>NC_133795.1:5391042-5709931 GCF_043250625.1 Sebastes fasciatus
TTGGGAGAAAATATCTAATTATGATTTTACTGACCAATAATGCAATTATTTTGTATAAATGAAACTCCAGGACTGTGTTTGTGGAGACAGGCCTCTGAATTGCTGCCCACATATCTGAGTTTGCCAGCGATTTTTAAAAACATCTGGGTGGGACTAGCAGAGCCAATCAGGGCTACTTCCCAACTCCTAATCCTGGAGGTCCCGACTCCTAAGAGCTAATAAATGAATAAGCTTAAAACAATGATATGATATTCTTACATGTAACCAGAAGATCCTAACCAGGGCTCAACAGAAACTGATACCATTTTGAGAAATTGGCAACTAATTCTTGGCCTTTGGTTGCCGTTAGTGGCACTTCAAAATAAACACATTTATAATATTTGTTGCATTAGTGACTTAATATTGCTGTTACAGTCAGAACCAGACTCCGCTGCACATGCGTTTACTTGTGTGCGTACAGGTATCTGTTGTAGAGACGCTGGCGAAGCAAATCAAGTTGTTTGACTGTGGGGGTGAAACATCAAAGACGAATGTACAGATTGATTCAACTGACAAAGAAGCAGATGAACCTGAACGGAAAACAAAAAGGAAATTTGTGAAGTCTTTGGAGGCGAAGTACCCCGGCATCTTATTATAAGAAAGCTTTTATTCTTTTAGGTCACATTTTCATTATTAAACTGACATATAACTGCATAGTAGGTTATCTTAATTATTTAAAATATAAGGTGACTAAATATGGTAACCATATTTTCAGTTTCGGCAAACAAAAGCTGATGTCGGGTTGCCTACCTGGCAACCATCTTTAAAAGTTAGTGCTGAGCCCTGCTGACAGGGATCTGTCCACTCCGTCAGTCTAACTACCCAGCTAGCTGCACACTACCTGTCTTTGAATAATGTAATGATTATTTAGTGTATTTGGAGAAACACTCACCACTCTTTTTCCGACTTTTAAATATCTCTTTTGAATATCACAATAATACAGAAGTAACATTAATCAGCCCCAGTTACGTTTTAGGCAGCTTTTCTGGCTAAAACTTTCACCAATTGACTGGCTTCCAGCTCCTGAAATGGGAATTTTTGCTGGTTTTCTTAATCTTCTGTGAGAGTAAACTGACTGTTGTTAGGTTTTGTGCTGTTGTTTGGATAATAGAAGACATATTAAGACATCTCCTTGGGCTCTGGGAACTTGTGATGGACATCTTTTGCTATTTGCTGACACTTTGTAGACCAAACAATTAAAAGATTAATTGAGAAAATGATTGGTAGATCAATCGATAATGAAAATAACCGTTAGTTGCAGCCCCATTAGGCTCTAATTAAAGCTGGAAATGTTGCTCTTTCAAATAATGTTTTGATATAAAAATGATTAATTGTCCAGAACACTTGAAGATCTTCATCCTCAAAGTGCACGTTGAGCTCAGATGCTTTTGTTTTAGAAGTTTTTAGTGCTTGAGGGTATTTATTTATATTTATTATTTATTATTTATTATATATATATATATCTTTTGTTTTTTATCTTTTTAGTTAACTATTAATACAGTGTGCAAAGTAAGGGTATTTTCAGGTTAAATCTGCTAGGTCATTTTGTTATATTATTTGTATGATCTTGCCATTATAGTAATTATCTTGTAAATATATTAATGTGGAAATTAGTACACCAATACTTTAGGGGTATAAATCAAAAGTTTATATATTTTTTAAATTTTTAAATTATTTTATATAATATTATTTAAATTATTGGGACAACGATACGATATTTGCAAATCTACCACGATACGATTTCAATTTGATTCAATTCAGGGTCCTGCGTTCAATATGTGACGATATGATATGCCCATTTAACACAATCAATTTATTTATATCAATGCACAAAAAGCATAAAATATGATTTGACAATTATATTTCTGGGCTTTTCCAGGCATTTAAATGAAAAACAATATTTTTTCTTTGGGGGAATTTCAAAATAAAGGCGTATCTTAATGATATGTATCGATATTTTGCATTGATGTTATTGGATCGTTGATCATTTAATCGATATATATCGATCCAGATCGATGAATCGTTACACCACTACTATACTTGCAAACCTTTGCCAGTTGTAAATCTATGATAATAATAGTAATACTAATAGTAATATGAATAATGAATGCAGTTAATTGCATACGTGAAATCAATAAAATATGTTAATACATATTGCCCTCTACCTGAATGTTGCACCGTCAGCAGCTTTGTGTTCGTGACTCTCCTTTTGTTTTTTAATATCTTTGGCGTACCGTCGTCTTTCTGTCCCTCTGCTCACCTCTGTCTGCCCCGGGAGCCCTGATTGGCTGAACACTTTCTGCACTATAGTCTGGCTGCTTGCCAGCCGTGCTGCCAGTGGCGGCCGTGCCCCCTGATCAGAAGAGAATGTGACATTTGTGCAGAGGTAATGGAATCTGCGTGCAATTAAATCTCTGACTGTGAAGAGGAGTCTATCTCCTCCCCCCCCATCTCCTGCCATTGCCAGCAGCGGGGGGGGTCAGGCACAATGATGAAACCTTCCCAGCAGGCCCCCTCGCCGCACTCTCTCGTTCCCAATCTCCATGTCAGGTTGTGTTTTTTAACTTCGCCGCACTAGCCCTGCCTCTATCTGGCAATTAATTACACAAAACGTCCATTAGGAATCCCTCCAAATATTGCGTAAGAATTAATATTCAATTATAAAAATTACATTTACAGGGCTGCGACGTTACCAATGCTTTAATGAATTCTGCTGCAGGTGACAGTTGTTATTTTGTAGTGTTGGTTGTTTTTTGATAATTTCTTTTAGTAGAGAGCAAGACGGAGAGAAAGGAACAGAGGCAGAGGGCAGATTCATGCACGGCTGAGCAGAGGGTCATATCTCTGTCTCCGCTGCCCTGCCACTACACTTAACGCCTCATTTGTGGGCTTTGTGGCCAATGGCTTGAGTCTGTGATCTGTTGCCATAAAAGGCAGCTTTTCCCTCTCTGCTGATGGGGCACTTGCTTGTGGGTTAATACCAGACCCCCTCTATAGGAGGACTCATATCTAATGGATATGTGCATCCCATCAGGGCGGCTCATAAACATAAAAGTCTCTGCTGGTTGGGAAGGACAGAGCCACGCCATGCAAGCATTTCCCTTGAACTCGTGTAGGAGGGGTTCCTATCTGTGTTCCTTGTCCACACTGTGGGTGGACGGGGATGCAGGATATCCAGGTCAAGGTTTGGCTAAATCCTCCCTGTGCGGGGTCCGTCTAAATGGCACAATTTTAAGGCTGACCCACACTAAGAGATTTTTCAAATCTTAACAGATTCTGAAAATGTGAGAGAGTCCACACATAAAAAATAATTAATAATGACTTAATTAAAATTAACAGTTTTGCTCCTATAGTGTGTGATGAGCAACGATTTGGCCAAAACAGCACAACCACACACTAACAGATTCCATTCATGAACAATAGAGTCCCGACTAAACAAACTGAAATCTCGCAAAATCTCTCGTGATCAAACGTGACTTTAGTGTAAACATGGCGGATGATGGGCCGGAAGAATTAGCGATGTTTTTGCTCTACTCTGTACTGAAAATTCACGAAGAATGGATGGATGGATTCATTGAGACACGTTAAATAAACAGGTATTGTTGCCACAAATTAACAAGTTGGTCCTCCATTTCTGAGGTCCATCTTAAAGGCAGGGTTGACGATGTTATCCAGTCTACACTATTTGTTATATTGGTTGAAATGGTCTTTCAGCGACAGCGATCCATTAATTATGAGCTCTGAAAAAGGACCGGAAAAGAGCCGTCATCTGTAGCTGCTGTTAAATCCTGTAAAAACGTCTACCAATCACTGCCTCGCGGTCCGCTTGGGAAGATGCCTCCCTGCTCGTACTCTACCCTTGGCGTGCACCAGCCTGAACTCAAAGCGCGTCACCGCTGCAAGACTGGAGAATAGAAGAGATAACTCTGTGAAGTAGTTACGATGCGGCGGTGCTCGTGCATGTGTGTTTGTGTGTGGAGGTGCGTTGCCTTGGAAGGAGCACCGAGGGGAGGGGGTGGGTTTAGACAGAGCTCCTGAGGCGATGCTACTTTCAAATTATGCTAGCTTTCCAACATCGTCGAACCTATCTTTAATACTACTTTTTTATGCTTCGCATTTTGCATTAGCTCGTGCATTAGCCGCGGCCGCCATGACAATGGTGGTTGTACTTCCTTCTTCAGTCAGCTTGATTCTCAATTGGCTGTCGTTCTTACCCATGTAGCGGCGTCATCGGCTGTCCTCGGGGTTCCCCGCACACAACAGGATATCAGATCGTAAATATTGAACACGTTTAATATTTACAATCTTGAAATTGGTGCGGCCAGGACGAGCCGATTGGGGGATGTAAAAAACACTCTTAACAGACCTCACTCCACAGGAATATCTGGAAAGATAATCTTTAGAACCATCAAAAAATCGGGGCTTTGCTGACGACCGTTAGGAGGGCTTGACTCACGTGTAGCCGGTACCCGGCATTAGCTCATACTTCTGTGAATTGGGAATGCATGTTCCACTTCATTTAAACAGTTAGAGATTACATTTTATTTTTCAACATGCTGCCTGGCTTTAATGCGACTGTTTTTCTGTCACGTTCGACTCTCTTCTTTTTTTCACATTCAGCTTCTCTGGTAATGTATTTTGTCGTGATGAATTATTAATGTCAGCGTCGGTTGAAGGGAGTGTTGTCTCAGAAAATAAGAGGGTCACTCTGCTTCTCCTTTCTTCTTCACCCAAGGGTTAACTTGAACCAACAATCAAACGAACCTCCCTGTTTCCTCGCTGCACCGCGGGTCGTAATGAAAGCTGCTAAACATCCTGCTAAACAAATGCAACGCAGGCGGCTCTCTCTGTTTTCCTCTGTGTTGCAGACGGCTTGTTGTGTGATACAGAGGAAAAGGGCTTCGCTCGGGGAAGGAGAGAGAAAGAGGCTCACTCCATTAGTGTCGTTCGAATGGCGAATTAGATCAGTCTGACAGATAGATGCGGAAAATTGTTTTAATTGTATAATTATCTGCGGCTGGCCACTTGTGCGGAAAAGTGCTGTGATGTGGGTGAAGGCCAGGGAAGAGCACATTTTGGTGCTTATTTTGTCTTTGTACAGGAAATGAACAACAATCGAGGGGTCCTGAGGATAAAACATAAACACACCCAAACTCGCAGACACTCTCACACCCTCCCCCGGGCAGGTTGTGACATGCTCAGTGAGATGCTGCTCTTTAAAGTAATGTGTCTGGCCAGTGAGACTTCTCCTCAGGCACAGTGGAGGACGCCTGTAACCGTCTGATCAACATGGCACAACTTAAACCCAAACAGCTATGAAGAATGAAGAGAGAAGTCGCTTAATCACAGACAGCTCATTTCTGATAAAGATGTAAAATGCAAGACTGCGGACAGATGGCACTAAATCTTTGGCTTTATATCCGTCTACTGTTTTTTTTTTTTTTCCTCTTCTGCAAAACATTTCCCATGATTGAGTTTGCATGAAGTACCCATCTTAACTGCCAATTTGGTTGGAAAATAATAACAGTTATCATCTCTTCCTGTTTCAAACAGCAAGGGGCTATAATACTGCAGCAACTTGTTGTATGCAGAATGTTTAACTGTGAGACTAATTTATTTTACTCCTACTTCCTTTATCCTTTTTTCCCCCCTCAGATTATTGTTTTTATGGTTTTGAATAGAAGTAGTGTCGCATTGCATCCTTTGCACGTAGAATGTCATCACTGTTAAAACAGTAAACTGCTTAGAATTAAATGCTGCGGCTGGTATAACAATGGCTCTGTGTATGGATTAAAGAGTTTAGGGCTGGGGATGTCCTCATCTTAATCCCAACTAAACTAATATTTTGCTTTTGATCAGTGAAAAATGTGTTGATTTAATTGGCAGTTTTATAAAATATGTATCACCACATTTGATGTCCTGTAAATATACATTTTGCAAATGTTTATATTAAGGGTGTCGTGACGGTATTGACGATAACTGTGATATTTTAAAAATGAAATATTTATGTCATGTTAATAATACGCATATGATGATATTGTGTAAAAAGTTCAGCGCCTCTTAAATCACACTTTTGTACAGTTATGGTTACAGACTCTCTCTCCCCCTCCCTACACTCGTATTTTGAGTGTGATTCACTTGCCAAAAAAGAGACCAAATGCATAATAAAAAAATGGGCTGTCAATCGATTAAAATACTTAATTGTGATTAATCGCATGATTGTCCATAGTTACTCGCGATTAATCGCAAATTAATCTGTTCAAAATGTACCTTAAAGGGAGATTTGTCAAGTATTTAATACTCTTATCAACATGGGAGTGGACAAATATTCTTGTTTTATGCAAACGTATGTATATATTTATTATTAGAAATCAATTAACAACACAAAACAATGAAAAATATTGTCCAGAAACCCTCACAAGTACTGCATTTCTCATAAGAAATATGCTCAAATCATAACATATTATCGCGTTAACTTCGGACATTATTATTATTTCAGATTTTCTATAGATATCGCAATAATAACGTTATCGTGAATTCTTTTGGCCACGATAATCGTAGTGAAAGTCTGATATCGTGACAGCCCTAGTGTGTATACGACCATTGAGATTTCACTAACCATTACATGTTTATCTAACATACAGGCACCCATACAGAGAGCATGTAGAAGTGCCTCACAGTCTTGACAGATCAGTTACTGAATGGTTTTTCAAGTCTGGTGGGCAAAGCTAAGCCCAGGCCAAACACTGATGCGCTGCAGTCAGCAGCTGCATGCAATTTTCAGCTCAACTCATTCGAGTGTGATAAAACAATGTGCTGGAGTGACTGTGGGCCTGGATGCTCGCACTCTTGAAGGAAAAGTTGAGATAGGAAGGCAACAGTATGAACAATAAGTGGAGCGGATACTGTATAAATTCACTTCATTGAGTGGTTGTTTGTTTCTGTAATCCAAAAACAATGGGCCTCATGCAGCAACATTCCCTTCAAAAGACCAGTGTGTAACAATGGTGATCTATTGGAAGAAATTGAATATAATTTTAATAGGTGTGTTTTCTTTAGTGTATCATCTGAAACTAAGAATCGTTGTGTTTTCATTAGCTCAGAATGAGACGTTTATATCTACATAGGGAGCGGGTCCTCTTCACGGAGTCCGCCGTGGTTTCTACAGTAGCCCAGAACAGACAAACCAATCCTGTTAACATTTCTTGTTTGGTCTGGAGTCGATAACGTTACTCGCTCCCTTCGCAACCGCTCTCTCTCTCTCTTGCTTCACCACTCACTTCCCTCGTACACACACACGCTGCGCACTGGCTCTGCTCCAAATGGCTCTAGAGTGCGCCATTTGCGTTTTCCGTAGCTCTCCAACACGTTTGGCACACAGGAGAGGCTTCAGTTGGTTGCAATCTCCTCACCTCACCGCCACAATTGAATTTTCCGCATTGACAACTATGCACACCGGGTCCGGTGCGAATTATCCGTGTTGCCGCGTTCCATTTTCGGAGTTTCCTCCTAAATAGTGCCGTGTCCACACTAGGGATGCTAATTTAGAAAAATGTTCTTAACCGATAACCGACCCTGTTAACTGATTATTAACTGTTAACTGACAAGATTTGTGCCTCGCATGCAGCGGTGTACCAGCCAACTGAATCCCCAGTTCACCCGTACGGGAGCATATGCTGCGTTCACTGTCTCCAGTTCACCGTCCGGGAGCGTTAACTTAGCAGATAGATAACTTAGATGCTGCCTGTAGTGTCGCGGACATGCAGCCACTTTCCCAGTAAAAGTCTCCACCGTATAACCGTTTTAACCGATAGCGTTAATCGGTTAAGATGCTTAATGTCGGTTAACGGTTAAACGGTTAATTAGTAACATCCCTAGTCCACACAACAGAAACCTATCCAGACAGAGAATGTCTAAGAGGCTAATGTTAACTACACAATACATAAACTACTCTACTACTTTATTCCTCAAATTTTTTACTTTTGTTTCCTTGCGTTGGACAAACAATTTGTGGACTTTGAAAACAGGATGTTTTTTTCTTATCTTTGACCACTCGTAAAATGATCTCTTACCTAAGAGAAGAGCAAACATAAGAAAACATTGGTCAATCCCAGAAATCAGTGTGTGCTAAAAAAATAAGAACAAATTGAGGATATGAACAAAAATAAGAGAACATTTGTTTATATATCTCTTCCTGCATGAGGCCCATTTTATCCTGTAATACGCAGGTTAGTTTGTCATCACAACAAGCGTGCCTTTGATACTTAATCAAATGACAGATATTCACACACTGAGCCGGCGTGTTGAGAGTCTTGCAACACAAAGCAATTCATGGACTGAGAGCTTGTCGTGTCTCAGTTGTCGCCTTCGTCATGCTCCGTTGCTCAGTTGCATCTCCTGTGATAATGCACAGGGGGATTAGCAGGTAACAAGGCAGCAGCGCTCCTCTGAGGATGTCGCGCGTGGCTCTGAGTGTCTTGTACAGTGCTACATAAACGGAGGGGGGGTGCGGGGGAGTACCGCCAAAACGGTGATTTCCCGGCTACACGGGGAGCCTCCTCCTGGATAATGTAGTAATGAAAGGTGACAGGAAGGACTCAGGGTCTGGAACGAAGCCGGGGCAGCTGGTCAGAGCAGGAGAATAGGAAGCGGCGTGCACCCGGGCTAAAGTGCAGCGAGAAGCAAATTAAAGCTCATATCTGCCATCTCCCTCGCCTCCCTGCACTTTCCTGTTTGGACTTGAAGGTGATTGGGAGCCAAGGCGGTGACAGTTGACGGAAGCTGCGCGGAGGAGAGAGTATTTATTTACAGTGAGATGCAGCGATGCTTGTTCAGGATGCGGTTTCACGCAGGATGTGCCGTCCCCCCCCCACCTCCCTCTCTTTCTCTCCCCCCCACCCCCCTCCACACACACACACCTCCTCCCATCTTTCTCATCTCCACCCTCACACTACAATCCCCAGGTTTGATGAAGAATGGGAAGTGGGTTATTGGGGAGGAGGGGGTCGGGCCAGTATTGTGTAAGAGGCTGGGTTCTGGATACAGCCAGCAGAGAGCTCACTCAGCATGCCTTCCTGCCGGGCCCAGGAGGTGGTACCAAAGTCAACACAGGTCACTGACATAAGGGAGTGTGAGGCATTAAGATTGCATTGTGTGACACAGATTGTCTTTAGCAAAAAGGAAAACGGGTGTCTATGTTTGAAGTCGAGAAAATTGAGCCCACGAGAAAGTGTAAAAGAGAGGGTGTGTTTTAAGACGGTCCAGAGGAGAGTGCGTGAGTACCCTGCCAGGAATTCCACCTTGTAAAGCCGGCGTTTTGTGGGGGGGGAGGTGGAGGTGTGTGAATCCCAGTAATTATACTTTACACTGTGGTTGCTGCAGTACAATTACCTTTGTCGTCACCCTACAATACAGTTTTCACATTACGGTAAACTGCCCATTTTAAAGATGTGCGCAACATTATGTCATACCACCCAAGAGTAGACGTGCAGGAAATTTGCCTTAATTAGTCAGATGGAATTTTTTTTTTTTTCACCTGGCCCGTCCTTGGCTTTCATCTGGTGGGATGTTGAGCATGCGAGTGTGCTGCAAAGGTGAGCCACGCAGATCTCTGCCCACTAGCTGTCATGTCGGCATTAATCCTCCCCAAAGTTTCAAAGGCAGGTTTTATGACCTGCCTTACGGCCTCATCGATGTGGACAGCAGCGCCGTCTAAACTCTGGAGAACCTGCCACATAAAACGCACATCTGTTAAAGCCTAAATTGTAAAACAGCCCCCACGTGTCCAGGCAGCGTTGAGTTAATAATACACTCAAAAGTACAGCTTTTAACACTCCCCGCAGCAACAACAGCACCAGCGATTGTCTTATATTCACTTCTTCTGATCAGCTCTTGTATCTTTTTCTTTTGGCCATTATACTTTTATGTCTTTTTCAAAGTTTTTGACCTTTTTTAACAGGATGTTATAGTCAAGAAAACTGTAGAAAGCTAGCAGTGTCTTTGCTGGAATTAGTTTAGGTATAGTGGGGCTATGAGAGAATCTATTTCTAATCTATTTAATTTTACAGTAATGGTGAAGCAGACTCTGGCATCCAATCTGAAATGCACATTTGACAATAATTAAAAAGAAGCGTGACCATCTGCTTAAAATCTATCCCGTCTTTGTGCTATTATCTACTATCTACTATTGGATGCATTTAATCAAGTCAACTTTTAGTAACACCACCTGACCTTGCAATTATTTTCATTGTCAATTAATCTGTCGATTATATTCTGGATTAATCGATTATTGCTTGGTCTATAAAATGTCAGAAAATGGTAAAATATGTTGATCAGTGTTTCCCAAAGCCCAAGATGACGTCCTCAAATGTCTTGTTTTGTCCACAACTCAAAGATATTCAGTTTACTGTCGTAGAAGAGTAAAGAAACCAGAAAATATTCACATTTAAGAAGCTGGAATCAGAGAATTTTGACTTTCTTTTTGCAATTTTGTTTTATTAATTATCAAAATAGTTGCTGATTAATATAATAATTGAAAACGAATCGATTAATTGTTGCAGCTCTACATTAAACAGCTTGATTTCCAGTGACAGAATGACCCACAGATAGTGATAAATACAACAATAATAGAGGGTTGCCGTGGTGCTAAGAAGTCAGGCGTAGCAGGCTATTAGCATTACCAAATAATAGCAAGCATTATGCTCAGTCTTGAGGTTTAGCACCACAGTCCAAATACTATTAAAAGATCTGTTGTAACTCATGAGTGATGCAACTTAAATAGCAGTTGTCATTACAGGGACACAGTTATTACGCACTTTTTTTCAGTTTAGCCTCTTTGAAGAGGAAGTGTGGTTTCTCTCTTTAAGGTATTCAATCATTGCTCTTATCAGTGTACTGTATGTGTGTACTGTACAGCTCACTCGACCCTCGTGGGTTAGCTGTGTGCCTTCTTAACATAAATCTCAGGGCTGATTTGAGGTTTGTTCAAAGACATCTGCTGCTGCTGCAGTTCTGTCATGTTCATCGTGTTGTAAGGGGGCCGGTCCAGTCACCATTCCTGTGTGGAGTAGCCATGACATGCAGATGTTGTTGGTGGGTGGGGGTGGGGGGTAGTAACAGAACTAATAATTATCATCATTAAACCTGTTGCAGTTACAAGCTGTATTAGTTCATAGATTAGAACCTAATCTATGAATTTTTATAGATTTTAAAAATTAAAATATCATGTGTTAACTATGAAGCTTTTTATAAAAAACAATTTTTTTGTGTCATGATGATTTAATGAATGTATTTGAAAACTTTTCACGGACCCCACTTTAACAATCAAACAACAGTTGCAGACTGTGTTATTAATTAGTCCATATGAGTTGACTGTATGATCATTAGAACACATCAAACATGCTTCTCCTTTGTATAAAGGCACATTTAAGAGGGTTAAAGTATAGCACAACCTGTTGTAATACCACTTTTTACACTTTGTATACACTTCACAGATGGATGTGATTAAAAATATTTTTCAGCCTGACATAAAATGCTTAAGCTCTGTTTATGGTTTACTGTCTGACTGACAGCAATCAGAGCAGTGGACAGCTAATATGAATTTCATATTGCATTTTTGAATTATTAAAAGGTTTGAGTGAATCTGTAATATTTGTATTTATCTCACTAAATATCTCAAACCTGTTGAAAAACAAGTGAGTTTAGCCAACACTGAGAAGGTCAGATCAATTCCAGATTGTGTTGTTAGTAGGCCTGTGTATCGCCAAGAATATGGCAATACGATACGTATCATGATACACGGGTTACGATTCAATATATTGCAATTTATCGCAATACTCTAAGCAAGGCGATATATTGCAATTCTTTTTAAATATAATTTTATGAAAACTGTCATAGTAAAAAGAACACACCGCCATATGCAAAACATGTTTTATGCAATCGGAACAGTGGGATCTGCATTTACATTTGTCACAGTCCCTGTAACATCCAATATCAAAACACAAAATGAGCCATGAATCTTGTAATGTAAACTCTTCATTAAAAATCGAGTGTTTTTGAGAATCGACACAGTATTATAAAACGTAATATAGCGATAGTCCAGTGTATTGATATCCTCTTACACCCCTAATTGTTAGCCTAAGTGTTTCTATCAGGTCAAAAGATCCAGCTACATTACCTCTAAAGGCACAGAGGAAACAGTCTTTTTCTTTATTTTCTGCCTTGTGATGCTGCCTGTAATTGATAATGACAACACGGTTCCATCTTGCATGAATCTGCAAAGATTTGTTATTTACCGCGATAGCGGCGGCTCTGTTTGAGTGTAAGCGGGGTCGCAGCCTAATTGATGTTTGGAAGATGAGCTCAATTGGATGAGTCATTAGTCCTATTACCAGAGCTTTATTAAATGCCCCAAAACCAAAAAAGAAAATCTGTTGTGGAATATTTCCTTCCTAGGATAACAGGAGGTTGGATTGGTAAAAGGCAAATAATATATGTGTGAGATTGATCAGTGAGTAGCGACCCCATTATCTCCTGAGATGTTAATTACACTGTGCTCAGCTCGCATGTCAAAAGGCAGATAATTGAAGAAGGTAAAAGATGTGCCACACTTTATTTATGCTGTCACATGGAGCTGGTGGAAGATCCTCTCTCTCTCTCTCTTTCCTCTTCTTTCTTCTCTCCTTTTTTTTGGTCTGTGATGTATTTATTGTTGGGTAATATTACATTGTCAGAGTTGATCATTTTTGCAAGGATATTATTCACGCTCATTACCGCAGCGTGTGTGTGTGAATCTTCTGTCCTGTCTCTGTATTCTTTGTCCTTTTAAAGCTCCTATACTCAGATGCTGCACGTTTCTAGCTTGATTTACTTTTACATTCAGCAGTTTAAAAAAAAAAAAAAAATATATATATATATATATACATATATATATATATAAGTTTCTCAAATGTAAACCTGCAGTCACACTAGGGCTACACGATTATGGCCAAAATTCAAATTACCATTATTTTGATCACGAGTATTTATAAGGGTCATAGATTTTAGGGGCAAGATATTTTCATTTCACTTTCACATTTAAGTCAACAGAGCACTGCTTTCACTTCCATGTTGTGTTACATTCCTGCTAATGTACAAATGTTCCCATCAAAATTAGACTTTAATAAGGTTCTTATTCACCCTGAATTCACTGCATTTTCAGTTTCATTACTCTTAAACTCTGAACTGCAGAGGAAAGTTCGGGAAAGTTTTTCACAGGCGGCTGCTGCTGCATAGGGGTGTAAGAAAATAATGATACACGTGTATCGCGATATTATGTGTTGTGATATTATATCAATCGTTTTTTCAATTAACCTCTTAAAAATCCGACCGCCCACTGTCGGGCCCGGCCGCTATATGATCTTTCGGAGGTTGTAGCGGGCTAAATTTTAGAGCTAGAGTGAAGATACTGGCATCATATGAAACTAGAAAACCTAATGTCATACTAGCTTGTTGCGAAGGAGGCTAAATAATGCTCCGAAGTTACTCAAAATTGTCTAGGAAAAACTTAAAATTAAAATTGAAAAATCGCAATATATCACCTTGCTTACAGTATCGCAATATATCGCAATATATTGAATCGTTACCCCTGTATCATGATACGTATCGTGTCGCCAGATTCTTGCCAATACACAGCCCTACTGCTGCTGCAGGTTGGGCATGCAGTGGCATGACGGCTCCCCAAAAGTGAAGCCAAAACATCTGGATCGCCCCCTGGTGGCCGGCTTTTTGTTTAGGAAGCGCTTGATTTGAAATGCAACAGAGTTTTCTATGAGCGGAGAATGCATTTTAAACATCAATATCGCAGTCAGTCACGTTCATTTAATTGTGGGAAGTCAAAATGATTAATATTCGTTTAATTGTGCAGCCATAAGTCACACTGATATTCGGCCTCTGTCTGAAAATAGACAGTCAGGCTCATATAGACCCCACACTGAGAGAAGTTGTAACTCTGCAAAAAGAAAAGAACAAAATTATCATTCACTGTATTACGGAGAAGTTAGTAAGTACAATCTTGCCTGGTTGTTGTAATCCATAATGTGTTACAGTGACTACAGCTGCCAGATGATGACAGCAAGAGGGGTAAAGCAAAACACAAATGTAAAAAGAGAGGAATAAAGAGGATGGAGTCGGTCTTAGTACGTAACAGTATCTGTCAGAGTGGTCCTCTGAAGTCACACTGAGGTGGGAGGGCCCAAAAAGCACCAGAAACCCTCTTTTAAAATGTCTGTTGTTTCTGTTCTGAAAGTGTAGTTCCCCCATCTGAGTAGCTTTGTGTCTGTAAACTTCCTATTGACAGTGTATGCGCCATAGGGGACACGCCGTACCTAAACAAAAAAACAAAAAAAAAATCTTGTTTGTCATTTCGCATGCTTATAGAGATAGCGTCAAAACTCAGTTTCCTGTGGTTTCCTGTGGAGAACTGTGGTGTCTCTGTGTGCTGCAATTTACAAGTGCACGTGAACGCTGTCTGCACTCACAAAAGCGAATGTGCACAACAGAGAGACACACAAACACACACACACACACACACACACACACACACTCCTGAGTCCTCTTCTCCTTTCTGTGTTGACATCATAACTCGGGGAGGGGGGGGGGGCGGAGCCTTGAGGGAGTGTCCAGACGGTGGTCATCACACCTCAGGGGGCTGATGGACAGCCGCTTCACAGATGATTTAGTGCATCACCTGGTGGACACTGCTAAGAATGAGCACAGCAGGATGAAAAAAAACTACATTCACAACATATATCTATACAGCCTGGTGACCTTAACGCTTTACGTCGCTTCAGACTTTTTCCTGGTTTAGTAGTTTACTTTCACTCATTTGTATATGTGCTCTTTTTTCCCCTGTCAATGACATCATCACACCAGATTATGATACTGATTAGGGGCGCAGATTAAAAAGAAAGGGAACATTTCAACTCTTATGTAACAGTGGAAGAGGACAAAGACGAAGGTCCAGAGTGTTGAAAGAAGAAACAGTTTAAAGCCCTCCTCTTCCTCACAGGAAACTCAGCACAGAGGGCCGTAGTTCACCTTTGCCCTAACATCAGGAGCCTTTTTCTTTACTGTTGTTTGACCTATATCTAAAATCCATTAGCATCTTTCCACTTGTTTATCTGCCTCGCCAGCAGACCAGAAGGCTCCATAAGGCAGACAATGAACTTCATTGGATTGCAAGGTTTTATGGTATTAAGTTTGAAGTGTTTTTCCTCGTTTTGGCCACTTTTTGTGTACCAGAGAAAGACCTCTGCTCTCCTCCGATGCCAGACAGCAGTATTTTGCCGTGGCAGAGCAGCCTTATCTGCGCTCGAGGTCTGTACTTTAATGGGCTTTATTGATCTAAACAACATCAGGGGTTGCGGTGATGTTATTAAGGCAGAGATAACTTATGTGTAATTCCACTCCAACAATATATTAGCCTTTTATTGGTCTAAATAACTTTGCCTTTTAGACAGTAATGCACCAGTAAGTCACAGCGGCTCTTCATGTCGGCAGGATCTTAATAAAGCATTTCCTCTGGACATCCTGCTGCGGAGAGAGTGAAAAACGACAGGTTAAAAGGCATGCTGGGAAGTTTCCATGCCATCACTGTAAATTATCTCTTTTGAATACATAAATAAAGCTAGCAGTGAGCTGTGAACGGGCAGAGAGGGGTGGATTGGTGGAAGTTTGTACAGATGTGTTCCAGCGCTTTCTCTGTTTCACACATGGAGGTCCTGAGAGGAACGCTGCAGGTTCCAAAAGATGAACTGTAACATCATGTAGGCAGTAGCAGACCAGCGTTGTTACCATATGGCTATATTTATTGCTGAAATAGTGAGCTGTTAATCTAGATTAAACAGTTTATGAATAAATAATTTGAAGTGGTGGTCATGTTAAAGGGTAACTTTGGTATTATTCAACCTTGACCCTATTTTCTCATGTTTTTGTGTCTAATTGACTAATAGGGACAATAATTTCTGAGGGAGAGCGCTGCAGACAGCAGCTGCTCACGGGCTGCAATGTAATGCTACTGGGGCAAGCTGGCACCGTCATTTACGTCTACTAAAAGTGCTTGTTTTTGCGAGCGTGTCATTTTGCAAAGTGTCTGACCTTATGGAAAGAGTCTTGCTCAAGGAGAAGTCTCGTTCTGAAATATGGCGAGGTGATGTGTTGCCGGAAGACAACGGTGGAATAGTTGCAGTACATCCATGGTGGAAGCCGGGCAGAGTTTGTTGTGTTGGAGTACAGAAAGCGTAGCTTAGTGTAATCTAAAAGTTGATTTCGACAACGTGGATGAGCTCTTTGAATTCGATGGCCGCCCGTATTTATTTGACCAAGAGTATACGTATATTCTGATTGCACAACGAGATTCCTTTCACCGGATCAAGTGAAAGGTAAAGAAAAAGCATTTTATATCTCTGTAGGGTCCTTTCCATAATATTGTCAGACACTTATAATAACAATCTGAGCCTGTCGGTGACAAAAACAAGCACTTTTAGTGGACGTAAGCTAAATTGACGCTGCTCACTTGCCCTCACAGCTCATTTTGTGGCTGGTTACAGCGTTCTCCCTCAATATTGGACCAATTTCAAAAGTGTTGTCCCCATTAGTCACTTAGGCACAAAAACATGGGAAAATAGGTCCAGGTTGAAAAATACCAAAGTTACCCTTTAAGATACCGCTATGGGATCTGATAACTAATATAGCATGAACAATTCAGAAACTAAATACAACACAAAAAAGAATGAGGTAAAAGGGGAAGTGGAAGCATGTTTAGCATAACATTTATAGTATGTGTTTGTATGAGCATGCATAGTAACCACGTTACCAGGGTTGGAAATTAACACCAGCCAAATGCGGGTAAAATATGCTAATGGCTTCTTCACTCACCAGCCAAAACAAACATTGGTAACCTGTTGATTATTTGTATCCACCGTTACCCAGTAGCCCATGAAAGTAGATCTAATGACAGTATTAATAGATATTAAATGTAAATTTAATACAGAAACAAATTGTTATGACTGTATTGTAAATACATTATGATGGCAATATAGGTCAGTTGTCCAGCTTTAGACGTTCTTTAAAGGTTTGTTTGGACATAAAAACAGAACAAGTGACGAGAGAAAATAGAATAAATGATGAGTTATAACTAGAATACTGTAATGATATAGAGTCAAATTAATTATATGTTTTATATTATATTATATTAATTAATGTTTTAGTTGCTTATTGTCAGGTGTTCCTGTATTGGTTGAATGTGCATTGTGTGTCTGCAAACTTCTTAACGGACAGTTGCAATATTCCTTTCCTTTCAAGGGCAGCATATATCTAATATTTATACGAAATAACGAACCCATTTATCTGGAAGTGTATTTTCAAGGGGTGGAGGTGGGGGGTTGGAGGTGGGGGTGGGCTTCATAATTTGCAGCTATTTAAAGCCTCGGTTTTGGTAATGAATTATTTTGTCATCTCGACTGTGATGAGATTCATCTTTAATAACTGTAACAATTATTTTATTAAAAAGAGAAGCCATGCATTATGGCTATCTCGCCAAGGTCTCAAAGCTGGAAGGAATTCTCATTAAGAGCATTATATTACCCCGGTGTGCTTTCAGTTGGATGTCCCGCTGAAATTACATTAGGTGTCAACAATGTTTGTGTTAGAAGTAAGCAGTCATATTTACACAGGCCAGCCTTTTCATTTGCCGGCTGACACTGTGAGATGTATTAAAAAAAGATACTAATGTTCTGTATCTGATTAAGTCACTTAGAGAGAAACTCCTCTAAAGTGTTGACTTTTAATATAAGGCAAGCACCGCTCTGTCACCACGGAGACATAAATCTTTATTCGGAGATGAGGAACTTTTGATTGCTTGAGATTATTTTGTAATTTATTTAGTTGGCACAAAGGACCGTTATCGCTCCCCACCCCAACGTTTAGCTCCTTCCCAAACTGTAAGCATCAGGTTGTTTGTGCCATGATTGATTCATCAGTGTCTTTTCATCTACATCCTGTGTTTCTTCTGATGGTTAGCGCGGTGTGCAACATTGTGTTTCGTTAATGGTTTCAGGCCCAGGGTTGCTGCTAATGACGTGGTTGTAATTGTTTGTCAGTGTGATAATGTGTGATTTCCTATTTCCATGTGATGTTGGACATTTGATGAAGGAGGGGTCTTGTCAGGAAGACAAAGTGCTGTCATTTGTCACCGGCTAAATGAGCTCCTCTCCAGACATCCTCTTGGTTTTCAATGGCAATATTATATTCACAGATTCTTTTTTTTTGTTTGGCTGTGATTTCCACATCACTCAGTGCATTGTATGAAAGAGCAGCTAGATTAAAATCAAACCAACAATGAGACGAAACTCCGGTTGTGTCCTGTTCTGACATTTAGAAATCTGTTAACTGTATTTCTCAGAAAGACAGAAGTGAAATTACAGAGTGTGGTAATCTTTTATTCTTAGTGTTTGCTGGGAGTCATCACTTCCTTAAATTTAACATTTTTCAAACTGTTTCATCATCTTCAGAGGAAAGACGTTGTCACTTCATGTCACTGTATACACTGAGTTTCTGATTTGATCTTGTAGTAAAATAGAAGGGAAACGCGATAATAACGCATTAACGCAACTCGGGATTTTTAGGTATAGCAGGTGTTACAGATAGAGTGAAGATACCGGCATCATATGAAACTAGATAACCTAAGGAATCCATTGGTGCCAACCATGTCATACTAGCTTGTCGCGAAAGAGGCTAAATAACGCTCCAAAGTTACGCTGAATTTTGGGGAGGAAAAACTGCCATGGCCATTTTCAAAGGGGTCCCTTGACCTCTGACCTCAAGATATGTGAATGAAAATGGGTTCTCTGGGTACCCACGAGTCTCCCCTTTACAGACATGCCCACTTTATGATAATCACATGCAGTTTGGGGCAAGTCATAGTCAAGTCAGCACACTGACACACTGACAGCTGTTGTTGCCTGTTGGGCTGCAGTTTGCCATGTTATGATTTGAGCATATTTATACTAAATGCAGTACCTGTGAGGGTTTCTGGACAATATTTGTCATTGTTTTGTGTTGTTAATTGGTTTCCAGTAATGGATATATACATAAGTTTACATAAAGCAGCATATTTGTCCACTCCCATGTTGATAAGAGTATTAAATACTTTACAAATCTCCCTTTAAGGTACATTCTGAAAAGATAGAAAATATGTGATTCATTTTTGATTAATCGTGATTAACTATGAACAATCGTGCGATAAATTAAATATTTCAGTCGACTGACACCCCTATAAAATAGCTTTTTGTCCATTTTGTTTCTCCAGTAATATCACAAACTTATGAGGCACATAATTGCAGCAATTGAAGGACAGGATTGTGGGACTGCCTTCATACTTTCCAAAGTCTTTGATGCAGCCGCCCCCTGAACAGACTGCTTCTGTTCCTGATTAGACTGATTCCATATTGTGGGGTTGGGGGGCAGATCCTTCCTAGTTAACAATCTAATGAGCTAAACAGGCCAAACAAAGGAGAGGTGTAGTGAATAGGTCTCCTGAGGGAGCTACTTATTGTCACAATTGCCCCTCTCTGTCTTCTCTTTCCACTCCATATCGATTCATGTCTTCATCGGTTATGCTCCGTCCTCTGTATCACACGCGGGTGGTGGTGTAATCAGCTAAATGTAGCCTCTGCTTTCTTATTATTACCTGGGTGCTTAACACTCATATATTTTTTTTTTTTTACTCCTTCAAGGACAAATGGTGTAGGAGAAGGCAGATCCTGTGTGAAGTCCCCGAGCTCTCACCGAGCGGCAGATCCCTTTTCAGTGCCAGCTGTTCTCTCAGATACACCAGGCCGTGCTGAAATTCTCTTAATATAATTCTGGGGGGCTCGGGAGAATTGTGCAAAACAAGCGTGCCAGCCAGGAGAACGTTGAATTTTTCATCAGTGGGCCTCAACTCGCTGAGTTAGTGGGCAGCGCTCTCATTCATGAGCAGATGTTCAGCGCAGTTACACTCCGCAGTTAATGTGAACTTACTGGCCTCTCTGCCATTGGCTGCAAGGACGTTGGCAGCGACCTGGCATCTGAGAATTACTCCCAGTAAAAGGCGCAGGCCTGGAAAGCGTAGCCCCGGCCCTTTTTTAGCCACTTCCCAGCCCAGGAGCCGGAATCCTGGGCAGGGGGAAGGACACTGACAGCCCATCCGTCTTCGGCCTGACAGTGATGAAACACTCTCCACTGTTTGCTCGGGGAATATAGCAGTGAAATTCCTGAAGATAAGTTTTTACGTTAATTTCTAATGGCTTGCTAAACATGAACCACTCAGCAGGTGAAATGTACCATGTGTATATGAAATATAAATACATTAAGGTACCAGCCCCCCGCTGTTAGTATGAAACAGTTTTACTTGCAGAGGAATTATTCCACTACCCTTGAAAGAGGAAATTCATAGAAACCAGGCACCTGTGAGGGGGTAACAGTTTGGCCCTGGTAGGTCTATAGCTGAAACCAGCTGGTGCTGTGGTCAGCCTGGTGGGCTGTATCCTCTCCCCAGCCCGCTACTTCAGACATCTGCATGGCCAAGCTGCTCAGCCCGGGTTTGATGTGGCCATACAGATCTGTAATGGCTTCCTTCTAACTAAGCAAAATGCTATTTGATGTAAAGTGCCATTAACATGGTCAGAGTGAGTACGTGACATCAGGTTTAGCAGGCGGGCGGCGTGCCAATCATCTTCTGTGTGTGAAAGTCATCGCAGTAAAGTTGGGCATATGGGACTCAAACAGTGGAAATGACAAGCTCTTGTTTCCTCTGCACGTCTCATTTTCACTTTCTAATTGGTCGTTTTCAGGTTGGCTTTACGAGAGCAAAACTAATTAGTGTTTCTAAATTCAGCAGAAAAAAAAAAAAAGAAAGTCGGCTTGATTGTTCTGGTTTCCTCTCCTGTGTCAGGCGCTCAACAATAAAATAAGACTCTAATCATTTTCAAATTGCTCGTATTTTTAAACCCCCGTAGCTGAATGTCACTCCCGGTCTCTTGGCATTTTGTTTGGCAAGATCAGGGAACAGTGGTTGCCCTCTCGCCTTGTGTGCTCGCTTTGTAATTCGTGGGAAGTTTTGGACTTGGGGGCCGGTGTGGAAAAAAAAGAAAGAAAGAAAGCGTTGTGTTTGAGGTGGGGTTGTTTCTGCTTTGATTGGGAACGTCCTGCTGACAGGAGCAGCCCAGCAAGTTTACAGTAGCTGTGACATTGCTGTTACCTTTATTCAAAGTGCTCCAGCTGCAGCGAGCCCTCAGGAAGCCCGGCTCGGGCCCACATGGGCGGCCGGCGGCCCACAGAGAGGAGAACGAGCCCTGTTTGAGTTGGCAGACACTCCCCTCTCGGGGAACTTTTGCTGCCTCTGCAGAAAGGCCATTGGCGGCGGCTCTGGTGGGGCGGCGGTGATTCTCGGGGCAGGATGGGCTTTTTCCACCTCTCCTCCCTTTCAGGAAACACATTTCGCTGTTTCTTCCCTCTGTGTTTGCAAACGGAGGGAAGGAGTTGAGGTGAAGGGCCATGGGGCAGCGGGACTGAATGACAGAGCTCAACTGTGAGAGGCTGAGTGCTAATGTGTGGTGGTTTGAAAAGAGGCCGTTTAAGCTTGGGTGTTCGCTCCTGCTGGAGCTTCATTTTTATTGAATAAAAAACACTTAGAGCGTGCTGTAAAACTTGCACTGTTTTTATTTTTCCATCAACGCTGTAGGGATTCAGCCTTCAGAAGGCAGTAATTAAAAAGTGCTTGATCTGAGGTCAGGGAGGAGCAGTGTTTAAATGCAATTAGTGCAACGCTCAAATTAATTTGGACCCAGTTACAGTTTTTAGAATGTGTCATTATTTGTTTAATCAAGGGAGTTTAAGATACTAAATATGTATCCACAGATATTTACTGTGAAACCTATTTAATTCTATTTTAATGAATATTCATTTCAAGTAAACCTCCGCTATTGCTCTCATACTCTAAGGTGATTTTGTGTGTGTGTGTGTGTGTGTGTACACAGTCACACATAATCTACCAAATAGCATCTGAGGTGACTTCACTGTTAAGTATTTAAAGGTACAGTGTGGAGGATTTGGCGGCATCTAGAGGTGTGGTTGCAGATTGCAACCAACTGAGTACCCCTCCGCTCACTCCTCCCTTTCCAAGACTGCGGTAACGTGAGCCGCCGAGTGCAAAAGCGTGGTAATGCCGTTCGCCTCGCTCAGAGGCCATCCATACCGTAACAACACTACTTTAGGAGCAACAGACGGTGGCTGGCGGTTCCACGGTTTTGCACTCTGCGGCTCACGAGAACTATCGTGGCCTTCGGGGAACTTAGCTCTCCCTAGGGTCAGTGTTTGGTTTGTCCGTTCTGGGCTACTGTAGAAACATGGTGGACTCCGTGAAGAGGACCCGCTCCCTATGTAGATATGAAAGGCTCATTCTAAGCTAATGAAAACACGATTCTTAGTTTCAGGTGATTACACAATAATGAAAACACAGTTGTTAGGGCTGTCAATCGATTAAAATATTTGATCGCGATTAATTGCACATTTGTGATCTGATCAAAATGTACCTTAAAGGGAGATTTGTCAGGTATTTAATGTTCTTATCATAAAGTGGGCATGTGTGTAAAGGGGAGACTCGTGGGCACCCACAGGACCCATTTTCATTCACTTATCTTGAGGTCAGAGGTCAATGGACCCCTTTTGTAAATGGCCGTGCAAGTTTTTCCTCGCCAAAATTTAGCGTAATTTTGGAGCGTTAAGCTAGTATGACATCGTTGGTACCAATGGATTCCTTAGGTTTACTAGTTTCATATGATCATATGATCTAGTTTTCATATGTCTTCACTCTAGTTTTAAATCTGAGCCCGCTCCAACCTAAAAGTCGCAAGTTACAGAAATTAGTGGCGTTAAAACAAATTTGTGCTAATGCATTATCATCGCATTAACTTTGACAGCCCTAATAGTTATGAATATTACATTCATTTTCTGCCAATAGATCTACGAAATCTTACACACCGGCCCTTTAATGAGGTGATCGTGGAAAAATATGCACGTGTCTGCTTTTTGTTTGTCACCTTCATGTTTTAAATAATTTCCACTGTTTCTCTCCCCCTCCTTTCTACCTCCTCCCCCCTCCCCTCCTTCTATCTGATGCTTGCCGGTCCAGCCAGGAGACTCCAGTGGTGACATCCTGTGGAGCCAGAGATCAAAGTAAGTACTCCTCCTGCACGTCCGTATAGACAGTACAGGTCAGTTAACACACTGGTGCATCAGCTGTGCATCATTGTTTTATAACTTCTGGTCTTTGTCTTTTCAAACACGGGCATTATATTGTATCGATATTGTTGTGAGGTTTTAGTGCAACTAAATGATAAGACGGGTTTTGCATAGTAACCGATTTCCTGACTTCCTGATGCAGTTACACATTTACATCACTTTGAATGATGCCGAACGTAACGACAATGACGAGCGCGAGTCCTCTCGGTGTCGAAAAAGTTTGAACCTGAGGAAAAAGAGTAAAAGAAAAATTGCAGATAGTGTGCTGGATCATGTCTGCATCCCCCTCCTGACTATCCTAGAAGTCATTACTCCTTGTGTGGTGTATAAACACGTCAAAAACAAACAATGACCCTGGGCAGACTCAGCACTGCAAAACAATTTCAAAGCCTGCAGTGTAGTGTAAACACAAAACATGGCCAACCTTCACGGAGGGAAGACTTCACCTTAAACCCGGTGTTTGTTTTATAGTCCCCGTCGACCTTGGTCCGATATAGTTTACATCTCTTCGGTTCTTTTCAGGTCGATGCTGCTCAGGTTCTGCACTGACATTTAGGTTGAGGCTCTCAGTGGACCTCTGTAAAGGGTTATAATGTTGATTTTTACTATATAAATATATGTGTTATATATATATATATATATATCTAGGAGGGCTGTCATTTGCATAATTGTCTATAGTTAATCGCAAATTAATCACACATTTCTTTATCTGTTCAAAATGTACCTTAATGTACCTCTTATCAACATGGGACTGGGCAAATATGCTCCTTTTATGCAAATGTATGTATATATTTATTATTGGAAATTAATTAACAACACAAAACAATGACAGATATTGTCCAGAAACCCTCACAGGTACTGCATTTAGCATAACAAATATGCTCAAATCACAACATGGCAAACAAAAGAAAAAGCTCTGAAATAGGATTGAGACCATCGGGGGACATTAACATTAATACATTTATATGAGACAGACTCCATACTGGAGTTCTCAGGACAGCTTTTCTAAATAAAAATGATACAAAAACAACCATCCACCTACTTCATATGAGAGGTGGATGACTCTGACAAATGTTGTTCTAAACTGAGTGTAAATATACTGCTGTGCTGCCGGGGTGTGCAGGGACCCTATGCATGCATCACGTAATGAATATGTATATTCTGGTTTCATAGACTCTTCTTCTGCCTCTGTGAGCTCTTTCACACTGAGCCGGGGGTGACTGTAGGGCGATGTGGACCCGTATTTTTAATAAAGCCCAGCTGCTGAATGATCAAATAGTGTCTCTAATTAAGGCCTGAGTGTACACCCATGTAAAACTCTCTGTGGAATGCTAACAACCTGTGATATTTCCAGAGGAATTTGCTGCGCAGGTCTCAGAGAAGGGAGGGGAGTTGAGTGTTTGGGGTTGGGGGGGGTGGGGAGGGGGGTTCGGCAGGGAGGAGGGGCAGCGTTCATGTGGCAAGCCAACATGTTGTTCACATCCGTGTCAGATTGAGGCTAATGAAGGCCAGACTGATCCTTGGATGCAAGCCTTAAGTAAATGATCCCTCTTTGAATATATTAGAGCGCCACAGCAGCGCTGTGCCTCCCCTGCCGTGCCGGCGCTGCCGCGTGTTGTCTTGTGGTCTGACGAGGCCGGTCACAACGGCAGTCACGGTGTTCGATCATGCCGTATATACCATTCCAACCCCATTTCTGCAGTTATTGTTACGTCGACTCGGTGGCGAGGGAACTGCGCACACACACGCGCACACACACGCACACACACGTTGATCATTTCCAGGTTAGTGCTTCTGCAAAACAGTTTGATAGTAAATGGAAAGTATGAGTGTTTTGTCATTTGACAATGTAAATGAGCCATCTCAATTTTTTTTCCCCACCCTCTTAAGAGGGATTGCATTTACATAACAGGCTGGGGGTTTGGTGCTCATGCAAATTGTTCATGTAGACAAACCTTTCGCTGTTATGTTTTGAGTTTTATTTAGAGCGATATAAGTGTGTTTATCAAAATATTTAGAAATAATAAATATAAAATAGATAATGACAGTATGAAAGCGTTAAAAAAGATCTCACAGACAGAAGTTTTTCGCTGCAATTTTATGGCCACAGTGGCACTTTGCATGTAAATGAATCCTAAACGTGTAATTACGAGGCACTTTTGAATATTGATTGGAGAGACAAGGACATAGAAATGAAGCACTCGTGAACGCAGCCGTCCTGAGCTACTGTAACATCCCATTAATAAATACCTCTCTGGCTCTTTAGTGCCGGGCCTGCCTTTACACTGAGTGAAACAATGTCGTTTGATTTTCGCTGATATAGCATGTGTACTTCATAGATGGATGGATGGGATGGATCCAATTAGCCATGGTCATTGCTCGTGTATTTAAAGCTGACAGTAGCATAGAATATCCTTGATTTTGGTAGTTTTGTGAAACGCTCTCGTGAGGTGCTTTAAAAGCCCATAAAGAGCACATTGTGAGGAATGCACCTTAGATGGAGATTTGATTTACAGCTGCAGCAAACTTTCTCAATTAGACACGGGGACGGAAATAATTGATTTTCAGTAGGCAGTGTACAATGAAGGGGGGGTACTTAAAGGATAATAAAGTGACCAAGATCCATACCTTTTTTTCTTTTTTCCTATTATACACAATCAACACTGCAATTACTCCTGACTTTTACTTAAGATTTCATACAGGGTTTATTAGCAGATAATGCATCTTTTAATACGGAGCACTCACATTCTGCAGCCGCACAGTTGCAGCGGGACTGATGGCTTGTGACACCGGCTGCACACATGCACGTAGTGTCTCTTAAGGCCTCCTGACCTTCCACATGATGTGCACCATGCTAGCGCATTTGACCCGGTCGCACTCGGCTCGCGGACAGGCACAACAATATCCTTAAATATAATGAAATGTATAGAAAAACAGTAGTCCCATGTATGGTAAGAAAAACTCACTTTTCAGCCGAACTCTTCGACCAATTTTGATTTGTGCTTTGGCGAGCCCAGAAAACACTTCCACCGAAGGAAATTAAAAATTTCAGTTGCGGGCACAAAGAGTTTCAGATCTCATCGGGTGTTTTCACACGTTTTTTCCCAGGCGCAACAGACTACCCACTGCTACTATCATTATTATCAGTAATATTTCTGTTATTGTTACTGCTACTATTACTATTATCATTCTATTATATCCATCACTGCTATTATTATTGTTATTAGATCTATTTCTATTATTATTATTATAGCTGTTGTGCTATTATTGTTGTTGCTGTGCATCTCTGTCTGTCTCTCTCTCTCAACCCCGCCGGTCAAATTAGATGGCCGCCCACTCAGAGCCCCGTTCTGCTCAAGGTTTCTACCCCTTAAAGGGAAGTTTTTTCTTGCTCATGTCGGGTCTCTGTAAATTATAGAGTACTGTCTAGACCTGCTCTATATGAAAAGTGTCTCAAGATAACTTCTGTTATGATTTGACGCTATATAAATAAATTGAAATGGGACACAAAAATCAAAGTGAAAGTTATAATGCTCAGAATGTGGTCACTTATGAAAAGGTATTGCACCTTGTGGTGATTTGGTAGCACAGAGCTTCCAAAATTCATACCGTGCTGAGTAACACCTAATATTTTTTTTTTCTCATTCAACCAATCACAGTGAAGGATAAACTAGACAACAAACATGGAACATTTGATAGTGGAGACATAAATCAGTATCTGTAGCACACTAAGCAGTGGGATCACATCCAGTGGAGCAACAGGTAAACTAAATAAGCACTCTTTTACAATAGAAAAGTGCTCAAGCAAGAAAACTAATAATTTCTCTTCCCAGGAAGCGCTCCAAGCCAACCCGGTCGCACGATAATGCACAAGGCAAAAGCATGCAATAAGAACGCCGTTCTTGCTTTAAGATCCATACCTTTTTCTTTTTTCCTATTACACACAATCAACACTGCAATTACTCCTGACTTTTACTTTAGATTTCATACGGCGTTTATTAGCAGATAATGCATCTTTTAATACGGAGCATTCACATTCTACAGCCGCACACTTGCAGCAGGAGTGATGGTTTGTGACACCGGCTGCACAGGTGGGCATAGTGTCTCTTAAGGCCTCCTGACCTTCCACATGATGCGCACCATGCTGGCCCGTTTGTAAGCCGTGCGAGCCCCCGTTTGTAAACACGGACAGAAGGACGAGAAGCGTGTTTGCCCCGGTCGCGCTCGGCTCGCGGACAGGCACAACGCGACGTGACAAGCAACAGATGTGTCACGCAGGCTGAAATCAAAACAGCCGTCCAGCGCGGAGTTGTGCACACCATCAGACACGGTTGCTGTGATGAGGCGGGGAGGCAGCGAGCGCTGCTGGCAGATGAGACAAGGCAGCGCCTCCGCCGCTCCCAGCTTCCTGTCTGGAAGAGGACAGGCCTGTTTGCGGGCTGCTTTGACACTCCTAGTCACTTTGTCATCTGGGTGCTTGCTGCCGCTCTGATCAGATGCACACACTGCATTCAAAGAGCGTCATATCAGCCGCGTGACAGGTAGGATCCCAATGAGACAACAGCCAAAGGGGGTGTCCTTTTCAATACGCTGTGTGAGAACAAATGCTCAGTGCAAAATAACATCATATGACATCATTCTGAATGCTCTTTATGTTGTCTTCTTTCAGTTTGGAGAGAAGTTTGTGATACGGTGTCGTTTTCAGAACAGCTCTGCATCAGAGGCCTGCAGAGAGACGGGGACTAAAGTCACACTCAGTCCATCCGTACTTGCCAACCCTCCTGATTTTCCCTATAGACCCCCGTTTTTCATTGCCCTTTCCCAGTTTCTTCCGGGGTCACATTTCTCCCGATTTTTTTTCTTCCTTTTCGTTATCTCAACCTGTTTCTGTATCTGTTACTGTACAGTGTGTATAAGCCATAAGCCCTACTGTTTCCACTCGAACGGCAATAGAGCTCCACCAAATGTCTTTTCCCGGCGGAGGAGAGCTGCTCGGGACACCGCGGCGCGGTTTGTGCTGTGCTTGCCCCACATCACAGCAAAGCTGTCGTGGCGTGGTGCGGCGCAAGCCGTTGGAAATAATGGGTTTCAGAGTGCATTGGTGCCGTTGTCGCATTGAGTCTGAAAGGACCTTCAGCGAGCGAGAGAAAGAGATAGAAATGGAGAGTACTAAGAGAAAGAAATACTCGGCCAAGGGCAGAGATTCACACAAGCTCACGCCAAAGGGGCGAATTATTCAGTTTTCTTTCCTGAGAATTAAAATTTAAAGTAGGCCTATTTAACAAAAAGTACTGTTGCAATGTACTTATTATTTTGTTATTTTCATTCTTTAAAAGTCATAAGAATGCAGGAAACAAAGTCTCTGAAACTCAAACTCCCCACTTTTGGTTTTGAAATCCTCCCTATTTTTTAGTTCTCAAGGTTTGCGAGTACGAGTCCATCCATAACGTCCACTTGTTGCAAACTGATTGTTGTGTTTGACAGCGGCAGTAAAAGTGCAGCAGGCGTTGGCTTTACACAGGGAACATGTTAATGATATTCCCAGCAGCTTAATCTGCCTATTGCCACTGCCCCGTAAGCAAATAGTGCGGCCGCGTGTTGAGCCGTGGAGGGAGAAATTGGAATCCATCATCAGAACAAGTGAATGAATGAAGGTGCTGCAACAGCTGCTTGACTGATCACGTACTACAGACTGTCACCCCACATCTGTTTACCACTCCCGACAGCCACACGAGTGTTTATATCCACGGCTGTAATTGAGCTATTTTCCCGAGGGCAGCTGTGACCCACACTAAGTTCTAGTCCAACTTTCCATTAAAGCCTGGGGGGAAGTTTCACTGATAGTAATCACGCCCAGCAACACTGCTATGTAAATATGGCTTATCAGCTTTGCCAATTTGGTTAAGTGACACGTACGTGGGTGATTCACATACTCCGCTCTGTGGCTGTGACACAGGCCACATACAGTAGTCGTTTATTAAACATAGGTAACTTGCATTGCTAACAAGTATGTATGAAACATAATCATGAAAATGACAGCGTGTCAGAGCAATATCGTGTGGAAAAGATGCAAATATGCTCACAAAGTCTTCAACTTGGCACGTGGGCAAACTTAACTGTCTGCTCTCAGCATGTGCAGTGTATGGAAATGTGAATATCTAGATCTGAAACACACCATTTAAATATTCAAATGTTAACACCAAACAATATAATGCATTTATGGCTTTTAGTATTTGCGTACAACTCTGTTTGCCGCTGCGAGCTGGGGATGATACAAGGAAGAGAGAGAGGGAGAACACTCAGTGGAGGATATGGAGCACAAACAAAGCCTTTGTCTCGTAGGAAAATAACATCTGATAACCAACTTAGTGTGTTAGTTCTTTAAAAACAAACCTATTGTTGTCATTGTTGTACATAATACATCAATATTAGCTTAATCTGCTTAATTTTTATTTACATACATTAATACAACCGACTAGGTTTCTCGGAGAGAGAGCAGGAGTGGGACATTTAACATTATTTTGTATATCTTTATTTCATTGCAGCTACAGGGGAAAAACAGGAGAGAATAAAACCACCGACTTGCAGAGATAATGGGCCACCTGACAGAGCGTCTGCTCATGGCGCACACACGGCTGAATCTTCACTAATTTGTAGACACATTTTTTAGGCAAAGTACACCCAAAGCACACATTCTAGTTTAAACTACCAGCGTTTTTGACGCTGACAACACAATCATTTCCATCTCCAATTTTCTTCAACTTAACCCATCTGTGCCCAAAGACTATATTTAGTCTGGTGAGGAAAATAACATTAAAAATCACACTTTTATCAATAGTCAAATCAGGATTTTTGAAAAATTTGGAAACAACATGTGTTTATTAAATGTTTTTCATGTAAAATATATGTATATTTTTTACACTGCATATGTGTGCAGATCTTTGATATTCAACTTGGTGAGAGTTCATAGAAATACTTGATTGTGCTCCTTGTGGTTTCTGAGATATAGCCATTTTCTAATCATACTATATTTAGTCTTTCGGCACATTATGCTTCCATGTCGGCGACAGCCGTGGACGGAGGGATTATGTTTTCGGGTTATCTGAACATCCGTCAGACCCATTCTCGTGAACGCAATATCTCAGGAACGCCTTGAGGGTATTTCTTCAGATTTTGCACTAATGTCCACTTGGACTCAAGGATGACCTGGTTCGATTTTGGTGGTCAAAGGTCAAGGTCACTGTGACCTCACAAAAGACGTTTTCGGCCATAACTCAAGAGTTCATATGCTGATTATGACAATTTCACACAAATGTCTAATAGGATGAACTGATGAAGTGATGACATTTTGGACAGACATGGATGTAAATTGCAACTTGACCGGTTGGCGGAGGCATACTGCCGCAAGGTGTTAATTCTAGGTTCTATAGTCCCATATAGTCCCAAAGACTAAATATATTATGATAAGAAAAACTCACTTTTCAGCCAAAGAACATTTCCACCAAAGGAAATTCTAAATTTCAGTTGCATGCGCAAAGAGTTTCAGATGTTAACGGATGTTTTCACATGTAGTGTGGTTCATTTTCCAACTATTTAACATAAAAATCAAAGTGAAAGTTATGCAGGGTGCTCAGAATGTGGTCACTTTTGAAACGGTATTGCACCTTGTGGCTTTTGTTTTTCTCATTCAACCAATCACAGTGAAGGATGAACAAGACAACAAACGTGGAACATTTGATAGTGGAAACATAAATCAGCATTTGTAGCACACTAAGCGGTGAGATCAGATACAGTGGAGCAACGGTAAATTAAATGAGAAAATTTCTCCTCCCAGAAACCGCTCCAATCCAGTGCGGTTGCATGAAAAGTTGATAATGCGTAAGGCCAAAGCGTGCATTAAAAAAACACCGTTCTTGCTTTTGGCATGTCATTTGTACGCCATGTAGTCTGTACTGACTGCAATGTAAACACATCCATGTGGATATGCCACGCTCAGAGGTAGTGACACGGAATAAAAAGTGAGAAAGACTGCTAATGGTGGGAGCTGGATGGATCCAACAAACACAGGACTTTCAACCAGGACACCGGTGTTTTGTTTGTTAGCTGCGTTAGTGACGTTTGTGACGTGATTTCCGTACTTAAGTTACGTTTTTGCCTTAGGTTACGTAGTTATTTTAAGGCCAACCATGACGTTTTTCCGAAACCTAAGTAGGTTTTGTTGCCCCCTGTTGGTACTACACCTTCATACATGCGTGTAATATTCACGCCACAGTGAGGCAAAACGTGACACTGACTTGTTATCCTCTGGTGGACAGATGGGTCTGTTGTACGCTTTGGCATGATACCGGGTTGTCAAGCAGAGCTTTTTCCACAAAAATAGCACAATATGTGCTAACAGCCTATATGCAACATATTTAAATTGGGCTTAAGCTCTGGAGAATCAAAACCTTGATGAAATTGGTGATCAGAAAATCTTGTGCAGCTGGTTTCTGGTGTCTGGTATATCTTTCTGTGGAAGAACTTCTCAAGAAATGAGGCAACATAGCCAACATAGCCAAACAAACAAAGAAAATATTGCCACCAACAGAAACGTGATGTGTCGGAATACAATGCAAAAACACAAAAATCATTAACAATCGTTACCACACAGGATCCTTTTAGATATTTTGAACTACACTTTTAGGAATGTACAATGTACACTCATTACCAGGTCTCTCTTCCTCTCCTCACTCTTCTTCATCATCTTATCAGTGATTCTGTTGGCACCGAGCAGACAGACACAGAGGGACGGTGAGAGGAAGAGAGACACTATATGTGACAGAGTTAAACATAAAGGATCGCCAGTCCAAGCTGTGACATCTCTAGCCACCGTCACTGTAATTAAGTGGAATCCGCAATTTTTAATTCTATATGCTGCGTAATAACAGCCGCCAGTAATGAATAATTTACGGAGCAAGGGAGGCTGTTACTCGACGCCTTTTCACTTTGTGTTTAAATTTAGCTGGTGTCATTGTCCAGCGGTGTGATTAATAGTTTATCAGTCTCGACTATACATCTCCATGAAATATCTCTTTCCATCTGTCATTAAACTGCAGATGGAAATTGGTTAGATTTTCAATCAGGCATAGCTTAGACCCCTCCAAAAAAAAAGGAAAATTACAAAAGGAAATAGCCATCAAGATGTACTCACATGCAGTTAAGGCTGTGACCCAATATAGGACATCATTTATAGAATAAGTCTTTCCAGCACTATGCATCTGCACACTTCTCTTTTTTTGTATGGAAATTGGATTGAGACCTCATACAAGGCCCAGTATGCATCCTAAATGTGGTTTTAAATAAGCCTGACATGTGTAGCAGTGAGAGTGAGTTGTGATAGAGGGGGCATGCTGCGAGGGGTTGACCAGTGAGGCAGAGATTGGTTTCCCTGTCAAATATACATTAGGCCTTTATTTCACCATCTAATCCCTGTAAATCTCTGATGGAGGAACTTCGGGCAGTTCGGAGCTTTTAATGGAGCAGAGGCTTCACAGTCTGCATGTACACACAGCAACCTGTGGCCCCCGGTTAGTCTGTGCATTTAAGTCTGGATTATAAACCAGTTTAAGGTGAAACAAGAAGGGTTGCCTGTGCTTGTTAGCAAGGTCTGAAATTAGCACCCGCCACCCGCCAAATGCGGGTAAATTGTTGGCAGTGGCGGGTAAAATTGTCAGGCTATCCGTTAGTTTGGCGGGCAGGGAAAACACTAGAGATGGGAATAGAGAATCAGTTCCCATTGAGAACCGGTTCCTAGTTGTCCGATATTGATGCTTTCCAACAGTTATGCATGCACAATGATGCAACAGCATATGCACGCTGTATCATGTTTCAGTTTGTTTGGGACCAGAGCCACAGCAGTGAGAAAAAACCCCCCACTCAAAAGCATGGCGCTACTACTACTACTACTACTACTACTACTACTACTACTACTAAACCTGAGGGGGCACACCCTTTTTTCCCCCTGATAATGCAACACTGTGAACAACAAATCTGTGTTGAAATCAAGTAATGTTACCTGATAGCAGCAGTCATACTTGGCTAAATAACGGCACTACTAACGTTAATGGAGGTTCCATTGAGTTACATTATGGTGTGTTCAAACTCTGTTCAGTAAAAATACTATTTGGCGAAGGTAAATTATAAAATTTTTGGTGAGAAACGAATAAATCCAGATGTTTGAAGGAGATGTTTTCACAGCAATATAAAACAGATGATAGAGAGGGAATTTTGACCTGTTACCTTTCTAACAGTACCTCGAAGCAGCTTATAATACATCGTTAAAACTACTAATGCCAATTTTTTTTTTTTTGGTCAAAGCAAATATTGAAATAAAAATACAATTATTTATTTCCTAATCATTTGAATTGTGTTTTTATTAGGGCTGTCAAAGTTAACGCGATGATAACGCATTAACGCAAATTCATTTTAACGCTACTAATTTCTTTAACGCATTGACGCAATTTTGGGGTTGTAGCGGGCTCAGTTTTAAAGCTAGAGTAAAAGATATCCATTGAATACTAGCTTGACGCGAAGGAGGCTAAGTAATAAAAATTCTCACCAAACTTGTGCAAAATTTTGGTGAGAAAAAACTGTCATGGCCATTTTCAAAGGGGTCCCTTGACCTCTGACCTCAAGATATGTGAATGTAAATGGGTTCTATGGGTACCAACGAATCTCCCCATTTACAAACATGCCCACTTTATGATAATCACATGCAGTTTGGGTCATAGTCAAGTCAGCACACTGACACACATTAAATAAAACAAACATTAGATATTTAAATCGATTGACAGCCCTAGTTTTTATGCAAATAATCACTATAGATGACAATAACAAAGTACAGTACAGTACTGTGACAGTACCCTTCCACCCTGAAAAATAGGAAGATACACTGTAATTTACTATGCATATAATGTTTTTTTTGTGTAAAATATGTCAAACATTCAATGACATCAGATCTAAAATGTTATTCTTTCAAATAGCGCAGAGATTCAGAAGTGGCAGATAAAATATCTGAGTGGCAGACAAAAAAAATGTCCTGCCTGCCACAGTGGCAGGCAGTGAAAAAAGTGAATTTCAGACCCAGCTTGTTAGCCTTCCTTGCTAACAAGCTGCATCCCAGTTGCTCACAGAGCGCTTCAAATGTATTTAGCTGTTATTGTATTTAGCTAACTCGGTGCTGTAATGTGACTTCTTTGGCTTCATTTTCTCACATTATAGTTATTGAATGTCTCCATTTTTCCCCCCTCAAATATGCTGAACATTCTTTTTATTGAATTATTAATGCCTGTATTGAATTATTGAAGGAAGATAATTTCTGATCAGATTAATATTAACTCCCTGTGAAATATTAATGACTAATGTTAAAAACGATGAACTTACGGAACTATTAATATAATCACAAACAGACGCTGTTAAAAAAAGAAAAGAAAAAAAAAAGTGGCATGGAGTCAAATGTGCCCCAATCCCTTTTAATGCGGTTTCCCTCGAGGTCGGTGCATATGAAATATTGCACGAGTCGACTTTGTTCTCAGACGCTCGGCTAATGTCATTGGCCAGTCCTGCCCTGGGGCTGACGGCGGTGTCAGGGGTGGGGGGGGGGGGAGTTCACCAGCATTTGTCTGCGGGTTACCTTCGTCACCTTGTCCACAGATGACCTGAACTATGGCCAGGGGGGAGAAGTTACAAAGATGTTTTGGTGTTAATATCGGGCTGGCTGCTTTATCACCCCCCGCTGATTGGCAGAGCTCCAGTAGTATTCAGTTCCTCCTCCTCCCTGCTCTCGCTCTCGAGGGCTGGTGGCTAAACTCAAATGAGACTGGTGTCGGCTTTACCTTATTTTTTTTTTCTCACTAAAGGTGGCACAAAGTAAATCGAGCGAGCCCGGAATAAATCCTTTGTCAGTTTTGATTAAAACTCTCTTTAGATTAATGATATTCAGCAAAGATTTGATATTTTTGTCATTACAGACTTCTGATTGTATTCATAAAATATGGAAATCCGGACAAAATAAACCTATTATTGTAACATAATGGCAAGCACCTAGAAAATATGGTTACATTGATTATGTTTTAAATGCTAATGCCAGTGAAGAACATAATAACGAAGACATGAAAGACTCTTCTATTCAAAATCTGATAGCCAGGGAGAAGCAAATTATTTCAAATATTTGATATTTAAATTATTTCCAAATGAACAGAGACATGAGTAGAGCCGAGGCGAGTAGTTTCCCCTGGTGATCCTCCAGGCGTCTTTGTTTCCTTGGTGTGTCTCCAGCTCATTAATGTTCTAAGCATGTGAGAGAGCCAGGCCATACTCCATAACCCATAGCTGGGTGACACCTCGGGCCCAACACACACACACATATACAGTACACACACACACACACACGCACATACGTTCACACACAAAAATCCCTCAGCCGTTTAAAGTCCACTGGCTCTTTCAGGAAGTGATGGCCGCCGAGCTGTCCTGATTAAAATGACAATAGTCTAATTAACTCGACCTCAGTCTCAGTGCACTAAAACGGCTGATGGCTCGCCAGTTTCTGTTTGAAAGCCCTTTGTCTCCGCATCCACCAAAAATATGACTTTTTTTTTACCCCCCCTCACCCCCTCAGCAAAACGCCTCAACCCTATTTGACGAGATGTGCTAATGGCAATCATTTCTCATAAGCTAATTAAATCTAGGCAAAGTTTTCCATTCTTTTTTTTTTCTTCTGTAGAAATCCTTATGTTCAATCCTCCAGGGATTTATCGTTTGTGGTTCCGTATCACAAGCACCTTAAAGCAATGTTAATCAGTTAGATTGTATGCAATTCCAAAGTGGTGTTTTAGTGTTCAATCTGATTTTATTTCAAGCATTTTCAATCATAAGCCCCTTTCCCACTGGACAAAACAGCCCCACTAGCACCCACTAACATCTAAGGTTGCACAATTAATCGAAAATTAATCGCAATATGATTTTGACTTACAGCAATTAAACAAATCGACTGCAATATTGACGTTTAAAATGCGACCTCTGCTCAAAGAAAACTCCGCTGCACATCAAATCAAGCCCTTCGTAAACTAACAGCCGGCCACCAGCCGGCGATCAAGATTTGGCTTCACTTTTGAGAAGCGGTCATGCAGCTGCGCGTGCACCCTGCAGCGGCAGTCTATGAAAAACGTTCCTGAATTTTGCATCTACATTTCAGAGGAGAAGAGTTATATACTGTAGAGCAGCCAGGCAAACCGAAAATGCACCGTGGCCGAAGGCGTTATGTCATAGGCCTGTCCATCCACCCGTCTGTCCGTCCGTCCGACCAATTCTTGTGAACTCCCGGGACAAATGACTCTGCACTAGTGACGGGTATTTATCGGCTCCAACTCCGATAAGCAGTGATGTAAACATAACAACCGGGTGGACACGCTAATTATCGCCCCTTTTCCGGTGCGATGCTATGTGACGCACGTTGAAGTGAATATTTAATAAATAAAATCAACAGGGATTTGGACAATTATTATAATTTATTAACATACAATAACTATGCTCTCCTCAAAGCCACCAGACTCCAGTCAGAAAACAGTAACTTTACCTCGCTGATCGTTGTAAAACGCACTTCATTCAAACTCGACAGAAACAAAATAAAACTCATCAAAACCGTCTTTGCTAGTCTTCCCACTGTTCCAACAACCACCAACTCTGGTTTGAGAGTGTGAATGAATAAGTAGCGGATACTAAAAAAAAAGAAATAACCACTGTAACATTTTCACTGTTTACTAACCCTACTTCCGGTGCTGGCCGGCGCATCCATGACGCCAAACGTGAAACAGCAGAAAGACCGGTGCAACGGCACGGTATACTCACAATGGAAAAGGAGTCATCGCCCATTTTAGCGTGTTTTCCCGTGTTTAAATAACCTGCATATACATGCTAATTTTGGTGGAAAAGGGGTCATAGTCATTTAATACTTGCTGGTTATGTTGCCCTCTCCTCTCAGTGGCCATCAGTCAGGTCAAACAGGCAGATAGAAAAAGGGCAAAGATGTCAGACTTCAGCAAAGGAGTCTATTTTATGACCAAAATCTGTGTTCAACAGACAATATTTGAAAGCGAGACTTTACTTTGTGCCCCCGTGATTCCTTTGCATCATTTGATGGACTCATCTAAAGTGCAGAAGAGAGAAAAAAGAACAACAACATTACAAAAAAAAAGAAAAACTTTAATGACCGAAGAAGAAACTGCTTTTTGTTCTATTATCCTTCTGTTGGTGATTAAGGTCTATAGGGAGATAATTACGCTTTAGTCTGGAGTTAATGAAACGAAAACTTCTCTTTTCTTGTGAAAAGGAAGGGCAGATCTTTTGTACCGCTATCTGCAGACATCTCCCACCCTTGACAAGTCACACAGAGGATTGGTTTTGTTTTAAGGTTGCAGCCTCCCCCCCTCCTCCGCGGCCTGTCAGCCTGTGGCTGATATGAGGGATCTGTGAATGAAGCACCGAGTCAATGAGGTCTGTCTCAGCCGCACTGTTGCATCTGCCTGTCTGTGAACGTTCGGCACGCTAGAAAACATCAAATGAAAACATCACAACAGGTCATCTGGGATATGTGCTGATTGGAATAAAAGAGAATCCGGGGCCCTTGGTGTCTCCCTGCTCTGCGTCGCTGTGTTGTTACCCCACTTTACAGTAAACGAGCATGTGTTCGCCATCAGATGACCCCGCTTTGTCGGACATAAAAGGAAACGCGCAGGTTTTTTAATTTATCGCACGGCAACGCAGGAGCCATGTGTGTCGTGTGACTTCAGACGCACGGAGGTGTTGACCAAGCCGTGGTCTGGTACGCCCAAGCCGCCGCGGCACAAGTGGCGGCCAGAGAGAGCACGTATTAAACTGTCCTTGTGGAAGTTCACATCTGGTGTGTGGGGCACCCCCCCTCCACCTCCACCCCATCCAACAGCACTCTCACATTTCATCATCTGTTCTCCAGCGCCAGGGTGCTCCGGCACAAGTCGGCCACTCTGGATCCATCTGTTGTTATTATTTTCCACTGATAATTGGCTTGAACAATGGAATGCCTGTGTCCCCCCTCGCCTTTGAAACCCTACACCCTGTTTATTTTCCAGAGGTCTCATTTCTGCCCTCCTTTCTCTCCCTTGCTCTCTGACTCCCTTTCACCCCTCGATCTCTCTCTTTACAGCCTCCCTATACCTAGTGTCACCCTGTCCCTTTCCCCCGATCCATTTGAGAGGGTTTCACATGAAAATGACATTTTTTTTTACTGGCCACATCAGTATGTGTCACTCAGCATCTGACGCCACTCTCCAGATTTTGTGGAGGGGCTCAGCTCCCATTCTCTTACTCTGGGCAGGCAGTGTTCTCCCAGGAGTTTCCCCCAACACCAAACACTTCTACATTCCTGTCCTAAATGAGAAAAAAAAACTGATAGAGGGAGGGAGGAAAGTGGGGAAGTAATTGAGACACTTGCAAATGCAACTTAGTGTAACTAGGGCTGTCAGTCGATTACAATATTTAATAGTGATCAATTGCATATTTTTTATCTGTTCAAAATGTACCTTAAAGGGAGATTTGTCAAGTATTTAATACTCTTATCAACATGGGAATGGACAAATATGCTGCTTTATGCAAATGTATGTATATATTTATTATTGGAAATCAATTAATAAAATGAAACAATGAAAAATATTGTCCAGCAACCCTCACAGGTACTGCATTTAGCATAAAGAAATATGCTCAAATCATAACATGGCAAACTGCAGCCCAACAGGCAACAACAGCTGTCAGTGTGTCAGTGTGCTGACTTGACTATGACTTGCCCCAAACTACATGTGATTATCATAAAGTGGGCATGTCTGTAAAGGGGAGACTCGTGGGTACCCATCATTGATGTATTAAGAGAACTGGATACAGTGTTGGAGGCGGGGCCCCATTCATTCCTATGAAAGTTGCTCGGTGGCGCTTGACGCCTAAATGGCTCGACTTCCGTCTGGAAAAGTACCCGTATCTCGGGCACATGGAATATGTGCAGTAGCGTCCGCTCGATCACATGACTCGGTCACGGGGTCCCAATGTCACGCCGTCGTCACGGCTTGGCGCTCCAGCCTCGGTCTAGGTCTCATTCACATGAATGGAGGATGGAAAATGTCTGTGTGAAAAAGTCTTTCTGGGCCCAATGCATCACGTGACGGACACAGAAGTTGCAGTACCGCCGTTTGGCCACTACGAAAGTTGGGATCAACGACCGGCGCTCTTCCTGGGGGCTTGGTATCCAGAGAACCCATTTTCATTCACATATCTTGAGGTCAGAGGTGAAAGGACCCCTTTGAAAATGGCCATGGCAGTTTTTTCTCGCCAAAATTTAGCGCAAGTTTGGAGCTTTATATAACCTCTTTAGCGTCAAGCTAGTATCCAATGGATTTCTTAGGTTTTCTAGTTTCATATGATACCAGTATCTTCACTCTAGTTTTAAAACTGAGCCCGCTACAACTGAAAAATCACAAGTTGCGTCAAAGAAATTAGTGGCGTTAATGCGTTATTATCACGTTAACTTTGTTAGTATGTATATTATATTATACTATAATACTTTAATAGTGTAAAATAATGTTTTTTCTGCCAATCAGCTCTTATTTTTTCCCATTTCCAGCAGGAGGTGTGTAGAGGAGACGCATATGTAAAGATGAATTAAAGGATCACAAGGTGCATTCTTTTTAATCCAGGACATACTTTAATGAAAACCCTCACCAAAAAAAAAAAATGTCCTACTTCAATTAATTAAATTTGATATATTAAAATTTAATTAGTGTTTTAGGTTGTAATTAAGCAGTTTCGCGTTGAGGTCTTCATGCTCTGGTCACATTCCTGTGTATTTTTATTATATCAGACAATTAGATTTCACTGAGTTTTATCACTAATCTGACAAAGTAATTAGTGAAGTTTGTTTAACTTGTGTACAGGATCTGACAAGGTGCAAACTAGACCAGAAAAAACAAATCTTCTTTGTGACTTGTGAAATGTGTGCACCCTTTTTTACGGCTTCTCTATAAACTTCTGTTGTTCTCATTAAGGACATTTTTGAGGATTGAGGAAGCATTTTCTTTTTTTTTCTTTTTTTATTCTCCCCCTTCTCTTTTGTTCTGCCTCGTGTGACCGTGTTGATGTTCATTTGTTCTGCCTGCTCTTGTCTAATTAAAAGAGGCCAGGACAGGTAGGGCTCTCAGCAGGCATCTGCTCTGTGCCAGTTCTTCATTTGCTGAGTGTTTGTGTTTATGCAAAGGGGGCCTCTTCCTGCATATTTAATCTAGAGCAAGGCACCAGCTTTTGTTGTGTTTAGACCACATACCTCCAGTCCCTCTCAACACTGCAGCCCCGGTCTCTCTCTCTCTCTCTCTCTCTCTCTCTCTCTCTCACTCTCTCACGCACACACACACAAACACACTCCACCACCACCACACACTACTTGAACTACTCCATACCTGCTACTTCCACTGGCAGCTTTCTCCTCTTCTTCACAAGTGGATTTCAAAACACTCAGAGAGCTCGGAGGGAATCTGCATCAATATACAGTTTCATGAACATGATGAAAGTCTGTTTAACTGTTCATGGGTGAGTCTGTAAAGATTTCATTATCTTCCCCTGCTTTCTCTTTTATTTATTTATTTATTTCTCCTCCTCCTCCTCTTGTGCTTTTTTATGGGACGCTGGTGGATGTATGCGTGTGCATGTCCGGTGTGTTTGTAGGTGTGTTCTGTAAGTGATTGACAGAGTTGGTGTGTAGATAGCAGCTGGTTTTACTGTAGTTCCTGAGTAGGAGTTACTACTACAAGTCCAGTATTTAGATGCAATACAATGTAGTGTGATGAAGGATGTCAATGATGTATTAAATCAAGTTGTGTGTAGAGGTCAAATGTTTAATCTATTAATCATTTGAGTATTTTTAATCAAAAATAGTTAATGGTAGCTGCTTCTAACATCTTTAAATCTGAGAGATTGCTCCTTGTTTGTCTTAAATAATAGTAAACTAAATATCTTTGGGTTTTGGACTGTTGGCCGGGGAAAACATTTTGTGTTTTGGGGAAATTGTGATGTTTTTTTTTTCAATTTTTGGACCAAACGATTAATTGATTAATTGAGAAAATAATTCACAGATTAATTGATAATGAAAATAATAATGAATTGCAGCCGTAGTTGTCTGTCACGGGTTGCAATTCCAAATATAAAGCTTGTTCATTCAAAGTGCCTGAATGATGAAACAAAACTTCTCTCTGAACTTCATCATACAAATTCCCGTTACCAGTATCTCTGTGTCCTTAAAAGTGTTCAATATGAAATTCAGAGCATAGTTATTGCCTCCACACGGCTCTCATCATGGAGTTGATGACTCATTGCTAACAGTGCAGACAACGTCAACACTGCTGACAGAGCTAACGGTGTTAACCGGAGGGTGGGTGCTACGCTTCTGCGAGTCGTCGTTGGTCGGGGGCAGCGTCATCAGCTGTAACCGCCGTATGAGAGCAGTGCAGAGTGGCCGGCCGTGAGATATAGCACGGCCGGCCTGGCTACGTAAACAAAGCACAGAGAAGCACTGATTACAAACCACACGGAGGGAGAGCGACTTCATTCTCTGCTCAGGTAGACATAACTCCTCTATATCTTTTCATAGCAAATATACTATTGTTTTGAATATTGTATAGAGAACATTTAACCTTCCAAATCCCACAACCTGCCGGTGGGTTTGAAAGGCATGTTTTCTTTGCCAAAAGTCGCCAAAAATACACCGTTTATATCTTCAGTTTGGCAAATTTCCAACAGTCCTTGAACGTGTCATGTGTGACGAACACGTCCGTCAGAAAAAATTACCAAATCTAAGATTAAAGTAGTGATATTTTATCAAAATCACTTGACTCTATAGTACATATCCAGATCCTGTAAATATAACTGCAGAAGCCATGAATGACTCGGCTGAGACCAACAGTCACGTGACAAACATTCAGTGAGACTGTCTACACGGAGCAGAGACGAGAAGACGAGAGGTTGTAAGTAGAGGTTGTAAAAATGTAAATAGTTCAGTATTTACCTCCCATTTTCTTCCAATATTGAAAACACTTGTGGGCACTTTGAAAACAAATTTATATATAGATTCCATTTTTTTGGGGGGGATTTTTATAAAATAAATTATCAAAGAAATTCAACTTTGATTTTTTTCTCTTTTTTTTTTATGATTGATAGCATTACAACTATATTCTACTGCACAATAGACATTTTTTGAGTTATCCTTACTTCCATTCATGATTGTTCTGTTTCCATAGAGATGCAGGACTTATATTGCAGTGAAAAACGAGGCCACAGTGAGTAAAATGTGGCGCCCTGAAACAGCTCGGGGTTCACAGGGTATATATATTTTAATAGATTTGAATTGCGATGAGAATGAAGAAGAAGATGGGAGATAAGAACAATGTTATAGTTTAATCTGATTAATGGAGGAATGTGTTTTGTCAGTTAAAAATCCACAAATGATTGGAACATATCACCCAGCAGTTGGCCTATATTTGCATTGCCCTGTTGAGGGTGTGCATGCAGTACTGTACAGTATATGTCTGTGTATGTGTCTGGGTGTGAAACAGTGTGTGCAGAATGTTCCCCTTTTTCCAGAGCAGCCGGGTTGGAGGTGATAGTAAGTGGTAACCCCACGGTGATGCGTGAGAGCATTAGTTCCTCCTCTCACTCATCGCCTCTTGTTCTCCCTTTGTCTTTGTCTGGGGAAATGGAATCTGCAGCTTATTGATATTAATAGCGCTCGGGATCCGTGGTCGGAGAGGAGCTGGGACCCGGGCGAGAGTGGAAACCTGATATGGCTGGGTAGAATTGACAGTCCTCCTACTTGACAGGGTGGAAAGGGGTTGGTTATAAAAATAGGATTGCATAATGCTCGCTCGCTGCGCGTTAGCCCTTTTGTGTGCCGTACTGTACGTGTGCGTGATCGGAGTTGGACTTTTCCGACTGCGCTGATCTAATTTCACGTGCAAAGTGAGACTTTTTTTGTGCGGATCCTGAGCTGCCCCAGCTGTGACTTCTCAGCAGACCAAATAAGTGTCTCATGCTTTTTCCTCGTGGATCAATAGATTAGAGAGTATAGTGTGCACTGGATATCCACTTGGGCTTTTTCTTTTTTTTTTGTATTCGATGAGCTCATTTAAATAGTGTAAAGAAATGTGTGGCCCCGTTTGTTTTGGGTTAGGAGTGAAATTCCACTTCCTTGGTATTAAGGCAGCAAAGCTTTCTTGTTTGCTCTCTGCGTACTTTGTTCTTAGCTCAGCAAAACGTGAGGGCAGGTCCAAAGAATCGGGGGGGATCAGACAGGCCTGACATTCACCAGACTGCACTGTTGCCTTTTAAGCTTAGAAAAAAAAAGAAGAATGTGAAAAAAAAGCGCCCAGAATAAGGGCCGGCTGGATTGAAGTTGGGTTTAATTGGTGGGTTTTGAGTCTGTTTGCGTGTCAGAAAGTGCTGTTGTTTACAGTCTGTGTGGGTGTTACAATATAATGCCAGGATCCTGCCAATCACATCAAAAAGACATAAAAAAAACAATGCTTGTTTTTCCCACTTTTTCAAATGCTGACTTTTTTTTTTACGAGACTTAGCAATGTTTTTCATTTAATCAGTCCTTCTTAATAAAAAGCCCAGAAGAAGAAAAGAGGGAGGAAATAGTGTGCAGTCAGCCCTTTTAGCAGATCAGATCATACAGTAAGCAGCTGCGTATGTCGAGAAGTGACTCATGCTTTTGATTTTTCTTGCGTTTCGGAGCACAGACAGTGACTTGGAAAATGTCCTGCACACACCCGAAAAACAAACAGCAATGACCCTGTATATACAGTAGATAGATATCACAGCTCAAACTCTCCTACGCCCTCTTCTTAGTTACACAATACCCTTAATACGGATTCACCAGCCTTGAGGCGTGTTAACCACATTTTTTCTGTTAGTGTTTTATTCAAACACACCGTTTGGGCCCCGGCATGATAAATAGATGCTGTCGATTTTATTCAGGTGCTGATACTAAGTGATCGAAACATCCCGGACGGGCTGTAAAGAAGCGAGAGACAACTCTGGCAGGCAGCCTCCTATTGACAACCATTGAGTTGAGCATTAATTAATATGGTAATGATGTGTGAAGGTTCATTAACGAGCCGCCACAGAAGTAGCCACAGATACAGTATTAAGCGTGCTCGGAGTAATTAATGGAATAACTTTACTTAGTGCTAAATATTCATGGGCCCCCTCATCGTTTTTGTCTGCGCGGTGTGAAGAGAGAGGAGAGCCTGTCCATTAGAGGAGCTGAAGAGCTGTCCACGCTGAATGCGGGCCTTTTGTTGGGATTGGGTGCGTTTCAGTGGAGGGGTATTAATTCATATTTTGAACATGCAATCTTACAACAAAGCCAAAGGCACTGATAACATACCTGGGACTAGAGAGCGTATTGTGAAGCCGTGACCCCCCTCACTAATAGGGAAGTCCACTTCACAGGTTTGTGGACAGAATAAAATGAGTCTTTGTTCGTGCTCAGATGTAACCACATTACCATAGCAAAAAACCCTTCTGATTGTCCATTTTTCCTCTGAATACAGGGTGTTTGCATGTTTTTTTCCCCCCTCACCACAATTACAATGAAGTCCTGTGGTATTTGCATAGAGAATGGAAACATTTATTTGTATAATCTGATCCTCTAAGGACATCCACAATAACAAGTTCTTGTTTTAAAACTAGGGCTGTCAATCGATTATAATATTTAATTGTGATTAATCACATGATTGTCCATAGCTAATCACGATTAATCGCAAATTAACCACACGTTTTTTATCTGTTCAAAATGTACCTTAAAGGGAGATTTGTCAAGTATCTAATACTCTTATCAACATGGGAGTGGATAAATATGCTGCTTTATGCAAATGTATGTATATATTGATTATTGGAAATCAATTAATAACACAAAACAATGACAGATATTGTCCAGAAACCCTCACAGGTACTGCATTTAGCATAAAAATATATGCTCAAATGTGTCAGTGTGCTGACTTGACTATGACTTGCCCCAAACTGCATGTGATTATCATAAAGTGGGCACGTCTGTAAAGGGGAGACTCCTGGGTACCCATAGAACCCATTTTCATTCATATATCTTGAGGTCAGAGGTCAAGGGACCACTTTGAAAATCGTCATAACAGTTTTTCCTTGCTAAAATTTAGCGTTACTTTGTAGCATTATTTAGCCTCTTTCGCGACAAGCTAGTATGACATGGTTGGTACCGATGGATTCCTTAGATTTTTAGTTTAATATAATCTTCACTCTAGCTTTAAAACTGAGCCTGCTACAACCTAAAAATCGCAAGTTGCGTTAATGCGTCAAAGAAATTAGTGGTGTTAAAACAAATGAACGTGAACTTTGACAGCCCAATTCAAACGCAAAACTTTTGCTACGTTTATGACTAGCGTCCACACTACTCCGGCGTCTTCAAGCCACTAAAACGGAGACGTTTGAAAACGCTGCTGACCTAATTTTATAACTCCAGGGTTGTGTTTTAGACTGGACGGGCAGAAACGGAGACCAATAAAAACAATGACGCAGACACCCATGTTTACTTTTTGATTGGGTCTTATCAGTCATGACGTGTCCTTCCCTGAATCCCCTCCATCACGTGACACTTTTCCAGAAGAAAATAAACCACATCTGTTGTGTTTTCAGCAGCGTTGAACGCCTTGCACTAGTGCGTTACTTTCAGTAACAGCTCCATCTTCTCGTCGGTTCAAGCAAAAAGATCTATGGTCTTACTTTTCCCCATTGCTGTACTTCCTTCGTAATATTTTCTGCAACTGAACAACCAACAGCGCTGCTTCCTGTTTACACCGGCATGCCCAGTGTACATGAATGATCATGTGATATGCTTTTTCAGGTGTAGTTAGTAGTATGGATGGAGATTAATTCTGAAACGGCCCTAAAATGCTCTCTGAACTTAATTCATTGCTTTAAAATGCCGTTTTAGTGTGGATGTAGTCTAAAGGTATCAAGCTAATACACAAGAGTCTTGTTACTATGAGATTTTTCTTTGTCAAAAGTCATTGTTGTCCTATTTTCCACTTTGTTTAACACGGAACACCTCCAACATCCTCCCGAGACTTTACAAGAGAAGCTTGCAAAATGCTCCTCAGCTCCCTTTGTCTTTTGAAATTGTTGCATTTTGATTCATATTCTCAGTTTAAGCCTCTTACTGAGCATGCACATAACCCACCTAGGTGGGTAATTATCTCAACCAGGAGTTGTTCCATTCCCTAAAATCTCAATGTGGGAGTGTGTGATGGGCTCGGTTTTCCCAACCGGGCGAAGCAGCGTGTGCTTGTTTATCCTCACCCTACGTTCTCCGCACCCCCACTGTTCTAAATGGCAATATTACAGCTTTGTGCTGTTTGAAATGGAGACAATTATCTGTTTAGGCATTACAAGATGGGCATTATGTTACAAGGAGAAAAGGCGTACAGCTGCTATCAGGATCCCGTTGTTGCCTTTTTCCTCTCCGATACAATTTTTTTTCCGTCGTTAAAATGATGGAACATTTATCTAAATGGATGTTGTGCGTTGGGTAAACTCATTTAGCTCCCGGGGCTCTTTCAGGTGATGGGAATTAATGATGTTTAGTAGTTTGAAACTGAAAATATCTGTCATTTGTCAGCACTCGCCATTGATTTACGATTCCATTGATGATATGTTAATTGAAGTGTAATGAATCACAATAATAGGGTAGTTGTGTGGGAATGGTCCATTTTCGTTGATTGTTCAACCCTCAGTAGAGTTCAGAGCGAGCCTGCGTGTTGACTCGCGTTTTCAACAAGGGCATTTAACACATAATTAATGCAGAAACTGGGCAAGTCAGACCGTTGTGTGTGTGTTTTTTTATTTTTTTTTATCTTCTCTCAGTCTGCTTTAGATAAACACTTGCACAAATGCCTCACCACAGTTTTGACTGCCAAATGTAAACGGCAGAAAAAGAACAGTGGGAGAGGGAGCTTCTTTTTTTTCTCCTTTCATATTTGGATATGCTTTAATGCTTTTATTCAAATGCACCTGAGATATTGCCCCACAGTCACTTCTCAGTTTACCATAAAAATAAGATTTTGTTTCCCCCTTCTGTTTTTTTTTTGTTTTTTTTCATCTTTTCCTTGCCTGGGTTGAGTGCTCAGTTAAGAAAGCTGTGTGCATGCAGATCAGGGCCGCCCAGGGGGAGTTGAGTCGGGGCAGAGCAGAGCTGCTACAGGTACACTGTGTTCAACCACCTACTGTCAGCATTATGAAAAGTTTTTGTCTTGCAAATAAACCATCCGCTCGCATCAGACGGCCCCATTGTTCGTTTGTTATCATCAAGTGGGTGTAGTTGTAGTTAACAGGCAGATGGAAATGCGAGGATGTGTGTGTGACGGTGACAACAGTTGGCTACGGGACGGTAGACGTGAGGCACCCTCCGCCCCGCTCGGAGTGTACGTTGGTGGCAGCAAACGGAGCTACACGGGGATAGCAAACAGCACAGGAATGCAGAGAATTGATTTCTTTCTGATGATTTCGCAGACTGTTTGTGCACGTTATCATTTCTGATCAACAGCAACTTGGTGGGCAACTTGTTATTGGTGGCGTTTACTTTACACCCCTGTACTCTCTATGAATTGGCTCCTCGGTGCTGATGACAAGCATTACGGTCTGCAGTGGTAATCATTTCATAATTATAAATAATTCTCCATCTCGTGTCCGCAGGGCGAGGAGGCTGTTTTACCACCGCTGGAACTGAAGATTGCTTTAAATAAGCAAGTCCTTGTAGAAGGTAAACACACCATCATTCACCAGACTCTAGTCACCCTGCATGTGTGTGTGTGTGTGTGTGTGTGCATGAATGCTGTATTGAATTGGCTTAATAATTAACTCAATGCAGTGGGGCTGTCTTGTTTGTGTACTGTATTTTTGCAGTGTGTACTGTATGTGCGGGCGAAGAGGGCGTGAGGGTTCGACAGGTGCACTCTGTCAGTGCTCTGAGAGGCTGCTGATTTCAGACTATAGCATGGTGACTGATAAAGGGGACAGTTCCCCCCCTAAAGGTCAAAATGGAGTTAGTAAGAAGTTGGTTGTGTGTTTTAAATCGTGTTGCACTGCTGGAGAACTTGTAGGAGATGAGGTTTGCTCAGTGCGGAGATATCCGTCTGTTTGTACATGTTGACATTTGTCAGTAAAAGCTGATATATGGTAATGCCGTGTTTACCAAACAAGAGGGGGGAGGTCTTATCGTTGGCATCTCGGCCATTCTGGTGGATATCTCGTGTTTGCTCCTCACACCCGTCTCCCTATCTCAGAAGGATGGGGGCCCCCAGGATGTGAACTTTTGGATGGAGCAATCCGGTGAGGCAGAGTAGGACTGTCTGTGTGTGTGTGTGTGTGTGTGTGTTGGGGTGTGTGTTAACGCTTCAGGTCTGTTTTCTGTCTCAAACAGCTTCATCCTCGCCATCATCTCTTTCTCTTATTCTATTTTTTGTCTGTTTATCATGTTTTCTCTCTCTCCCTCCATCAACACGTTGTGACTTGTAGGACACATAATGTGCTAAATAACGGCGGTACATTTGAGCAGTGTGTTTTTTTTGTTTTTGTTTGTTTGAGGCTATTACAGAACAACAAGGCTGTTTCTAAGCAGCAACCAGCATTCATTTTTGGGCTAGCAACTAGTGATTGAGTTAATTATATGATTATTAAAATATACAACAACAGGCCCTGCACATGGAGGGATATCCAAACATACTCATTAGTAAAATTAGGAGGGATAACACAGCTTATTCTGGTTGTTTTTGTTCTTGTGGAAATGTTAGTATTTTCATAGAATAATTTCCATATCCTTATTTCCATAAACTCATGCTAATAGCTGATATTTTGTTTTCATGTTAAGTTTAACCAAAATGCCAAATTTGAACATTTCTTTTAACAACTCTAAAACCCTCCATTTAATCCAGAAGGGATTCCCAAAGACAAACAGTTTAGCATTGAGCAACAGCACAGTAAAAATTTAATAAATCCAATTATATCCTAGATAGAAGAGTCAAGGGCAATTTTAACAAAAAGCCATCGCTGATCATTTATTCTCATCTTAAAGGACACATATCATGCTCATTGTCAGGTTCATTTTTGTATTTTGGGTTTCTACTAGAATATGTTTACATGCTTTAATGTAATGTTGTAAAATATGGTGCACCTTTGCAAAGGTAGTTCTCAAGCCGTGGGCGGTGTATTCTAATGAGTCTGCATGTGACACAGGAAGGGGAGCCAAATTTGAATGGCTTGTTGAATCACATTTTCTGATCTAGACAGTAGAATTAGGCAGGTGTAAAAAACTTTCAAACTTGATTGATGGTTGATATTAAGCCACAACATCGTATCGGACTTCTATACCAAATTTTATGACTATGAGTCACACTTGAGTCAGCAGCCGCCTGTCAAAAAAATGAGAATAGTTGACGGAACTGACGGAAGCCCGTCTCGTCTTGTCACCCCAAAAAACACATGAACGTTCTAGTAAACAAACACAGCACGCCTCCCACTTCTACTGTAATTTGATCTCCTTCATGTTGTCGGTGTTATGTCGAATTCACCGTCCCCGGCTCGGCAGATGCGCTAGACACTAGTGGCTCCGTTAGTCCGTTTGTAAACAAACATAATATTATGTTAATCACGTTGTCATATTGCTTATTACTAATGCAATACAAGCTGGATTTAGCGCCATGACGCTATTGGTACCTGTTACTGCTGTCGACTACTTTTTAATTTGCCAGAACGTGTCATAATGACAAATGCTGATTCATCCAGTTGGCATATTATCAAATCGGTGTAAGCTCGTACACCGGACCAGACCAGCAAAACCGGAAATCGAACTCTAGCTAACTCAACAGCCCACAAAAGACTGACTGGGTCGTCTTATTTCACAGTTTGTGGGTTGGTAGGAACTCCAGATACCCAAATGTATGTGAGCAATCCCTGAAAAAGTGAGTTTTTCATGATATGTCCCCCTTTAAATAGTAACTGCTGCAGTGTCTCCGTAGAGTTTAGAGAAAGAAAAAGCAGCAGTAACTGTCATCGATGTCTGTAGGATTTCAGCCAGTCTCGTTTCCTCTTCACTGTAAGAGGAGGCCCTCATCACTGCAGCATGTTAAACAGCCTTCACTCCCCTCTTTTATTCGATTCAAACAATTACCCCCACATTTGGAAAAACAGACTTGGAGCAGATTGAAGTGGAGGATTCCTGTTGCTGCTGTTTATCTGGAGTGCATTCTCCGCATAGTCAGGTCCACTCCAGCCGGCCCCTCAGCTGCATGCTCCAGATGTAAGATCGGGCCTGAAAAAAAATCCTCCAAATGGTTGTGTAATTAATGTTAATGTTGTAAAAAAATCAGTCTAATGATTGACGCAACTTTCCAATGTGATTTTGATTGCATCGCTAATGCAGAAATCCCTGTAGCAGCTTATGGGATTACTATGTCTTAGCTCTTTTAAAGCGCAACAGACTCTAATGCATGTTTGTGTGTGAAAGCACGGCATTTATTTTTTGTCTACATTTGAACTGTTCGTTTTTAGAATATTTATCGTTAATTGAAATGTAAGAAAAGCAGTCTGACAAAAGTTTTGATTTGGACTACTTATCATCATATAGACATATCTGAGCGATAGGGCCGCCTCTGTGTGCACGCCTGTTTTCTTGGGCCAATTTATTCAGACCTGATGACATCCAACTTCCCAGAAAAGTGCCTCCGCTTAGAACATGCTTCTCTGTTTTTTGAGGGCTTCAAAATTTTATCGTCTTATGCTTGGACTTCATTTGAATTTCATGAATCTATGTAAGAGAGAGAGGAACACCATCATGCAAACACTCTTGCCCTCCTGTAAATGCTTTGGTTTAAATTGCCTTAGTTTTAGCTGTTGAGGTTGCTTTATTTAATCCACTTTTTATGGAAGTGTTAAGAATAAACAAGTGGATTCATGAGTTGGACCCGCAGAAAGGTCGGGCACAGATTTATGCCGGGATGAAAATAGGGGCCTCTGTAATCGTTCCCTTGACTGCATTTATTGCTTACTTTAAAAAAGTAATTTCTTTATATCAGCATCAAGCTGAAAATTGCCACGTATTAGTATTAGGCTTGGTAAGCTTCTAATTCTGTGGCATTTACAGCTGGCTGTGTTTCCATGCATTTATAACACTTTGATTCTTAAGAGCTCCCTTTAATCGCTTACGCCGAGCTCGGAACATAATAAACAACTCGCTGTAGCAAAAGTGCCACATGGGGGAGATTTCCCTGCGAGAAAGTTAAACGCTTCTGTCACTGGCAGTTTTGTTGCTGTGTTTTTCATGCACTGTAAGTACCGTAATCTACTCTCTGAGCTCGTGGTTAAAAACAGTGACAGGCAGAATAGATGCAAGGCAGCGTGAAAATGAAAAATTATCGTCCCCTACAAAGACGTCACAACGGCAGAGCCGTAAAAGCGGGCGGCGTGCTTCTGCCGTTTTCCTGTTTGATTGAGATCACAGGATGTGTCAAAGCCTTTCTAAACACCCTCACCTGGCCGCCGTCTCTGCTTTCCCCCTATCTGATGCTCTGCTCCCATGGACGCATCAGCTGCTATCAGAACACACTGTGGCAGATCGCCCGGCGCTGTATTGTCTGGCTAAACAGGTTGCACAGTCAAATACATGCTTCATGTCTGAATGCAGTATTTCACACAATAGAGCAACATTTCTCTTGCATCTCCTGCAACTTTCATGTGAATTATCTTCTGCTGCGAGGTAGAAAGAATCGCCCTGATAATGTTATCACAGATGTGTTATCTTGAAGCTACTTAAAATACCTTTTTTTGGGGTGGGGGGGGGGGAAACGCGGTTTGGCAAGTTTCAATCTATTTTTCTATCAGCATCAAACAGACATGCCTTCTTTTTGGTCTGAAACGTATTGACGGACGCATAAACTCTGGTCTGCTGGGAGAGCGGGGAGCTTTGATAACGTCTTCCCGCTACCAGGTGCAGACAGCTAACGTGACACAGGCTTTGTGCGAGATTGACTGAGGTGGCAGGAGTAAGCAAATTCCATCCGCAGATGAGTTGTCTTACAGCGAGATGAAAAGAAAATCACAAAAGTGCGGAAAAAAAAGTGTCAGAGCTCCTGTTTTTTAGCTTTGGCCTCATGTCTCTGCTTCAGAAAAGATGAAATAGAACTAATAACTTGGATTGATTTGTTGTCTTCTGAGCAAAATGACTATACAGAAAGGGTTTTCTTGTGATAACCTAGGCCAGCTGCTTTCACTGCAAAACAATATACTGTAAACTGGTGGGATATCAAATATACTGTCCCTGCTCGCCAAAACAATATTCTACATTTATATTAGGGCTGTCAATCAATTAAAATATTCAATCGTGATTAATCGCATGATTGTTCGTAGTTAATCGCGAATAATTGCACGTTTACTGCACATTTCTTTTATCTATTCAAAATGTACCTTAAAAAGGAGATTTGTCAAGTATTTAATACTCTTATCAAGATAAGTTTGGAGCGATATTTAGCCTCCTTAGCGACAAGTTAGTATGACATGGTTGATACCAATGGATTCCTTAGGTTTTTCTAGTTTCATATGATACCAGTGTCTTCACTCTTACTCTTGTCTGTAAAGGGGAGACTCGTGGGTACCCATAGAACCCATTTTCATTCACATATATCAAGGTCAGAGCTCAAGGGACCCCTTTGAAAATGGCCATGCCAGTTTTTCCTTGCCAAAATTTAGTGTAAGTTTGGAGCGTTATTTAACCTCATTCAGTACGACATGGTTGGTACCAATGGATTCTTAAGGTTTTCTAGTTTCATATGATGCCAGTATCTTAACTACCTTTTAAACTGAGCCAGCTACAACCTAAAAATCACAAGTTGCGTTAACGAGTTAAAGAAATTAGTGGCTTTAAAACGAATTTGCGTTAACTTTGACAGCCCTATATTATACATTTATGACATTTGTTTGTGGTTTCCAGTCTGTCCACCAGAGAAGGTCTCTGACTATGTAAGGATATTTAAAAAAAAGTTCCTACAAGCTGCAGTTTCTCTTATTTGGATAGTTTTGACTCTGTTGCAATCACTTCTTCATGTCATGGTAAATATCACTTTGGCAGTCCTTTGCTTTCTCCGTTTATTTTAGAAAACAAATCCCTTTTAGGGATAAAGCACCTGGTGGGGCTACTTAATGGAGCGGCTTCAGCCCTGCGCAAATAAACAGCTTGCGTTTTTTGGTGTGAGATTAGGAATGAGGCTGAGAGAGAGAGGGAGAGAGAGCTGGAGCGAGGTGGGCACAAACCAAACAAAGAAAGTCAACATGTGGAGGGGACAGACATGGAGACTTTAGTTGACTATATGTTAATGTATATCTATAGAAATGCATGTGAACATTGGCACATTGTGAGCTTTGAACCTGGTAAGACGTCATGCTGAGGTCAAGCTTTTTTTTTTTTTTGAATAGTCGACCAGTGAGTCAGCACTGCAGTAGGATATTATTCAAACAGGCTGGAAAACGAGTCTTTGTTTTCCACATTTGCACGTATAAAAACATGTGTTTATGCCTTTTCTTAACCTGGAAAATATAGCGTGGTAACCAGAGGCAAATAAAAGGGACTGAGCAGGGAGGAGAAAATTAGTGACCAGTGAAACATAAAGCAGAATGAGGGCTACATTTCTCTTCAATAGCTCAACATGCTGTAGAAATTAGTGAGAAATGGAGCCTTTTAAACCAGGCATATCAAATAGTATCTCAGTTATTTCATTCAACCATTAGTTTGCCCACTGCTCCGATTCACATTATATATTGTTAACAATTAGGTCCCCACTCGTTTCTCTTGTTGGATTGTCTGGGTAATGTTAACATATTTTAAATACTGAATCTGAATTAAGCAGCTAAGTGAAACATTTTTCTTGAGAAACTATGTGAAGCTTGACGGAGGGACTACTCGTAGAGAGAAACTAGCTGGTAAACTTCACACACACTAGCCAGCCCAGCTAGCACTCGTCAGTCACTCTCTGATTTTCTCTGTACTTGTCCTTTTACTCTCCCCTGCATTTTTGTTCTTTGGATGGTATCATATTGTTGAATAAAGAGTCATTGAAGGAGGATAAAAGCTCTCCAAGCTCTAGCTTGCTGTCAGTTAGCAAACCTCTTATTCAAGCATGTTATAATAAAAAGGGTTGAATACAAGTTAAAAGTGAAACATAGCTAATAAGCAATGATAAGGTCAGCAATGTCAAGACGGTTTGCTATTGGACAACGGTGTCAAAGTTCACCAAAGTTGAACTCAATGTGAAAAATAATTGATGTGGATTAACTTTGCTTTGTTGTAATGAATTTATTTTGAGGAGAACGTTTTTAATTTTTAAATGCTGGTGTGACTGGAACCATAAAACATAACTCTACCTGTAGTGTTGATTGTTATTTGCTCGGGTAAAGTTCTTGTTCAAGTGCTTGTTTTAAAGGAACAGTGTGTAACATTTTGGAAGATCTATTAGCAGAAATTGAATATAATATTCATAACTATGTTGTCATTAGTGTATAATCACCTGAAACTAAGAATCATTGTGTTTTCATTAGCTTAGAATGAGCCTTTCATATTACATAGGGAGCGGGTCCTCTTCACGGAGTCCACCATGTTTCTACAGTAGCCCCGAACGGACAAACCAAACACTGGCTCTAAAGAGAGACTTTCATGTTTTTACGTTACCTGAAGGCCACCGTAGTTCTCCAACATGCTTGTGAAACTGCGGTAACGTGGGTCGCAAAACCGTGGTAGCTGCCGTCTGACTTCCATTGCTCCTAAAGAAGTGTTATCATGCAGGATGGCCTCTGAGCTAGGCGAACGGCGTTACCACGGTTTTGCACTTGGCGGGCTCACATTGCTGCAGTCTTGGAAAGGGAGGAGTGAGCAGAGGGGTACTCAGTCGGTTTCGATCTGCAACCACACCAGTAGATGCCGCCAAATCCTACAAACTGTACCTTTAAGACCACTTTGAATTCATTGCTGTGAATTCGGCATGCTTTCTCAATAGAAAAAAAAAAGATTTGTATAAAATACATGTTAAATTTCCTCAGAGTAAGGTATTGAAAAAGATTTGGAGGCGATGAGTGCTGGAATAAAATAAACCTGCACCCTCTTACTTTCCATGGTCACTTATATTGTGTTTCAGTATAGTCAAAAACAATATTTTTGTCGGACCATTTAAAAAAGTGATTTTACTAATGCAAGACCACTGATACAAGTACTGTTGGAGAATGTTTTCAGACAGTACAGTTTGCATCTGTGAAAGATGGTGAATTAACGAACAAACTGGAAAATATGTTACATTTTCATATTTAGCCGCCCTAGTGTGGACACGGCCGGAGGGGGGGGACGCGGAAAGCAAGAGGCCATTTCTTCCCAAATGTGGATTTATTTATGTAATCAAATGAAAAAAGGTGGAGGCATTTTTTAAACTGCTATTTATTTACAGTTTTTCTCTTTTGCTCTGGTTTTAGCCTTGGCTCCTGCCTTGTTTTCATAAACAAAGTCTCTCTGGCTGGCTAGAAAAAAACCCGGGGCCGCTCAGTGCACTGAAAACAGGAATGACAAACACCATTAGCTGAAATATTTCCATCTCATTGCAACTATGTTATTGTTTACTTTACCATACACGTCCTAATATGGTTACCTCCCCCGTCAGAGCGGGCCAGAGCCGAGCCGAGGGGCCCTCGCAGGGAGACGCTTTCAGCTGCCACTTAGACAATAAGAAACAAATGTCACAGCTCGGCAAAATAGCCCGGCTTTCACAGCCGTACAGTACTTGGCCTTCCACGCTGCTTGGCGCTGGCTCCCGTGTGATATTTATCTACCCTCCACTGTTAGATGCCCTCACAATGTACACCCCCCTCAACCCACCCCTCTCCTTCTTCCTTTCCTTGTGTCTTTCTTTGTCTGTATCTCTCCATCGATCTCTGTCCCTGTCCTGGTGTTAGCTATGTGTAGGTTGACTGATGGGCCTCTGTTTGCTGTGTTAAGTTATTTATCAGGGGGGCGGGGTGATGTGTTTGGAGTGGCTGCTGCCGCCCTCCTCCCTTTGGCCGAGTAGAGAGGCCAGTTCAGCTGCAGGTCACGCCCTGGCCCGACGCCGACGCCGCGTTTGAACTGGAAACAACTTGGCGACGCTTGGAGACCCTTTATGGTACTTGGATGAAATCACAACCGCAGAAAACCTGCAGAGACGGTGGCTGTTTTATTTGACTCAAGCAAGCATCATTTGTTGTTTTATTACTTCTTGTTGCAGTTTGAATACAGGAGTGATTTAACCCATAAAGTCCAGGAAAGTTTTAAGCAACAGTAGTTTGTTTAAAACAAGCAGAAATGAGCAATGTAATCAGTCCCAAATCCAGATAAAATATCATCAAAATCATAAAACCGGACGTTACTCAAATTGCCAATCATGTGGGAGTATCCTCCGTGGATTGTCAGTATAAAGGCCGTCAGGCTTTAGGGTCAGACAACCTCACCGCATGGTTAGTCTGGCAGGAGGAGGAAATAGGCTTCTTTCAGATGCATGGGCTTTTCTTTTCCCCAGTTGGAGGAGGATGATGGCAGCCTCACCTCAATCCTAAAATCCTCACGTTTATGATATTTGCCCAGTATTATCTGTGCCTGTGGATGAATGGGAGGACGGAGCATGAGGAATGTAGAAGGTCAGACTGCGTGATTTACACAGTACAGAGCCGGAGAATCCTTGGGAAAATACTTGGGCCGGGATCAAACAGACATCATGTGATATGTTCTTAACACTGACCTTTAAATTCATGCGTCTTTTTACTGCTACCCTTCGGCAAATGATGCAGTAAATGTAAAACTATTTGTATTTAATTTAATAAATAACTGCAAGTTAAAGAAAGCATTATTTTATATAGGTTTGTGTAGGGCATTTATTTGCAAAATGATTCAGTTTTGTGTGTGTGTATTAGAGCTGGCTGTGTGCTGCTGATATTTTGTATTTATACTGTGGCTGTCAATCGATTCAAATATTTAATCACAAATTAATCACACGTTTTTTATCAGTTCAAAATGTACCTTAAAGGGAGATATATCAAGTATTTAATACTCTTATCAACATGGGAGTGGACAAATATGCTGCTTTATGCAAATATATGTTTATATTTATTATTGTAAATCAATTAACAACACAAAACAATGACAAATATTGTCCAGAAACCCTCACAGGTACTGCATTTAGCATAACAATATGCTCATATCATCACATGGCAAACTGCAGCCCAACAGGCAACAACAGCTGTCAGTGTGTCAGTGTGCTGACTTGACTATGACTTGCCCTAAACTGCATGTGATTATCATAAAGTGGGCATGTGTATAAAGGGGAGACTCGTGGGTACCCATAGAACCCATTTACATTCACATATCTTGAGGTGAGAGGTCAAGAGGACTCCTTTGAAAATGGCCATGCCAGTTTTTCCTCGCCAAGTTTGTAGCTTTATAGTACGACATGGTTGGTACCAATGGATTTTTTAGGTTTTCTAGTTTCATATGATGAAGTATCTCCATTTTAGATTTAAAACTGAGCCCGCTACAACCTAAAAATTGCAGGTTGTGTTAATGCGTTAAAGAAATTGGTGGCGTTAAAACTAATTTGCGTTAACGCGTTATTATCACGTTATTATCACGGCCATCTTTGAAAATGGCCATGCTAGTTTTTCCTCGCCAAAGTTTAGCTTAATTTAACCTCCTTCGCGACAAGCTTGTATGACGGTGGTTGGTACCAATGGATTCCTGAGGTTTTTCCAGTTTCATATGATACCAGTACCACCCTAGCTTGAAAACTGAGCCCGCTACAGCCTAAAAATAATAAATTAGTTGCGTTAATGAGTTATTGATGCGTCAACTTTGACAGCCCTGATTTATTTTATAGAATGCCACTATTTTGAATACGCATAGACATCTATAGTAAAAACAGCCACTTTTTTTTTTATAAATTCCTGGAAAAGATTTGAGATCCATTGTTCTCATCTTATTGGCAATAACCCAGCCTGGAAATACATATTCAGAGTCACAGTGACTTTGATATTTCTGAAGCATTCACACAGAGGGAGCTGGTCAAATTATTAGTCGTAAGTTAACTAGTGATGTTACAAAGATGAAATCAGTTATGTCATAGCTCAAACAAACATACTGTCCCTTATTTCTTTAATATTTCTTCAGGCCTATAATTTCCACTTGGTTGCAGTTATATTTTGTTGATAAGCGTATGGCACTGACCTTTTGTTTGTTTTGTTTTTTATCTGAGAGGGAAAGACTATACCCTCTTTGACGTTAATGAACTTTGTGAAAGGCTTGTTTACCGGCTTCAAGGTCAGTTTCTGAGAAGGGCAGCAGGTTTTCTTGTAAACATATTTACAGCCAAAGATGTGTAAACACTGTAAATGTATACAGGTGGAGCAGGGGCGCCGCGCTGGCATATTTTCCTGTTTTCTCTTTGTTTTTTTCCTGACCTTTCCCCTGTGACACACGCACAAAGCCTGTTGTGTGCATATGTGTTTATTTCTCTTTAAAGTAATATGCGCACTAACAAAAAAGCCCAAAAAAAGAGGACTTTTAGAAAGCGTAATGATGTGCCGACTCACAGCATAAAGCTGAGGGAAGGAAAGGAGAGGCAGATAGCAAGGCAAACGCAGGACTAGTGGGGGTATTAAATATGAATTAATGGAATGTTGCTCAGGCACATCTCTGGGTGTAGTGTAGTGTTGGAAAATAAAATTTATGTTGCCGGCTACTAGCCGTGAAGGTGCATTTGGACTTAGTATCCTTTAATTAGAAGTGAGATATTAGCATTTCATAGGGCTTTATGCTGGGTGAGGGGATCGGCCGGCCACCGCGCCTTCATTAGCCAGCTTCTCTGTGTAATGAGTGCCATCATTAGCTGATGGAGTGGATTTGCCCTAGCTCTACCTTGAAAGGCACATCTCTTACATACTTGCAAGGAATAAGGCCTTTTAATGGATTTCTTAATGAATGAAATAACATGCCACTTCTTTAACATTTGACGAGAGCATTTCTGATGATGTACATCGCTGCTGCCTTTTACCTTTTATGTTAAATTAATGGCAGAAATACTGGTAGCGATAATAGTGAAAAAGTGGAAACACAAAGATGGGCTTGGAGGAAGTATAACTGAGATCTAGCAAAAAAAAAATCAGTTTTTATTAGGCTTGTAAGAAAAAATCGGAAATAGTGAATATCACGATGTTTTACAGTTTACATGCAAAGATTGACTCAGGCAATAGTTTATTTAATTTGCAAAGAGATGCGCCCTCTCCGTATATGTCCCTCTCAAAGTAGTGCTGTGATGTTGGATGTTAAATGCAGATCCCACCGTTCTGATTGCATAAAAACGTTTTTACTCAGATTTTATGCATATAGTGGTGTGTCCTTTTTACTATTTACTAAAGACTATTTACTAGATTTAAAAAAAAAAAATCACAATATATCGCCTTGCCTACAGTATCGCAATATATCACAATATATTGAACAGGGGTGTAAGAAAATATCGATAAACATGAGTATCGCGATATTATGTTGTGTGATATTGTATCGATTTTTAGTTAGCCTCTTAAAAATCCGACGGCCCACCGTCAGGCCCGGCCACTATTCGATCTTTCGGGGGTTGCAGCGTTTTAAAGCTAGAGTGAAGGTATTGATATCATGTGAAACTAGAAACCCCAAGGAATCCATTGGTACCATCCATGTCATACTAGCTTGTTGCAAAGGAGGCTAAATGATGCTCCAAATTTAAGCTAGATTTTGGTGAGAAAAAACTTTGATTGCCGATTTCCACAGGAGTCCCTTGATTTATTTTAGGACTTAACATGATAATTAACGCAAATTAGTTTTAACGCCACCAATTTCTTTAACGCATTAACCCGTGATTTTTAGGTTGTAGCGGGCTCAGTTTTAAAGCTAAAATTTAGATACTTCATCATATGAAACTAGAAAACCGTGAAAGAATCCATTGGTACCAACCATGTAATACTGTAACGCTCCAAAGTTGACGAGGAAAAAAATGGTATGGCCATTTTCAAAGGGGTCTCTTAAACCTCTGACCTCAAGATATATGAATGAAAATGTTTTCTATGGGTACCCACGAGTCTCTCCTTTACATACATGCCCACTTTATGATAATCACATGCAGTTTGGGGCAAAAACCATGCCGTGTTTTTGCATTCGTTATTTTTGCCTATTCTAAAATTGTATATTTCTGGTGTGGTCTTTATACTATGACAGTTTCTGTTTAAAAAAAAATAGCAATATATCGCTTTGCTTACAGTATCGCGATATATCGCAATATATTGAATCGTCACCCCAGTATCATGATACGTATCGTATAGCCAGATTCTTGCCAACACACAGCCCTACTTTTTATGTTGTGCGATCCATCATAAATTCTTAATTATACCAATAACATGTGGACGATAAAAGTGCTACATCAAAAGGGTTGACTTTCATTCATATGCACATGAAATAAGGTGTGTGTGATTTCTGAGGAAGTGCTCTCTGAGTGCTTAAAATGCACCATGTTTATAGGGGTGGGGGGGAAGGTAGGACAGCTATTGGATAAACCTGACTGCAAATTATATATGCGTCTGTCTGCAGGAGTGTGTGTGCACGTGCAACAACAGTCAAGACAGTCAGAGCGAGGAGGTGGTTTTTTTTTGTGATATGGAAGTCTCCCTAAGCCTTCAGCATGCGGCTCCATTCTCAGAATCAGGCGTGAAGTGATTAGTATTTTATTGATGAGCTCCCGAAGTGGCAAGTGTGGGAAATTGGATCTTTGATCTCCTGGAGTTTGGGAAATATATCCTGAGAGTGTGGAGCTCTCCAGGTAGAAAAAAAACCCACCCCCATCCTACCAACATCACTACGACACACACACACACACACACACACACACAAGCAGACAGACAGACGTGCCGTATCGAGAGGGATATTCCTCCCCTTCTCCAAAACACATATTTGTTTTGGATGTTTTCACTGAGAGTCTACACGGTGATTACAGATGTTCATTAACAAAATTGCGTATTTGTTTTCAACTTTAACCAATCACTTTGATATGCTAATTACAGTGTAATTTAATTTGAGCCCCGTAATGATGATGCTGTTATTATGGACATAAATGATGCAGTTAAGCTGAGAGTAATCTCATTTGCATACTGTACATGCCAGTAAATTAAGCCCTTTCCTGCGTCGCTTCAGCTTTAATTTTCCACCCCTTTTCACACAGCATCCCTCAGCCCCTGTGCCTAATAGCAGGCCGGCTCGTTTGATGTGGAGAGCCCGCGCTTCCTCTCGCTAAATCTAGTCACAATATGTAATACATAAAGGCTCTCATTATAACTCTAAGTGCTCTTTTAAAGAACTTGGCATTAATAAGCAGGCTTTTTCACACTTTGTGTTGATACACAAAAAAACTGTTTTTGTCCGTCGCCATAATCATCTTCAACATCTACAAACCGTCACGGTTGTGATAACGACGTACCCGGGAATAGTTAAAGCGCTCCTAATTATATTGTATATGTCCTCTTCTATGTGTTGATCAGAGATATCTTCAAAGAGGTGATTGTATTTTTTGATATTTTCCACCTTTTGAAAAAACAGATGAAGGGCTTTCCCCCCCTTCCTCGCAAAAAAATAATTGAAAAATATTACCTCATTGTATGTTTAGAGCAAATAATTTGGCTGCTTTTTCTTTCTACAAAATGCTTTTTGATGTCTGTATAAAAGAGGCATATTTCTGACACGGCTGGCCTTGATAAAAGCTCCCGTGTCTTCATTAGAGAAGCAGCACCTCATGGTGTCTGATTGTCTGATGTTTGCTGTGAGAAGGTAAACATGTTTGTCACACAGGGGTGTATTTATGCTGATCAAACATGTGGGGATAGGCCGCGGTGAATGTTAAGGACTTTGGCTCCGCACGGGGCTCAACAAGCTCTGTGGACATGCAGCCTCACGACGGTCTAAACCTGCCCTCGCATCCCCGGCTCTCTCTAGCAGAGTCCGACTCCCCCCTTTTGAAGGTGGGTTAGGAGGGTGGTTTATGGACTTTGACAATACAATTGCCCTTCACTGAGAATGCTCCTCCATTTTGTACCATAAAGAATATTATTTTTCTGCCAGCCAATTTTCTCTGTTAGTCTCTAATTGGCTACATAAATCTCGGCCGTTGAGGGTGAGAAATGTTGCGGTGTCACACAGTGTAATCTTCACCCTTATTTACCAATTCATTAAGATTCATTGATGCAGGATCGGTGAGAGGAAATGACAACATAAATCAGGCCTCCAACATAATGACCCTAATCAGTTGGGAATTGCACAAAATGTCATGATGAACTATGTCCTTGTATTAGTGCCACTGTACATTGTCATTGTGCTGCTTTATGAGTGGGACGCATCCTCCTGACATGGGCTGTATTTAACATCAAAAAAAAAGAAAAAAAGAAAATAGAGTTGTTAAAATCTGATTCCATTAAAACGCAGAAATTCATGTAAGGTCTTTTGGTATTTAGCCCCTTTGCCCTTTATCTCCAGTTTAACTGCTTAATGGAAGGCACAAACTCCCTTCCTTTTTAACCCCTCTCTGTCCTCTCTCATGGAGGCCGGGGCTTTTAAAATAATAACATGCTTCTTAGGCTGAAACGACCCCGGCACCATGAAACGACCCCGGCACCATGAAACGACCCCGGCACCATGAAACGACCCCGGCACCATGAAACGACCCCGGCACCACGACGAGGAGGAGTGGCTCCTTCAGAGGCAGCAGGAGGAGGTCAATGGCAGGGCTGCCCCCTCTTAGTCTGTTAGTCGGCTCATTGGTTGTTTTGGTCGACTAAGACTAATGAAGTCGATTAGTCGTTTTTTATATGCTTTTTTCAGGCTGAATGGCTTATTTCCAAGACACTTATGAGAACATCTCTGGGTAAACACAAGATTTAAAGGAAAAGTGTGTAGAATTTAGGGGGATCTATTTGCAGAAATGGAATATAATATTACATAGTATGTTTTCTTTAGTGTATAATCACCTGAAAATAATAACTGTCGTGTTTTCGTTACCATAGAATGAGCCGTTTATTAGCGGTGTAAGAAAACATCGATACACATGAATATCGCGATATAATGCTGTGCGATACGTTATCAATTCTCCAAAACACTATTGATTTTTAATTTGTATTCAATATTTCAGAGGTTATAGTGGGCTCAGTTTTAAAACTAGAGTGAAGACGTTAGTATCATATGAAACTAGAAAACCTAAGGAATCCGTTGGTACCAACCATGACATACTAGCTTGTGAAGGATACTAAATAGCGCTCCAAGATTATGCAACATTTTGGCGAGGAAAAACTGGCATGGCGATTTTCAAAGGGGTCCTTTGACATCTGACCTTGAGACATGTGAATGTAAATGGGTTCTATGGGTACTCATGAGTACCCCCTTTACAGAATAGAAATCGCCTACAACCTAGAAAATCGCAATATCGCCTCTTACAGTATCGCAATGTATCGCAATGTACTGAATCGTTACCCCGGTATCATGACACTTATCGTATTGCCAGATTCTTGCAAATACACAGCCCTACCATTTATATGTACATAGGGAGCGGGTCTTCTTCACGGAACCGGCTGTCATCATCTACACAGTAACCAAGAACGAACAAACCAAACACTGGCTCTAGATAGATCCATCTGTGTTTTGTCGTCGGCCACAGTAGTGCTCCTACACGCTTGGCACACGGGATAAGTTTCAATTGGTTGCAATCTGCAACCTCACCCCTAGATGCCACCAAATCCTCCACACTGCACCTTTAAAGTGGTGCTTTTGTGTGATTCTTTGCGGAGAAACTCAGTTTCACAGATCTGTTGGTTAAATTAACTCATAAATTAGTCGACAATATCATATGAATGTTAGTCGACTAAGACCTTTTGGTCGAGAACAGCCCTGAATCAGATGACTGATAGCAAACTGGCTATTGTGTTACAGATGGTTTAAGCAGTCACTGAGCACTGAATAGGTGAGATACTATAGAAATAAAATAGCCATTGCACTTCCAAGTGTAAAGGTTAATGACTGTGTCCGGAATATCAATAGCTTAACTTAATCTGTGTGTGAGTAACTCTAAACAAAAGAGGTGGGAGACGTCCACCTGTGGCGTGTTTGTGTCTGTAGAGAAACATTTAACAGTGCTAAGACTCATTTAAATAGCAGGGGTTAGGCCAGACCCCACAGTTTCTTCCCAGCTCTCATGCATGATACTGAGAGAGGAATCATAATAAATGCATCTACCACACTTGATGACTTACTCAACAGTAATTAGCGGCTTACTTTGTGTGCAGAGCGGCGGTTTACCACAAGACTGTCTTGCTGATTTAACAGAAGTGCAAAAGCTTTTCCCAAAAAAATGATTAGGCTACATGTTGTCAGCTCGCAGAGGCAGCGTGCACTCCAGTGAGTTGACAGCAGCTCTAATAATATTGTCCTATCTTTGCGTATAGGTACGCAATATTAATTAGACAAGTTCGTTAAGGCTAACCTTGGTTTTCCCCAGGAAAATGACACATTTTCCTCTCCACCAGTTAGCATTCCCATACCCACGGGAGCAGCCCTTACATGAATTCTAGTAAAATAATGATTAAAAATATATGACACACTTTAAGTAATGTTAAAACAATAAGTGCTTTTACAGATCCCATAGGATGCTGATAGATTGGAGTTGTGTTTTCTCTTTGGGTATGCATGTTTGACAGGTCTAATTGGTAAGATGAGCTTTAGGGAAGCTATGCCTGCTTTTCTTTTTTTTTTCTTCCTGTGCATTGAGCCTGTGGTCAGAAAAAAGAGGCCCCTTGTCTCCTGGTGTCTGTCCTCTCGCTGTAGTGTTAATGGGCATGAGCCACATGTGAGCGAGATTATCAAAGTCAAATGAAGGAGAGTCGCTGAGAAAATGTGTGGCGAACCACTCCTAAAAGCGTCTCCACATCCCAGAATTACCATTCCATTCATGTACAACCAGATTTAAACTCATTAGACTTCTCTATTTACTCAGTCTCCATCGGCCCCTAGTTTGTACTAAAAATACCATGGCCTGCCTTACTTTGGCACATTCCGTCATTGTCTGAGCACAGCAGGCCTTTTACACCGAGGTGCTTCTCTCTTGGCTCCATGCAAAGGAGGCAAACTGGTTTGTGTGTTTTTCTGAAATTATGGATCTACTCCGCTTCGCCACCGGAGTCTGCCTTCTACTACCTCTTCTTATTGTTCATTTATCTGAGCTTGTAGCGTGATAATAGGTTGTACCCGCCACTGCTTGGATGTCGAGCCCCGTTCCTCTGCTTGTGGTGCTGTAATGGGTTTGGATCTAGATTTCATGCCTGAGAATCCCATCAGTCGTCCCAATGTGTTATAAATATGTTTGGCAGCCTTGCTCATATTTTATGCCTTCCGTACGAGGGGGTAACTGCTTTTTGGGGGGACTAAATGATAGGGATGCACCGATACAGACACTGGATCAGATATCGGGCTGATAATGACTCAAATAGCTGAATTGGATATCAGTGACAATGGGGCCGATCTATTCAGTTCAATTGTATATATATATCAGTTAATGTTTATATACTAGGGCTGTCAAAGTTAACGTGATAATAATGCATTAACACAAATTTGTTTTAACGCCACTAATTTCTTTAGCGCATTAACACAAAATGTTTAAGTTGTAGCAGGCTCAGTTTTAAATCTGAAAGAGTAAAGATCCTGATATCATATGAAAATAGAAAACCTAAGGAATCCGTTGATACCAACCATGTCATACTAGTTTGTCTAGCTAAATAATGCTCCAAACGTAAGCTAAATTTTGGCGAGGAAAAACCTCTGACCTCAAGATACTGTATGTGAATGAAAATGGGTTCTACGGGTAGCCACAAGTCTCCCTTTACAGACACACAGAGTATTAAATACTTGACAAATCTCCTTTTAAGGTGCATTTTGAACAGATAAAAAAATGATTGAGTTATTTGCTATTAATCGTGATTAACTATGGACAATCACGCGATTAAATATTTGAATTGATTGACAGCCCTATTATGTACATTATATACTGGAATTTTAATGTTAATATTGACTCTATATTTTTTAACCAATTTTCTGCCTTACAATTTTTTTAAATAATAAATCAATAAATGAATATCTATGTATTTATTTGTTACATTTTGTTTTTTAAAGTTAGGATAAGTGTTTAAGTCAAGCCTGATGTTGCCTTACACATAAAAGAATGATCCCAGTCACTTCCACACATTCAGGCATAAGGCTTATTAATTAAACACTGGTATCGGATCGGTACTCTGTATCGGCTGATACCCAAAGCCCAGCTATCGCTATCGGGACTGAAAATAGTTGGATTGGTGCATCCTTACTAAATGAAATCAGTCGGGGGAAGTGGAGACAGAAAACTATGGATTTGTAGGTAGAGAAGCCTCATTGGATGGCTTCAGCTCAGCAGATGGCAAGTTGTTGTGTTCATGAAAAATTCATGGTCAAGGTGACGTGCAGCTTGAAAAGTCCCAACACCACAATTACCTACCTTGTCTTTTGTAATCACTACTTATTTTTGGACAGTCAAGTGTTTGATGTAGCAGATGGAGTAACTCGTGATCTGTTGAAGTCACACATAAATCAAATAATCGAACCCATGCACTTTGAGTCATGATAGATAACACGTTTGTCCGTTCAATTCCACCCAATCGCTCTTTCTTGTTGTTGTTGTTGTTTCACTCCTTTACCCTGACGTTGTGAGTGCCAGCTCTCCGAGTCCTCAGACATCCTTTGTTATTTCCACAAACCCGGTTACTGAATAATTGAACAAGGTAAATGTTTAACATGTTTTTACAAGTTCCTCGCTGCGCTGTTGTGAGGAGCCACTGTTTGTTGGGTCGGGAAGAAACACTCTGTTGCTTTGCTTGACAACGATGTGTTTCCATAGGAGACCACCTCGCCAGGGCCGGCCGCCCACCCCCGCCGCCGCCGCCGCCACCGCCACCGCCACCCGTCACCCATCTTGTTCTCATTCACGGTTGCTCGCTAGCAGCTGCAACGCACCAGCTTAATGCGTCTTCAGAATGTCAGAAGAATGACTTTTTGTTTATCTTGACTTCTGCCTTGCTGTTTATTCTAGCTCGAAGCTGCATTTGCATCGACCTTGATTCCCTAAAGCCCCCCCGTCCTCCTCCCCTCCCCTCCTGGAGCCTGTTTACACTACGCCTGCCCCGAGTGTCACCTAGGAAATCGGCTGATCATTCCACCTGGTTAATATTAAATGGCTCCTGCAAGGAGATGTGTTTGTTCATAAACACAAACCCCCCGCTCCTCCTGTTTACTGTAGCCATGGCAGCAATCACTTATTAAACAAACAGCTGCTTTGTTTGCCAGCATGAGTGGTCTGCTTATACCCCGTACAAGGTCTGGGAAGAAACTTCTTCTGTGTCTCGTGTGGTGCAAGGATATGATGGAGGTATTAGTTGCAAAGGGGGGGTGGGATGTGTGTTGGTACTGTACTGTCACAGTAGTCTCGAGATATGCTGTGCTTATCTGTGACTTGGTTGAAGAGACTGACAAGATTACACGGTTGTTTGGTCTGACTGAAGTCTCCTTTTGGCAGACTGTCATCCCTCCCGTTAGCTCCTCTCAGCAGAGAGCAGACTGAGAAGTCAGTAGTCAGAGCGGTCCAAATTATTGAGTCTGTTTGATCGAGGTGGTTCTGTTTTAACCTGAACCCGACAGATGGTTTGTTACACAGAACCATCTGAGAAGCCGTCATTAGAAAGTGTTTGGAAAAGAGCTGGCACTTTAAAAAAAAAAAATGCTTTGCATGTGATTGGATGAATCATCTGTCAATCAAACTCTTGCCGAAGCCAGTCGGGAGAAGAGAGGTAACATCTTTTCAATCAAGAAAAGTCTACAGTGCCGTTCTTTGCTCTTCTTTCAGTAAAGAAATACTCTCCAGTTCTGATGTAACTGATAACTAACCTCTTCAGGAGCCGCCGTTGTTGTTTAGAACAAACAGTCGCTCTGTGTCGTTTCACACACCTAAAGGCCGGCCAACACTAAAAGATATTTCAGATCTTAACAGATTTTGAAAATGTGAGAGACTCCACACATAACGACATGTTATGTTAAACTTAACAGTTTTGTATAGTATAGTGTGTGGAGAGCAACGATTTGCATAGCACACCACATACTAACAGATTCCATTCAAAATGGAAATCCCCCGAAATCTCTCGCAATCAAACGTGACTTTAGTGTAAACAAACAGCGATGTTAGCTTTTGCACTACTTTGTACTGAAAATTCACGAAGAAAACAGAAAACGAATAGATGAAGTCGTGGAGACACGTTAAATAAACACTTGTGTTGTTGCCACAAATCAACAAGTTGGTCCTCCATTTCTGATGTCCATCTTACTACGACCTTTATGCTTCGCATTAACCGCGGCCGCCATGACGGTGGTTGTTGTCCTTCCGCTTATGTCAGCTTGTTTCTCAGTTGGCCACCACAGGAATATCTGGACAGATAATCTTTACAACCATGAAAAAATCGGGGAATCGTCTTGTTTCTCGTGTAGTGTGTACCCGGCATAAGCCACGCCCGTAGCCAATACTAGCTTCTCACAGACGCTGATTGGTCCACGCTCTGGCTTGCCGTACACAAACGCATTAATCAAAGCCTGACGAGATGGATTATCCTGTGATATGTGATCTCTCGATTTTCGTTTGATTTCACGACATCACGAGAATCCAGCTGCCATACAAGTTCTGTTTTGCAGATAACGCGAGGAAGGATGCGGGGCTATAGTTCCTGTTGGGGTGTAGTTTGTTTTCAGTGACGAGGGCTGGGATGATGGATTATTTAACATACAGCTTGTGTTTGTCTTTTGGACTTTTCCCTAGAATCAAGAGACAAAATACAGCAGAACATAAGACTCTTAAGAAACCTTGAAAAGCGTTCTGTTGTTGTGCCGCTGTGTGCGCGGCCGGTGTGTTGTCTCGTCTAGCAACCAGGCCGAACCTAAACAGCTCTCAGTTGAACCTCTTCCCATTGTCTCCTCCTCGGTGTGTCTTTATCTCCCACCCAAGAAATGTTGTGCTTTTGTTGTGTGCTTGTGTAAACAAGGGCTGTGTGAGAACTCTGTGAATCGAAGCAGGTGGCCGCCGAGGCTTTACTGTCATGAGCATTAAAGAAAAACAGAACACGGAGAAGGGTCAAAGCACAGCTGCGCGGGCCGACCCTACCTTGAATCGACTGCTGACTTGTTTGAGCTGTTGAATTCCAGGCAAGCATGACAGGGGGACAGGCATTAGATTTCCAGTGAGGAGGGAGGTGGGGGGGGGAGAGGAGAGGCAGGGCTGATGAGCTCTGGCCGCCGGCTGTTCTTAACCTTCAACCTGTCTGGTCAGGTGGGAGACACATGTGACTCTTGTTTGTACTGTACTCCCCATATTTGAGGCAGGGAAAACAAAACCGACTGTAAACAAACAGAAACTCTGACCTTTTTTATTATCCAGTGTTTGTTCCAAACACTTGTTTTGTTTTGCAAGCAACCCCCCTCCCCCCCCACCTACCACCCTCCACCCTCCACCCCAACACCCCCCAAAGAACAGACAGGCATCTAATAATCAACAGCACAGCCAGTTCTTTTTGTACAAACTGTTGTTGCCTCGCTTTCATCTCCTGGAATTTCCATTATTTCAAATCTTTTTAAAACTATTTTTACAGCTCGGGGAAAAAAAAGCTGACATGCTCCATTAATAATGAGAAAGTTTCTTTTCCCTCACATTTGTGTATTGTTTTATGTTGAAATGTTTGCGTTCGGAGCATGGATACATACGCTTTTAACCCTGGTAACTACCCCGCTTTTAGCAGGACACTTGACCCATAATTACAGCCAAATCTGTACGTGTTGTATAAATGGAACGGATGGAAAAACTTAGAGCTTTTTTTTTTTGAGTCATCACAGACGAGGCTATCCCCTGAGCAAAGTGAAAATAAATAGATAGATAAACACACGGCAGGGGCCAAGTCACGTGGCCGAGTTGCCCGGGCCCCAGCTGATGATGGCGTCCCCGCCTCAGCGCCTCCCAGATTAACATTGTTATCAGCACAACTCTCTAATAAGGCTCTTTCCTATCTTCTTGATATTTATGATGGATAATGCCCATTTTCCATTTTCTTTTTCCCTCCAATTTTTTCGCTCATGATATTGCAGCTTTGAATTATTCTGTGGTGAAATTAATGAGAAAGTAGATTTATGGGTTTCATTTGTTTGTCAATTCGAAAATTAATTGGGTGTTAATTTTAGCCATCCCCTCATCAGTGCCGGTTCCAAGCATGCGCGCATTACTTTGCATTCATTGTAGCCTTTCTCTCCTTTATTGTGGGTCACTAGTTTTGCATACATTAAAATAGCCCCGCGGCTCATTCTCTTGATTACTTTTGGAGATGCCATGCATTTGGAAATTTACGCCGTTCCGTTATAATTATGAAAATTTTGCATGGAATGACAGTGCATGTATAATAGCCATTACGTCCCCCCCACGCCCCTTTTTTATGTAGCTTTGAAAAAAAAAAAAGAAAGCAGGCCCTTCTTTTCTTTCTGCTTGTGGAAAAAAAAAAAGTCTTTTATTTGAAAAATAAGTGGGGGTGAATAACGTCAGCCCATGGTTTATTTCAAATGGCATTTAATTTCGCCCGAGAATGTGTGTTTCTAATTGGTGTCTCAGAAGGGGGGGGTGAGTCGGTGCGAACGAGGGCCTGTAGATGGAGTCGTGGCTGGCTGCGTCCCATCCCACAGTATTCCTCTTGCTCACTCCTTGTTTAGAAAATCCCATTATGGAGGGAGGCCGTGCCAGACTGGAGGGGTGAGCCGGGTCAACATCTGTCTGGAGGGAGAGGGGGGCCGGCTTTAGCCCCAGCCCAGAGAACGGGGCCTGTAGGCCGGGCCCAAGCTGCTCAGACAGGCCCCTGAGTGCGTGGGCGTTGTGACACACAACTGAACCGGCACAGGCCACAGTGTCAGATGACTCACTCGGATATGCTTCTTTGCAAGGAAGGCTTCTACAGGAGACGTAAACCGTAGTGAACTTTGGGTTTGATTTTTGTTCTGGTTCTGTTTTAGCTCACTGTATCCCACAACTGCTACTGATGAGCTGGGAAGCTCTCCCAGAACCACAATTTCAAAAGAGCAGCGCTGCCTACAGTGCTGTTTATTTTTTAATAATCCGCACGTCTAGATTATTATCTCACCTATATGCTCTGTAAATATTCTTACGTGACAAGTTGTCAACCTCAATTTCCTATCTGTCAGCCTGAGTGTGTGTCCCCACGGTGTCTGCATCTTGTTTAGATCTGGACCTCTGGAGACACGGCGCCCCGCGTAGTTGAGCACATATTAACTTGCGTCAGGCCCTCCTATTACACGCCTTAAACGCGACGCCATAAATCTGCATTTAGTTCCATTTTCACCTTCTTTCATGATGAGGCCCAGTGTTTTAAAGGCATTTATTCTGCTTCATATAAATAATTAATCAGCCAAGTTAATTCGCTTCTGCCCGACTTGGTCAGCTTCATTAACCGCCCCGGAATTGGGAGGCTAGACGCGTTGCGCCACTGAGGGCCTGCGACCAGCGCACAATAGCTGTAAATCATTCCACTGATTTGAGGAATAAGGGCGCAGAAATGCACCAGCGTCACCGGCACTCGTCCCAAGAGAGAGAGAGGGAGGACAGGGGGGGGAAATGGAGGGGGTGTCATGTCTGTCTGGCTTTTGTGTATCCAAAAGCAGAACAGAGGTTGTAAAATGTAAGCAAATAGCTGTGTGTTCACATTTAACACTGCTGTCATATTTTAACATTAAGCATTCATTGATACATCAAACTACGCTGCCGGTATTTGTATGTTCTCCTTTTGAGTTTAAGTTATGAAAGACAACATTTATTTCCCAACAACTCATATTTATTTATATTCAGCATTTTGGTGTTAATTGAGCACCCCCTGAAGGATTTGACTGTTTTCGCTCGGCCTCAGTTTGGATGTTTCTCATGGAGATCCTTTGGCAGGCCTCACACAGTCGCCCTGTTTCCCATTAAAAAGCTATTCTGCCGTGGTTCTTCTGGGAGCCATGCGAGTAAATATATCCATTTCCATAGAACGTGTTTTGTTTTGGAGGTTCAGTGTTTTCTTGGGCTCCTCTGCTCTCGCTCGACTCAGGTTGGGTTCCTCTCTCCGATGTGTGCTGGACCCCAACCCCTTCCACCACCCCTTGCGTATATACCCCCGTAATGGAGAACACAAACAAAACCTGAGTCCCGCTCCCCTCTTCTCCAGCCCAGTACGGACTTGTCATCTGCAAAAGATCTGCACCGGAAAAACACAAAAACAAAGGAGCAGTTCATTATTCTGCGGAGAAGCGGTCTGTGAGAGCGTGTGCATGTGTGTTTGCCTCATTGCAGACGCCACAAGCAAACAAACAAGAAGCAAACCAACAGGGAAACCTGCAATAAAAGTGAAATTGTGTGGGAAGGATATGACAGATGTTTATAGTTTGGCCCAGAGTTGAAATGCGACCTCATAGCTGCGTGTTTTAACAGCTGTTTCTCTCTCTCTGTCCCTGTGTTCCGTCTCTCTTGTGTCTTCTCCCAGGTTTTTAAGTCATGATGCAAGAATCTGGGACGGAGGCGACGAGCAACGGGCAAGCCAATCAGAATGGAGGAGCGAGCGTGGAGGGCGGGTCCAGGGAGGGGCGACCCAAGAGCGCCACGCCGTCGATGGAGGTGACCGCGGCCGACTTCCTGCATCTCCAGCAGCACCAGGTAGACCGGTCCCCCTTTCGCACCTGTCTTCTCTTTATTAAGCCACGTCAACAGCAGGCTTCTTCCTCCCCTCTCAGAGTGCCACTTAATATTTAATCCCACCTCAAAGTACATCTAGTACATAAACACATTATTATTATTATTTATGTATATTGAGGCCCTTTTTGAATATTTAAAGAAGGGGAAGTGCTCTCTCTCTGTGTGATTGTGTTTGGTTGTGTTTATCGTAGCATGCAGCATCTGCATTTTGGTGAAATATTTATCACAGTGTTCGGACATATTCTAAGTACGTAGGTGCCGCAGGATTTTGTAGACAGTTAAGACGCCGCGACATCCAATAGGATGACAGTATGTTTCCCCTGGCTCATTGTAAACACACCTCACACTCACAACTAATGCCAAACTGCGCCGTGTTAACCAGCGAGGTGCGGAGACGCGCGCCGGCGTCGACGAAAGCTCCAAAACATTTTCAGCATCTCAGACTTGAGGCAAACAGACAAGCTCTTTCTGTTGGTGTCAGCGTTATGTGTGGCACACGACAGCGTGTTTAAGGGAACAACGTTGAAAAGATCAGTGTGTCTTCTGCTATCTCGGTCTATCCGACAGGACGGCCGGCGTTGTTGTCAGGAGCTGTTTGGTGATGATGCACAGGCTCTGTGCCGCTGTCTGTTGTCACAGCACATCCATCAGCGTTTTGCACAGAGAGGGCAACAATGCTGCGGCGTGGAACGCGGGAGACATGGCGCCGTAACATATAGAGCCGGGCGATAACTCGCTATTATCATTCATCATCTTTCGGCTAGAATCATCGTGACATCAGGATGATCTGATACGGTGACGCCGTGATACACAGATCTGTTGTCAGAACTGATGATAACCAGCAGATACATTCATATCTCACTTTGACAACACAAAGTATGACACATTTTTCATAAACAGCTTAGCGTTCTGACATCTCACTATGTAATGGAATGGAATACGCGGGTCAATGCAGTGATAATCAGTTCTACACATACAGTACGTTTTATCATGGTAAGGAAAATCATTAATTTCAAGTGTATCACTTGAATACTAAGTAATATGACCTCATAAGTGATTATTTTACATTGTGATTAGTCATAGATTTTAATTATTTCCCCCGCTTTACCCGTGCTTTATTTAATTGTAGAGGAGAGAGTTGTATGAATAATTGGTAGGAGGGCAAACATACAATACCGGCTGTTTTAAGATGCCGTCATCATCTCAAGTATATGGTGTGTGCCTTGGAACAGGATGTCGCTGTTAATCACATTTTGCAGGGTATTAAAGCCAGGGTTGGCAATTTAAGAAACTAGCAAAAGTACACTAGATTTGAAAAATGATCCAACCGACAAACCCGGCCCTTTAGGCCTCCCTCCAAAGCCACTCCCCCACTATCATCATTATGAACGTAAACATATCATAATGATCATAAACAAGGAACATGACTATTGTTAGTACTCACAGCTGTCAAGATAGCAGCTTGTGGAAGACGCTAGTGATGCGCAAAGAGTGCACGGGCAGAGTGCGCACAGGCAGGTAGTTAGGTAGACAGACAGGCAGGCCCTATTACAGTCCTGCAGCAGCCACAGATACCAGATTTCTTTTTTTTTGTCAGAGAATTTCAACAAATATAACAAAATAAATGTTTTTGAAGAACACTAGCATCCCTAGCTTTAAAGGTTGTGTGTAAGATCTGGCCACATCTAGAGGTGAGGTTGCAGATTACAACCTCTCCCGTGTGCCCAGGGTGTTGGAGAACTACGGTGGTTGACGTGAAAACGCGAATGATCCTCCCTCTTGCAGTTGTTGTATGAGTAGCGTAGGTCATTTGTAGAATCGCAGTCAGTGCATACATATAGAGTGGGTGTGTACGTGGGAAGTGAGTGATGAAGCAAGAGAGAAAGAGAGAGAGAGAGCTGCGGCGAATATGTGCAGTGCAGCATAAGACAAAGTTAGTTTAGCTTTGATAATATCAGTTAATGTTCAATGGAAGTTGCAGTTTGTGCAGAAATAAATGCTGCAGCTCAAACACCAACAGAGGTTTCACATGTCTTGTTTCCGGCGGCTGGGTGTAGTGACGGGGGTTAACTCCAGAGCGAGTAACGTTATCAAAAAGTTAACACAGTGGTTTGTCTGTCCTGGGCTACTGTAGAAACATGGCGGTGAAGAGAGGACCCGCTCCCTATGAAGATGTTAACGGCTCATTCTAAGCTAACAAAAACACAACGATTCTTATTTTCAGCTTATACAACAGTACTACTTATTAATACTATATTCCATTTCTGCCCATAGATCCCCCTAAATGTTACACACTGTTCCTTTAATTGAGACAGTATCATACTAGAAAAGAATCTGATTGGTAAGTAGGAAGAGTGTGTCAGTGTCTGTGTTTTAGTTCTTTAGGCCTCTTTAGACCAGATCTGCTCTTCATCCCTGCTCCAGACCCCACCTCCCACCTCCCACCTCCCACCTCCCACCTCCCACCCATCTTTCCAGCTCAAAATGTCGTCAGTGAGAAAATCACAGCCATACTGAATTCATTACTGCAGTAGTCACACAAAACCATGGATAAAATTTCAATAACTGCAGGCCACAGTTGAGTAAACAGTTGCACTGAAACTTAATTCCTGTTGACTTTTCCCTTCATTCTTTGCCAGGGGCACATTCTGATTCGCTCTGCAAGGACAACAGGGTTACAACTTTGATGAATTGACACAGGGGGGGAGAGAGAGAGAGAAAGGGAGAGAAAAAAGTGTCATGGATGTGCACTTGACACCAAGAAGGGATGGAAATAAAGCCTTTCCCCCCGCTAGACTAGAGCCAGCCGTCCAAGCATGGCCTCTGTTTGCTAGTCATCCAGAAAGAGCTATTACTCTGCAGGACCTGCCCTGGCATTTAAAGGAAGGAAAAACGAGCAGCTCTCTCTCTCTGCTTCCCAAAACTCAACGTATTACAGTCGCATTTTCTGCCCCTCTGCTTTCTATTGCAGTAAATAGCGAGCGCAGTTTTTGCTTCATGCCTTTTGACCAAATCCAGTGGTTAATTTCTGTGGCCTGCGGTTGGAGTTGAAACAGAGGGAGGCGTATTAATTGTTGTGTGTGATAAATGGCGCGTGGACGGGGGGGGGGCGGAGGACGAGACGTCTCACTCTCAGCTCCTGACACTGGGCTTTGATAGGCTCCTTACCAGGGGTAGTGTTACTGGGAAGGCAGGCAGTCTTTTTATTCTCCCATTAGACTAACCCAGGATTTTCACTCATGCACCATGAACCATGTTAATTGTCCCCAGGGCATTACGATCTTCGCTCAATTACTTGATAACTTTTTACTTTTGTGGCATTTTCACAGTCTCTCTTTTAAGTTTTATTTGCGGCTCGCGCTAATACGCTTCCAACTGACTTTTTTCTTTGTTCTCCACAACATCCAAGATGCTATTACCCCCCCCTTTAGGTGATGCAGAAATCAATCTAAAATCTTCTCTGCCTCAAAGTGCAAACGTGCCAGAGTCCCCCTGAGTGAGCGGGAACAACAAACCTGGCGGTGGCATATCATTTATTCTTATTAGGGAACATAACTATGAAAGACAGTCCTCATTAATAAAGATGGGGGATGAAATAATTGTAATCTGTTTGATCATCTTGATTCTGACAGGGGAATTCATCTTGTGGACTAGTCAGATTTGGGGGAAGTGGACCATAAGCTTGATTTAAGCATCTCTATTAGTAAGTCAAATACTGTTTGTTAAGAAGTGAGGATGAAACGAAGGTGCCGTCTCTTCTTTCTTTTTTCTCCTCTAAGATGCTGCAGAAATTTCTCATTTTGAGGAACCCAAAGTGATATCGGTTGTGTCGTAACGGCTCGCGTGTGCTTATAAATGTTTGTTGTGCATCTTGTAGCTTTTTCAGGCAGTTGTTTGCAGCTGCTTGTGTATAATATATGAGTAGCTCCTTTTTTTAGAGCATGAATATAACATCTTTTTTCACATATGTGTTCTCCCCCTAGAACTGGAGTGTGTTTATTTTTCCTCTGTGTTTTTGTTTGCGTTGCAGAAGTTGTGGTTTTATCGTTATCCTCATGAGGAAGTGAAGATACTGTAGGAGAGCAAAAAAACAACAAAAACAATAGTATGAAACAGGAGTGTTTGTGCAATAACCTGTTTTGTGATTTAAATGATTTTGCAACAGGAAGTTGTGAAGCTGTAGCAATCAAATAAACACAATAATGCTGTTAGGGGACTTTGGAGCTGCGGTTTTCTGCAGGACACTCAGCTCCTCTACACACATATTTCCTGGTGAATTTCAGCAACATTTATAACATCTCACATGTTTAACCATGCAATACATTCCTTCACGTGAAATTTGGTTCAACTGATACAACTGTAGAGCATTAAATATTAATATCCTGCCTTTTAGAAGAGCCCTTTTAATCAAGTTAGAGAGAGATTTCTAAAATATCAGCCCGTCTCTTCCTCTCAGTGATACTGTACAACAATATCTCTAAAAGACAAAACAGGGATGAATAATTGCTTTTCTTTTATTGCACACACATCCATCCAGTCTTCATTGTCAAACAAGTGCCTTTAAAGCTTTGTTATAAGATAAGACCAGCCAATTATGTATCTTCTTCTTCCTCGCTGACTGCGTGGTCGAGGTGTCCGTCGTGTTGCGTGTGCAGAGAGGAGAGAGTGACACGCAGAACGGCAGCCACAGAAAGAGCTGAGCGGGCACAGGTTTCCTGTTTGCATAATGCAGGGCTTACATGGTCCCTGGTGGAGGCTTGAGAAGGTGGAAATGCACGTCTCTGCCACCGTCGGCGAGCTCAGCTTCGGGGGGGGAGGTGCTAGATGATAAGCCTCGCTATCACAGAGACACACACAGATATACAGTACACATATAAACATAGCTCAGGCAGAATACAGGCCCAAAGGCCAGGCCTGCCGGTGCAGGGCCCTGCTGGTTTATGGGCGTCCGGTACCACATTATGGGCTAATGGTCGGACTGGGGGAGTTAACAGCGGCGGGTCAGGGAGGAGGCCAGAGAGCATTCGCTGCCTCAGATCTCGGCTAATCGCATGTATTCTGCTGCAGAGCTGAGGGCAAGAGGGAGAGAGTGCGCGCTACGCCCGGATTGAAATATGGTGTTTCACAAGAAGAACGCCGCCTTATCGCCGCACTTTTGAATTTGAAATCCTGCCAGTATCTCTGTGTTTGCTCTACTGTGGAATTCTATATCTGTGCAGTGCAGTTGCTGAATATTTGACATGTGTAATAACGGCGTCTTTGCTCTGGGTGCTTTTTTGACCAATAGCTGCGCCGGTGCATTATCCCATGCTTCCTCCCTGAGCCGTTTACCTCACACACACACACATACAGTTTGTGCATCAACAGAGCGGATCATACTGGAAGCATCCCGAGTCCCCGCGGCCTCCTCCACCTCTCGCAGCTCTCAGGTATCTCCATGTATACTGTTCATATTGTCACAGGAGGCCAAGCAGAGGCTCCAACTTATTGGAAAATCTGGCAGAGAGGATAACATCAGTGTTATGACACTGCATATTGCCCTAAATTGCTTTATTGGTAAAATGATAGTGCTCGTCCAATTTGAATAATTTTATGGAATCCCTCACTGAACAGTTTAATTATGTTATCACACAACTGGCAACATCTGTCTTTATACCACAGCACATGACAGTTTTATTACAGGCTGAATTTCTTTGCTGGTTCTGGCAATTGATGTGTGATCTGATTAATAATCACACAGATGGAGGTGAAAATTGAACAGTGATGTGCTCGAAAAAAAAGGAGGCGGGGGGAGGGAATAATTATTAAAGGGGAAAAACACAGCATGTGTCATTGGAAATATCACGACTGTTTTTACTCCGGCTTACGCTTCTCTTGAATCATATTGCTTTTTAAACAAATGCATTTTTTTTTTTTAATCAGAAAAAAGAATCTGTTTAGTCTAGGTACAACTTTTCAAATCCTCTCTGTCACCCCGGTTGTGTCAGTGAGGTTTTTGGGAGGTAAACCACCCAGCACCTCTCCTTTGTCTTATGGACGCCTTCCAAGACAGCCAGCCCATGAACTCATCCATTTTGTTGAGTCTACCTCCAGCCGCCGCTCTCCTACTGGGAAGAGATGAAGCGCAGGTTGCATGTGTGCCAAAGCCATAGTTTAAAATAGTTGACTGTTGCTCGGGTCGACATCCTGTTTACACACCCTGCTTATGTGGGCAGCGGGAGGGGGATCACAGGAGCTGTTTGACATTGAGGTAATCAGAACGAACACACACACACTCATCTCACATCTTAGTTTCCATCTCGTTCCAGCACAAAAGAAACAGAAAGGGTGTTAACATGCATTTGAGAAATGTGATTGTTACAATTTCTACAGTAACATGATATTAAAGGGGTCCTATTAGGAATTAAATTAGGAGTTCTCCTCAGATTTAGCATCGCACTCCTATAACAGTCTGCCTTTTTTTCTATGCATTCTTCCTCCTTGTCAAAACCTGGTGCCTGCCTACATTACCCACAATGCAATGCAACTGCAGTTCAGTTGGAGATTCAGGTGCGTTATGCCAGTAGGGGCTAATGATTAAGAGCGGGCTACAGATGTCCGGTCCATTCTTGTGAACGCAATATCTCCAGAACGCCATGACGCCTCTTCAAATTTGGCACAAACATCGACTTGGATTCAAGGATGACCTGATTCGATTGTGGTCAAAGGTCAAAGGTGAAGGTCACTGTGACCTCACAAAACGTAACTCAAGAATTCATATCCTGATCATGACAACTTCACACAAATGTCTAACAGGATAAAATGATGGAAGTGATGAGATTCTGGACAGACATGGATGTAAACTGCAACTTGACTGGTTGGCTGAGGCATACAACCATGATGTGGTAATTCTAGTTTCATTTTCAAACTTGTAGTTTTCAGCCCCAATGGACGCTGACTCAAGTGACATCACTTGAGGCAATTTATGAGCTTTCACACAGCTCCCTCTGGAGCCACAAAATGCTTTATACAACTTCTTTTTTCACATATGCAGTCGAACTCCCCAACACCTGTAAACAGATTTTGATGTGTAAAATCACTGAAGTTCCCCTTTAATTACACTAACATTGTTTATGGCATCAGAGATGATGCATTTGTTTGGTTTGCACTTCTTCCTGATGGTCGAATCATTCCACTTAGTTCCCAACAGCTGAGCTGACACACCAACCACATCCACCCCACAGGTTTACCTCATTTGAATTGAAGGTGTTCTGCTATATTCTTCTATGATTAAGCAATCCTATTAATTATGAAAAAGTATAAATATAAATAACAAAAAAACACTCAGATAAAGATCAACCTGAAATCTAAAACATTAAATAAACAGGTAAACCTGTTTCCTATATCCGGTTAAGGAATTAAGACAATGGCCACACCATGGCGAACAAATCTGAAAAAGCCATAAATGTGTTGTTACTGAAACACCAAAGTAATAAGGAAACTCATAAATCTCTTCCTCTCTCTTTGTTTTTGGTTGGCAAACAACAAAATGACGGTAAGGATCTCTCCGTCATTATATATTGTGCTTCAATGCAGTCAAACACTCAGTTCCGTTAATTCCAGTGCCAAAGTTTTCTGTTCCTGTTGTCAGACAACTGAACAAATATTTAACCGTTGCCCATAAATGCTACCTTCCTACTAATCAGGGCTAACAGTAATTCCTGCACTGCTGAACTGAGATGTCAATCAAATCACTATACGTTTCTATTTGAACCACATTTAAATAGGTAAATGACCTGGTATATCACACAATCGGTTATGTTGTCTTTAAAAATGAGCAATCACAGTGACAGTTAGAGGACACAAAATGTTGTTTTTTATTCTGTGTCTGAGCTATTTCATTGTTACAAAAACACAAAACCAGCGGTTTGGATTCAGTGTGGACAGAAGGGCGAAATGGAGACAGAATGATGCTTTTACAGATTTAGTAGGCAAGATATCCATTTCTTATCATTTTGCTAATCAGGTGTGCATATTTGCATGCAGGCTGTTCTCTATCATCGTTCATAGCTATACCTACGAAAAGTAAAGCACTGTAAGAGCGATAATAGCTGCATAAGGAGGAGGTCGGGGCGGATGGGTGGGTCAAAAAATACCAGATTTTCGTCCAGGAGACCGGTCTTCGTACCCCGTGTGAAAACCAGAAGTCAGCGTTGATTTATTTGTCGCGTAACTTTCGTACTTAAATCTCGCCACTTCCATAGTTATTTTAACCCAAACCACGATCTTTTCCTAAACCTAACTAAGTAGATTTGTTGCCTAAACCTAACCAAGTTGTTTCCTGTGAATTATGTTATATGTTATTTTGAAAAGACTGGAGTGGAAAATGACACGTTGGTTGGTTCCCTCAGGAGACCACTGTTTGTGTCCCGTGTGAAACTAAAAGTCAGCGTTCACTTGCGTAGTGATTTTATGCCAAAGCAAGATGCTTTAACTAAACCTAACCCAATAGTTTTGTTGCGGTTTTTGTTTTGTTTTGTTTCAATTTACAATGTTAATCACATGTTTACAACTGCGGCCGTAATAATATGTTTCTTTCCAAACGTAGTTGAGAATGCTGTTTAGTTGTATGGGAATGTAATTTTGTGAGAGACAGGGTTGGACCAGTTGTGTGTAAACTGAGGTTTTAGAATAACCAGGCGGTTGCATAGCATGTAAACGCATCATCCGGTGATTCCTAAACTGACTTTTCTTATTGATCTGGTTTCTTACGTGTGTAAACATAGTCAGAAGAGAACTGATTTGGCCTCTTCTGTCTTTAAGGCTTGATCTAGTGCGTCCCTGTGGAGAATGTGTGGATGAGGAGACCTCTCAAAGACGTGTGCACGTACAAATGCCTCCCATGTAAACGATGCAAGTGAATGCTGGTATCATTAGAAGAGTGAAGTGGCTCTCATTGTGTGGCGCCCGGATGGTCTTTGATGGCTGCGTGTTTGTGCTGAAGTGGGCAACTCTAAACTTTGAGCAGGTGTCTGCAGCAGCTGGCTGGAGGCAGACAGGGAAACACGTCTGCGTCAGTTCAGTATTAAATGGCTTAGAGAGAGGCCTCGCCTAGCAGGAGGACTAATGCATCCTCAATGATTTATTTAAAGTAGTGCCAACAACTGCCTCTGAATGCGCCACATCAAGACGCACACACAAATCCCCACACATGCACACACACACAGAGAGTAATTTTGCGCTGTTTAGCTGAACAACTTGTGTGTTTAGTGTTGTAAATAAGTAACCGTTTTAACAGGGCCTCAGGAGACTGTGGTCGGGAAAGTACACGCTCAGACATGACTGGCTTTAATAGCCATTGTCAAAACACTGTTTCAACAAAGCGCTTTCTTCACGCGACTGGAATGTTTACATTTAGTTGAATAATAATGCCATTTTAAGGAGAAGCTATTCTTTAAGGATTGCCAATCTGACCCAATTTATTAGGGATAGACTTAAGGATGCACAATTCCTCTTGGGAAAACACACAAGCGCATGGCCTATTCATTTTTAATGAGAGCACTACTTTAAAAACTTCATAGAATTAATATGTATCAGTGAAGTCTTTTCCTGTGCACAAAACTTCAGGGTAATTAATATTCATAGGCTGTGCTTGTTAACACCCCCAATGCTGGTGCAATGTAGATCCAATTAACATAGAATGGACCCCAAGGATTTGGGCAGATAAGGGTTAAATGAGCTATTGAAATTGAAACTGTGACTGTCTACTCTTAAAACACTTATTTGTTTCAATAAACTCTAATCCTTGTTGCAGATTAAGGCATCTTTTTTGGTGCACAACATGTGAATGGCCACAACAGTGGGAGTAAGAGTTGCCTGTATGTGCATGCACAGTGTTGATGTGCAAGCATGTGCACTTGCTTGTATACATGTATGCATAGAGGGCATTACCTACACAGCCAGGCTAATGTGAAAACCCTGTAGCGAGCCCGGCTTTTATATCTTATTCATAATCTCTTGACACAATGTGGGTAATAGACTTCAGAGTTCATCCTTGGCGTCAGCCTGCGAGCCCTGGCCAGGCCGGGGGACGGAGGGGGAGGTGCCGGGCGTTCTGAGGGGAGTTAGGTGATGGTAGCAAAACGCCTGTTTCCCACCTGCTGCCGTTTGTTAGCACACAGACTGCAGATCTATCGCTTCCCCGGAGCATCTGTGCCCCCCCGTGTCTCAGCTCCGAGAGGACTCAGAGTTAAAGAGTAGATTTAAACAGGTGAGCTGACTGATGAAACCGGGATAAGGTGGCTTAAAAAAAAGGAGAGCAGATATATATATTTTTTTACCTTACTTTTAACTTTATTGTAAATAAAGTTATTTCAGCAAACCAAGTCTGGAGAAATAATTAGTTTACGCTGAAGAAAATAAACTATAATCTGCCTAGGATTAAATCAAACTGAACTTTGACATTTGTAATGTGAATGAATTTAACTGTCAAGACTGAACCAAAATGATCTACATGTTTTAAGAAAGGAAAAAAACAAAAAACATTTATCATCATATATTTATTTGTATACAGTTGTATATAGTTATAGTTATATACAGCACAATGCCATCGCAAAAACAATGCTGAATGATAGTGTGATAGTCTAGATAGAATAAGTCCTTTGAAGCCTTAAAGGGGATCTATTGTGCTAATTTTCAGGTTAATATTTGTGTTTTGGGTTTCTAATAGAACACGTTACATGCTTTAATGTTAAAAAAACATGTCATTTTTCTCATACTGTCTGTCTGAAACGCTCCGTTTTAGCGCCTTTCTCTTTAAACACCCTCCTGAAAAGCCCAGTCTGCTCTGATTGGTCATTGTTTAGCGGCACTTCTAGCTGTGAGTGTATAGTTGTGACATCACAACATTACAGAAGTCCTGTTGGCTTGTTTAAAAGGCTTTCAGTTTCTGAATACGGTCTGTGTGCATTTCTCTGTGGATTGAGCATTTTGATTAGGGGTGGGAAACACCAGAGAACCCACAATACGATATTATCACGATACTTAAATCACGATACGATCTTATTGCAATTTTAAACATTTTGCGATATGCTGAGTATTGCAATAAGACATATTGCGATATATTATTTTTAGATTATTATCTTAGCAGTGTTCTTCCTAACAAGCTATGCAAGCGTGACCACAATTTCAAGGCTTAATATATCGACATATACAGTAATGTTTTAGTCAGATTGTCCAGCTGTACCTTTTTGCTATATTGAGCTGGAAGTGAGCCACAGACTTAATGTACACACACATGCACCACAGGCCTGGAAGGACTTTTTCCTTGTTTAGTTTCCCTTGGCCCTTTTGAACTGTATTGGAAAGCCTCACCCATCACAAACTATGGGATACTGTATATAGCTCTGCAGTGAGGTCACTGGTAACATTTTGACACATGGCAATGTCACTATAGGACTAGGGTTGGCAATAATATACTAATAAGTAGGACTATCAAAGTTAACGGTAATCCATTTTAATGACACTAATTTCTTTAACGCATTAACACAACTTGCAATTTTTAAGTTTGATTTTAAGCTAGAGTGAAGATATTGGCATCATATGAAACTAAAAAACCTAAGGGATCCATTGGTAACCATGTCATACTAGCTTGTCGAGAAGGAGGCTAAATAACGCTCCAATGTTGCGCTAAATTTTGGCGAGGAAAAACTGTCATGACCATTTTCAAAGGGGTCCCTTGACCCCCGACCTCAAGATATATGAATGAAAATGTGTTCTATGGGTACCCACGAGTCTCCCCTTTGCTGACAGCTGTTGTTGCCTGTTGGGCTGCAGTTTGCCATGTTATGATTTGAGCATATTTCTTATGCTAAATGCAGTACCTGTGAGGGTTTCTGGACAACATTTGTCATTGTTTTGTGTTGTTAATTGATTTCCAATAATAAATATATACATACATTTGCATAAAGCAGCATATTTTTCCACTCCCATGTTGATAAGAGTATTAAATACTTGACAAATCTCCCTTTAAGGTACATTTTGAACAGATAAAATATGTGCGTTCAATTTGCAATTAATCGCGATTAAATATTTTAATCGATTGACAGCCCTACTAATAAGATAATTATTTAATATAGAATTCAACCTTATGTAACTGTGTAGTAGTAAATAAATGTATTATGAAGGCACTAGTGTACAGTGTGCATCCCTTTTTCTGTGATACAGAGAAGAAAAAAAAAGGACAGCTGTGTTTTTGGCTCGCAGGGTGGGATATGATAAATGACCCATGTTGATGATCAAATGAGCCTTCATTGAAGTAAATATGCACGGACAGCCACGCCGTGTATATGTCTCTTAGGGTGAATTTGATTGTTTGACATGTATTCACCCATCAACGTATGTATCAGTGATTAATAACAACCCCCCTGCGCGTTCAGCAGTGACATGGCCTCTATTTGAGAGAAAAATGGCACAGGTCGGTATTCACTGGTGAATAGCTGTATACCATTTAGAGAATGATATGCCCGTGATGGGATGTCTCGTCATAAATAATAGTGATGGCACCTCCGCATCCTGTGAATGGCATGTGCCATAAATACTTAGCCCGGCCAGAGACAATGGTTCATATAAATCCTCGCGCAACCTTTTTCTCCTACAAAAAAAAAAGATATATATTATTTAAATGGACAGTAAAAACAAATGTTTTTTCCCCTCTCAGTTGTCGGCAGAGAGACCTCCAGAGCAGGACATCGTGTGCCGCTCCCTCACTGTGGTCTCTGATGTGCACTGTTGTTATTTGCTTGTTTACAATCTTTGACATGATGTAATGGGATGGCTGTGAAAGTGCTAGCCAGTAAATGGCACAGAAAATAAGACAGTCCTTTATGTCCTCCCCCTCCTCTCTTCTCCTCCTCTACTCCCCCCCTCTTTATTTCCCTTGTTTTTTTCCCCTGCAAACGGGGGAATATGTTCTGCATTTGACTGAAGGAACATGAGCCTTGAATATAAGTAACTGTTTTTTTGCATTAGGTACTCCCTGGAGGTAGGGGGGAAATATCATGTCCCTGCGTGAAATGTGAATGTGAAATCTAGCAGAAAGAAATATTTATGACCATTTTTTGCTTGATTAGAGCTGGATGACATGCCTTAGGAGACAGTGAGTGGACAAAAGGCAGCAGTGCTGCTTCTGGGCTGATGTTAGAAGAAAGAGTTGTTTAGGGAGGAGGGCACTCTGTCCGGGGGCTCAGTGTATGTGTGTGTGTGTGTGTGGGTGGGATGGGGGGGTCGGGTTTGAAGCATGGTAGAGGAAATTGAGTAAGTCCTACAGGAGTGTACTGGGAGGCAGATGGAGAGCACATAAGATCCATCACCGGTCTTGTTCTCAGACACACAAAATACAAGTAATGTCTCTCAGATGCCGATGCTCCATTTAATATCGAAAACGTTTAATAAAACTGTGATACTGATAACAATTTATCAACCAGTTTAGGTGAACTGGGTTTTAGTCCAAGTGACGTCAACTGTTTGATGTTACTGCAGTGATTGTACTGCTACTGTCCAAAGTAAAAAAACAGACTGCCTTGTCTTTGGTGCAGGATAGTACTTACTACACTTTATACTAATCTCACTGAAGTAAAGAATATTCGTTTAGTGCTTCAGATGACCTGCCCGTGCTCATTTTACATTTTTGTTTACTTTTAACCAGAATTTTGTCAATTATTTACAATTCTACAAGACTAGACTAGACTACACTTCCTTGGGTCCTCAGCAATACGAGACTCAAAGGACAGAGACTCCTTCCATTTTAGTTAGATTTGCAAAATTTCGACTTGATTATCCCCCCCGACTCGCCTGTTATCAGGCCCATAGATGTGGGTCAAGAGGGGCCTGCTATGTTGTAAAAGAGAAAGCGATACTTAAAAGCAACACGTTCTAACATGTTAGAAAAAATGCATGAAACGTTACATTTTGTAAACAAACAAAAAGGCTTCTTTAGGTTTAGACAACAGAGCCGAGTGAAAGCCCTGTGTCTTGTGTGCCATTCATCGCCCCCGACTTCCACCCCATATGGAGTTTCACGCTGTCTATACTACAGCGCCTGACTTCCGCTATAACTATTACATTTGTGTTCTTTTATACCTTCTTTCGGTGATCTAGCATGCGAATAGATGATAAAACCTACTAGTGGGTGTAGTAGGCCCCTATTGACCCATATCTAATGGTGCTTATAGTTTAATAGCCTGACAACAGTCTAATCATCTGATTATCCCTGCTTCTGTCAAAACAAATCATTCATCATTCATATCAGCAACTAACTTACCACTGCTGATAGATAACTTTAATCTATCTTGCTTTTTGCAAGGATAAATCCTCACACATTTAAAGGTTACAGCTGCAATTATGCATTAATTTTACTTTTGTCTCATCAGTGAATACGAGTTATTAATTATGTTGTTTGATGCGGTCAGCGGCGGTGCTTTTGTAGATCAAAATTAATACCAAAACAAGTTGCATTTTTTATTACTTGTACCTTAAATATTTTGGATTCATATATGTGCATGCTCTAGAGAATGATGATTACCTGGTAAAACACCTTCAGCGAAAGTACTGGACATCAAATTCACGCAGCAGTATTTAAGCACTACTGAAAATTTAGTTATCATCACGCTGCATAATACCTTATTTCATACCTGCATTTCAGAAGCTAAAATTGCCACTTAGAAACTTGACAGTATGGAATATATCGCTCTGTCAACTATAAACTTAATGCTGTTTTGTCTGCACATTAGCATATTTTATACATTATATTAGCATAGATTGCATACAGTAATGGCGAGGGCCAAAACAAGGATTATTGAAAACCTAAAGGGCCCACGCACGGATAATTGAGTTGTACGGATGGAAAACTGCACCTGGTTGAAGCAATTTTGTGTTTGCAACTGTTGTCAGTGAATATGCATCCTATTATGGCACTATATGCAATTCCGGGAGCGTGTCAGCGCGTGAATGTGTCGTCTAACGGCATGAGCTCAGGGCCAATAGAGAGATATTTCCCTGCTGTCTGCACCTATTGACACATTGTCCCATCGCTCTGCTACTTGGTGTAAAATTTTAGATAACTAAACACATACTCATTACGTCTCTGTAATCACCACCACTTACAACAGGCTTATCGGTGTCGTGGCGCATCAGGACGAGTGCCAACATATAAATAATCAGTTAATTACCGTATTGATGCAATTGTCTCCGTTGTACAAGCAACACATTTCTGGCAGCAGGGTGTTTAGACACAGCCGGTGACAGGAGAGAAGCTCTTAGAGCCATTTCCAATGGATCAGAGAAGTACAAAATTGAGAGTATGATTAATTTTTCAATTTCTCTCCGCGGATATCTAATAATTGTGCCCATAGATAGCCAAGGGCTCTTATTAAACATTAACATGCAAAAAAAAAAAAAAAGTTAGAATCAGAAAGATGGTATTTTGGATTGAATAATGTAAAATATCTTTAGGGCAACAGGGAAAGAAGCAAACTAGTCCAGGTTTATTCTTCAAATGTTTTCCACCTCTCACTAATTACTGAGCTCTTATCTGCACACTCAACACTATATTTATTTTTTCCTCATTGCTAAATGCAAATTTCTCTTAACCTTTTAATAACATATACATGCCAGTAATTTTTAAAAGGAATCATTAGAGGTGTCAGTCGGTGTCTGCCAGGATTGTGTTTTTAATTGGTATATAACTCGACTGGACGGACAAGTTTTTATTTTTTAATGCAACTTTTTGATAATTAATGTGAGGCTGTCTCCAGCATATAAATGCTCGGCTCTTTGATCTGGTAAAGGGAGTGTTGGGAGGCACGTGGTTTCTTATTAAAACACACCAGCGTGATATCTCGCCGCTCTCCAGTAGAGAGACTTTGCCTTTAAGAAGCCGTAGAGGAGGTTCCACCTTTTCTCTCTCTCCCTCTCTCTTTTTCTGTCGTTCTCCGTGCTGTCTCCATCACTTTGCTCACTTCCACATAATATCATCTTCATCTCAGATAGCCGTGGCACAGGGGGACTGCATTTGTTGATCAGATTTGGCTTGGCTGACGCCTCCTCCCCAGAAGTATGGGGGGATGGCGCGTGTAATGCTTGCCTGAGCTCAGCCATCGCTGGCTGATTGAGTGGTCCTGCCTGTCACAGGACAAGATAACCACATCAGTAAATACTCTCCACTCCTCAGCCCGTCTCTACCAGGGGCAGCGCTGCTCTCCACGCATGCATCTACTGAATTCATTCTCAGCTCTCTCTTTGTGTCCCAAATTGTGATGCACATTCTAGTCTTATAAATCCATTCCTATGAAGGATGCTAATAAAAGCGCATTAATACACAGCCATATTGTACCAGCTCTCTGCCTCTCCAAGGGGAATTCTGACTCAAGTTACAGTTAGCTTTTCTTCTCAATTTGATGAGGTCTCTAGCCGGTATCGCTCCACCAGACTCCGGTTTCACAGTGCGATCTTTTTGATACCCCCCCCCTCTCTCTTCAAAACATCACCGGCATCGAAGACGGATTGAATTAGCGATTTGCGGTGTATTTATCTCGATCTGAGAGTAATTTCGTGCTCTCTGTCTTAGCACTCAAGCTCAATGAAAACAATAAATGGTGTCCTTATCTTCTGGAGTGAAATCAAGATAGGCGCAGGAGGCTGTGAGTTATTTGTGGTTGATTTGAAGGGGAGGGAGACAGGAAATGGACACCTCTCTCACATTACCTCCCGCCATACAGCGAGAGAAAGAGAGAGAGGCAGAGGGAAGCTTTTTAATCAGCAGAAAGCTGTGCTTCTAATGTAAAAGTGTCAAAGATGTGCCTTAGCCCCGCAATGAGTGAAATCTGGTCAAGTCCTGTGTTAAATTGGAAACGGGGCCGCTGGGATTCGGAGGTGAGGGGACGGGGACTCGGTGGTAGCAGCATCTTGGTCAATTATCACAGTCGCCTGTGTGCTCTGTTCTCCTCTTGAGGCCTCTCCTCGTCTGTCTGGCTCGCTACACAACCAAGAACACATGCAACCAAACAAGATCGGGGGGGTTTGAATATGAAAAATATATCTCAAATGGTTCATATTTGAGTCAAAGAAATACATCACCCACTAAATGACTGTTTGGATATCAATTACTCACCCTGAGTTACCTTGAATTCTTGAAGAAAACTGTTTTTCTCGTATGCCTCCACGGTGATCGAAGAAAAGTACCGTGTCTAACGACCTCAAAATTATATCAAAACATCTGTTTACAAACTCTCATACAACTCGTGCAGTATAATCCAAGTCTCATTAATCCTGTCGTATGCTCACTACTTCCCCAAACACATGCATCTGCACTGAAACCTTACTATCAAAAACACTTCCACATGATCAGTTTCACGCTTGTGCAGGCGCGCTGAGCTCATCCGGCTCAGTTTGAAGTGTTTTAAATAGTAAAGTTTATGCAAAAATGTATTGCGTGCGTCCAGCGTTCAGTTGTGCTAAGCTCCACCCTCTCGTTTCACTCCTGGTTGCCAAAAAATTTCCAACTTGAGGCTTCAGACAGCAGTTCACAAACCAATGGGTGACGTCACGGTGACTACGTCCACTTCTTATATACAGTCTATGGTCTTGATGAATTGAAGTAAATGGGGCGTTGCATTGGCGCCATTTTTAGGCGACCAAAATGTTAATATTAACTTCATGAACTGAAAACACACTGTGAAAGGGTTGAAGTTGTAAGACGAAAACACAGACAACTCCCAGACCGGACAACGCCGTGGTAGCGACCTGTAAATCACAAGTTAGCCACACCCTAAAGCATCCCCTGCTTTATGGTCTATCTGAATGAACATCATGCTTACAGTTTACTGAGGTAATAAATCAAGTGAGAAGTAGGCTCATTTTCTCAAAGACTTCTATACAATCAGACTTCTTTTTGCAACCAGAGGAGTCGCCCCCTGCTGGCTGTTAGAAAGAATGCAAGTTTAAGGCACTTCAGCATTGGCCTCAGTATTCAGACCTGGATTCAAACCTTACTATTTAAAACACTTCCGCATAAACAGTTTCACGTTTGCGCAAGCACGCTACTCGTCCGAAGTGTTTTGTTTTTTTTAAAGGCGGGCCCCTTACTTTACCTCAGTTCATCAAGACTGCGAGAAAAACAAAGTTCTCTTCAAGAATTCAAGGTAACATGAGACGAGTGATTGATATACTAATGGTCATTCTGTGGGTGAAGTATTCCTTTAAGTCCCTTAAATCAAACAATTTGCCCAAAGACATTTGCTTTGTATCAGGTCCGCAGGTGATTCCAGGTCTTTGCTTGCTTTATAAGTCATGAATGAAAAAGTGCCGCGTGTACGCTACAGCTGCATGTCCTGGCGTATCCCAGCAGCCTCTCTGGCTGGAGAGAAAAGGATCACTTCCTGGCAGGTGCGATGTGGGGAGCCACAGCTCCTGCCTTTTCGCTGACTCGCCACCCAAAAAAAAAAGAAATTGTAACCTAAAGGAGGGAAAAAAATGAAAGTTACCCACCACTCTATATTAATACGTGTATGTGTTGGGTCTATTTTAACCACCTGAGCGGGAGCCAGGAAGCCGGCACGTGCCCCATATTTAATCCAGATGTTTCGGAGGGGGAAGAAAAGCCTCACAAGAGTCTCGCAATCAAAATAATTATCTTTACGGGTGGATGTTTACAAAGTGTTAATGTGATATTCTGCAGGCGGACTAACCGAGTCGGCTTTTATGTGTTAAACACGATAAATGCTTCTGTCTGTTAAAACACCCAACACCTTTTACTTTATATAGGAGCCAATGCAGTTTGTAAATCTTAACAGGAACGTCTGTAGTGAGCTACTCCACTCCTTCTACCCACTGAGAGCGGCAGACAGGACAGGCAGGAGTGGATCGGCCTCTTTGATAGACAGTCAAAGAAGCACCAGCAGTGATTTTTATAGCCACGGGGCAACAGTACTGCTGTAACCTGTCCTCTTGTCAAGCTCTCGTATCAGATGGAGGCATATTTCCGTGATAATTCATTCTCCACAAGATCAAACTGCGACTTCTAATTTGATTTTTTGTTTTTAATTTATTTATTTATTACCTGATTGGGGTGAGTCAGATAGGCATTTACAGTATGTAGGCTGACGTCTAATAGAATCCCCCCTCGTTTAGCTCCAGGGGAGTTTGTTTTTGGAGCATATTAGCGTCGGCGCATTGTCGACGTTTTCTCTCAGGAATCGATGTTTAATTTGAATAATCAAAAAAAAAAAAAGAAATGTGTTCTTTTGGTTTGCGGGGACGTCGGTGTCCCAGATGAACAAAGAAGTAAATGAGGGGAAGAAAAACAGGTAATTATGCTGAACCAGTAAATGAATGACCCACTGACCCTCACTCCTAATTGATTTTGTAGAGGCAAATCGTTTTTATCACCCATTTTGATGTGTTTTTGTTAACTGTCTTTTAGCTCCTTTTTTTTTTTTTGATGTAATTAATTGGTGAATAAAGAATCAAATAGTAGAAACAGGAGGTTGGAGGACATCTGTGTCTCTTCCATTTACCAGCAGGGCAATTATAGTTGGCAGCTTGTGCTGTGGAATGATATCATTTCCTGGAAGAAGAGCAAAGACTTCACCTCCCACCAGTCATTATGCCCACAATGTTATTTAGCTTTATTTACAGTTTTCAAAAACCATAATGCATAACATTAACATGTTGTTTGGTGGAGTAGTTACGGCTTGTACGTACACAAATTATGCAAATTAAAGAAAAAAGTCTGCAGCAGCTGTGTGTATTTCAGAAACAGCGTTGTTCATAGAGTGGCTGCCCTGGGTCAGGCCGTCAAACCTCACACACACTCACCGCTGCAAATATGTGGCGGTCAGCGAGCGTATGCCAAGTTGCAATGCGACGCTACGTGTGCAGGCGCACTGTCTGGGGGTGATGACATGTGCTACTTTGCATGTAAATTCTTTAGCGATTCACCTCCGAGTGAACCCACCCGAGAGCGATTCTGGTGCTGGCTTAAAGACAGAGGTGTGTTTTTATGACTAGGTGAGGCACGTCCTCTCCAAGGCCCCTCAAGCGCTGTGTCCCTCTCCCCTCCCCTTTAATCACTGTATCAACCACTCTCATAAACTCCATGAGGTGTGTATTAGTGCGTGTGTGTTTGCTTGCGTGTGTGAAAGGCCGTGCGTATAGCGTCCGTGAGCGTGTGCCCTTCCTTGTTTCCCCATTTTTAAACTTAATCAGCAAAAATAAAAAGCCGTTGTAAGCCGGCTCATATTAAAGAGGTGATTATTGGTAATAAATACTTTTTATACATACTTATTACAGAGGCAGTTTTCTTCTTGCGCTTAATGAGAGTAATTTGATTTGCTTGAGAGATTACAGTTTCCTAGAATTAATGCGGCAATCCCCATTCCAAGATAGAGTGAGATCTAAGATTCTTCACAGGTCGTGTGCTGCTAGATGCACCCCTCTCACATAGCAGCTAATGGAGTTGAACAGCAGTCTGTCATCCCCCCCGCCCACCCCCCTAGCAGCTCTATAGCCCACATGCCCTTGGTTTCCTGCAGTGCTTGTTGTTTGGGCTACTTCTGCCACCTGCATTTTACTTTTACCTCTTATTCACACCAACCGCTGCTAAGTGCCTCTGTCTGAAAAAAACAGGGGGGGTTGTGATTTATTGTATATATGCAATGTTCAGTCATCAATGAAAATCCAACATCTGGACAAATTATTCACCCAATTGCACTAATTCAAATGGTTTTCAAGTTGCATCAGGAGCTTTTTTTTTTTTTTGAACTATAGTTTTTTCTCCCCTCGTCTATCCTCTCAGTTTGTTTAATATTTCCATCACATGTTTATGTAAGCCCTTCAAGCTTAGTGCATAACTTAATTTGAGTTGTGATCATCTTCTCCTGCGACGTTTATTGAAGCCTGCAGCCTTGCAGGTCTCAGCGCCTAAAGCTGAAGGTGGCTCAGGCAGATTGAGGGCGGCCAATTCTGTCACCGCAGCGCACTCCGCATGTTAATTAAGCTTGAGGTGGTTTGGAAAAGTGCTTACACCCAAAGGGACTTTTTTTCACGACTTGTTAGTCCATAAACACTCTGAATTGTGAGCTGTGAATGTGGTCGGCCAATCTAATCTTAACTACCAGACGACTACGAGGACTTCTGATGGCCTAAGATTTTATCCTCAGTGGTAGATAACTGGAGATCAGTCGTTACTTTAAAGCTACAAGAAACTCAAAATCATGAATTTGGTATTAAAGGGTGTTAATTATGTTGGTAGCGTTGCCATCAGTTCCTAGAAATGGCATTAAACGTTAAGTCTTCCTTAAACTCTACATTTACTTCCTGGTTCAGATGCTCAGGTCTGAACAGTTGACTATTGTTTTGTCACACATTTGGGGTGGAATACTTCTCCACTGGGCTTCACCATCGATGTGTGAATGTCAGGTTCATTAATCAGCTAATTTACTTGAGAGAATCATGCCAAAGTGTTTTTTCTTGCAGATTGCTGCAGATTTTTCAGCACTTCATGGCAATTTACAGTGTGAGTTTTTCCAAATTGACTGCAGCTTTAGGTGGTTGTGTAACATTAAACAGTTTTGTTGGTTAAACTAGCTGCTAATCTCAGCCATGTATCAACCTTCACTGCAAAATACAAACCCGTTTTGTCATTTATTGGTTTGTTGTGTTAAATACTTTTGATGCATGTAATGTAAAGCAGGTGTAATTTCATTGTAATTAATCATAAACATACAGTTTATGGCTGTGGGATTTCCAATCATTGCTGTACAGTATGCAGTGGTTCACTTGTTTTATTGTTGGTGTCATTAGACCGTTGGCACTTGAGTCTTCTTGATTGCATTTACATATCCTGGTGGCCAGAAAACCCCTTTTTTTTAACAGTTCTTTCATGTTTTTTTGTAACTTCATATGCTTTCCACAGAACATTTTCACAATAATATTATTAAACATGTTTCTAGATAGTTTTTTATAGCTCTAAATTCGCAGAGGAACATTTGAAGATTTATCTCCGTACACCTTACATTGACAAGTTGTCTGTTGCCTCATTTGCCACCGCATGGTTCGGCTCAACTAAACTCACTTTTGGTGTCAGGTCCTTTTCTCTGTTTCGTTTTCCACTGCAGATAGTAGCCCCTCAGTGTAGGTGGGATTATCAACTCATCGCCATAGCGACGCCGCTTGAAACTGCCATGAATCCTTTCATCGGCAACCAAACAGAGAAACGTCTGCACTTCGTCAGTTGTCCGCTATAGTGTACAGCGTACTGTATGGCGCAGGTTTGCGGGTTGACCTTTTTTAAAATCTAGGTCAATTGAATAAACAAATAACTGTCACTTGTCGTTTATGCAGGATATCCCATGTCGCCCTAGCGACGATTCTCTCTCTCTGATTCTAGTATCGGCTTAACTCACTTGAAACCTCGACCAAGGTGGTTTCAAAAAAGAAGTTGACTAAGAAGAAAAGAAATTCTTAGTCGACTAACACTCATACGATTTTGACGACTAATCGTTTAGTTGATTTAATCGAGAGATCTGTGGAGTTTACCTGCCCTACCAGGTACTATCCACAACTTCTACTAATGTAAAGCCAAAAAAGAGCTAGTTGAGTAGAGCCGTGCCGTACCGTGAAGTAGAAATGTGGCATATGTTACCAAGTAGAGTGACGGCCTTCATCTTCCTTGGCACCAGAAGTGGCAGTCCTTTGTTTCCCCTCACACCTTCCACATCTTGCTACTATGTCAATATAGATTAAAAAAAATCCTTGAATAAGAAAAATATCAGTTCTTGAACCACCTAAAAAAGAGAGGCCCACCATGTGTCACATCATCTGCCTGTGAGACTATAACACATTACAGTCCAGTGTGACGGGTGATGTGTCTGACCCTGCTGGAGATTACTCCTCTTTATGGCCGGAACAATCAGATTTTTTTTTTTTCCCTTCCTCCTTTTCTCTTCCCTTTCTTTATTCCTGGCGGCATAGGATCATATTACCCATCTTGGAATGACTTCAACAGAGACACTGCTATTCCCAGGGAGCTGTCTCTCCCCGCTGCAACTCAATCCATAGCCAATTGGACTGGCCTGTGATTTATAGAGAATCCTCTCCTTCGGAGGAACTCTCGCTCCACACACACACACACACACACACACACACTGGGAATTCTCCCTCGGCAGCTCATGATGCGTTAGGTCTCAGGTCAGGACGGTTCAAGGCAGTGAGCATCACTGGGAAAAGATGTACAGTCGAAAACCACAGAAAGCCTCGCCGTAAAGGCCACGGTGCATTAGCAAGGTACATAAAACAAAAAATCTGTTTAGATTTTAGTTTTAGTGTCTCTATGAAACGAGATACTTTGAGAATAGATACTGCCTGCTCTTTGGGCAGATGTCACTTCTAATCCATCTTCAAGGGAACACTCAAAATGAGCTTTGGGCAGTGTCACGCTTGTTGTCTTTTATACTGATTAGCAGGATTATTCATCTAGATGAGTTACTTTTGCATCCACACACTGACTTAATCAACGCGCCCTGTGGGGCTGAGAGTGGTCAGCCTCGACAACGCAGGCCATCAGTTCAGGCCCCTGAGCGCTGTGTCGCTCCGTGACTGCGTCTGAACCGTCTGATCACTCTTCCCCCTCTTCCCCCTCTTCCTCAAGCACTATTCTATAGTTGCGTGTCGACTTCATTCATCTATATTCACCACAACTAAATTGGAAGATTTAGGGGGTTTTACTGGTCGTATCCCGGAAGTCTCGGGTGTATCAATAATGTTGAGTCCTCCGTCTATGAGACCAGGGCAGATGGAGCTTCCCATTCTAAACAATATCATTCACGCATGATAAAATCTGCTCACAGTATTCTAGGTCTCACGCTGGGTTTTTGGAAGCGCCCATTTTCCCAAGCACAACACTCCCCGCTACAAGGTGATGCAACACTTCCAACAAAGAGGCAATCGGGAGGGAGCGCGTGTTTTCTAACAGTCCGTCTAAGTACCCGGCACAGTTGGCATGCCTCTGCTCTTTTCCTCCCACTTTATCAACTTGACGGATATTATCGCTGTATTCAGTGGTGGGCATCCTGAGGCATCATATGCTCAGAACAAAAAGCTAAGGTCAGGGGAGAGAGGGGCTGCTGAGATCCGCCCGCTGCATTGTTCCCAGATCGTTTTCTTTTTAGCTCATTTTATCCTCCTCCTCACTACGCATACTTCTTTTTTTTTTCCACTTTCCCTCCATCTGCCTCTAAATGACACCTAAGCACCGACTGCTCCTACGACTGATTTGCCTGTGTGTGACCTCCCTCCTTTAGTAGAGCCATTCACAGGCAATGCTAAAGCAGAACGCCTGGCTCTTGGCGGGTAGACAGTGACACGCGGCTGTGCGCTGATAGACTTTCCACTGGAGTGGATTAAATCAGCATCAGGCTAGTGGAGCTGATTACCCCAATATGAAAATGCAGTATCTTAATGGTACATATTTTCATGAGGCAGCCCAGTTGCCTTTCATTTTGCGCCTAATATGTCTATTCTTATGAGTCATTTACTTCTTTAATTACCTTTAGCAGCAGATGCACAATGGTGTATTAATGTGAATGATTTTTACTGCCACTTTATCATACTGAGCCTATGGAGTTGAAAGGCGTAATTGAGGTGGAAGAGCGACTCGTGAGAGGAACAATATTTAGTTGACAGCTCCTCTTGTACTCTGGGAGGGTGTTTATGAGTTTACACCGCACTAAAGCTGTAATAAACACAGTATTCCTTTTAATAATGGCGGGGGACGGAAATGCCGCTCAGTTATTTAATCATCCCGGGAAGTTGTTTTGGTATAATCAGACAACACATCGCGTGTGTGTGTGTGTGTGTTTGTGTGTGCTCACTTGCATGTCATTGCGTGTGCACTGCGTGTGTTTTGCATGCGGGTGAAATAGCTGTTTGCAGCAAGCAAAACCTTATTTGCCATCCTCCTCATTTGCAGCATGTGCAACTCTGACAATCCATGTCATTTGCATGTGTGTGTGTGTGTGTGTGTGTGTGTGTGTGTGTGTGTGTGTGTGTGCTCGTGTTGTGTCCTGTGTGTGTTTTGTCTGCAGCTTGTGTACCCTTCCTTGGTGTGATTCTCTGATCGCGACCACTCTGAATAGAGGCCTTCTTCAGCCATCTGTTGTTAAGCTGCTGGCTAAGCAAGGCTGGGGAATCCAAACAAACGGCGAGCACACAGCAAACGGAAGCTGTCAGGGCCCGCATAGCTGGGCTGACCTCGCCGGGTTGGAGGAGATGGGTGGAGGGGGTGGGGGTGGCGAGGAGGGGGGCGGGGTGACCCCTCTGTACCAGGCTCCGAGCGTCCGAACCGCCTGGTCGGGGCACTGTTTACCCTCCCCTCTGCACCTCCTGCAACCTCCGCCTCCTCTCGGCTACATTTTCCCCTTCTCTTTGCGTCTCCCTTTTTACCTCTCTCGTCTCCGTTTCACTCTCTTCCTCCATCTGTCTGTGCCCCCCCACCTCCACCATCCCCACCCCCTCCTCAATCTTTTCACTCCACTCCCTCCATCATCAGTCCTGCTTCACAGCCCCCTCTCTTCTATCTCCACTCACACTTAATAACTTTGCTTTCGTCTTGTTTTTCTTACAGTCATTTTTTTCGCCAAAAAACATTTGTCAGGGCGCTGCATTACCTGTTATGGGGAGAGAGAGGCGGGGGTGAGGGGAGTTACATGGGGAGGTGTGTCGGACAAACAAAATGGGCTTTTTATTGAAGTCAGATTTCGTCTTATGTAAGTGCACGCACTGCCTTATTGTTTAAACGTGGATATTTGAAATGTTTAGTGTTGTCATAAATATTAATAGATTAGTTGGAAAGTGCAGCGAAGGAAGGGGAATCTAATGGTTTGGAGTGGGTATAAAACGTTGATTTATTTATGTATTCTACATGAATTAGTTTGGAAATCTAAACACAGGCTGGAGAGTGTTGTTGCGAGGGCCCCGTAATGCGCAAGGTTTGAGCGTCAGGGACCTGTTTTCCATGTGGAGTGGCTTTTTTGGAAATGGCATTAATTATATACTTACTGGGAAGCCAGACTTTCCCTGCTTTGCATTGCAGATAAACGTCTGTGTTACTGAGGGAAAGAGAAAGAGGAAAAAAAGTGCAATTAATATAAATAGACATGATCCTGGCTGCTTATCCGCTTACATGTTTAAAAATCACCCCCCTGGTGAAAAAATAAAAAAATTATATGCATTTCAATTAAAATGACAAGTATTCCAAGTGAATTCCATTACTATATGTTTGCATAGTCAACACCCCGCTAACACCATATCTGCTATCTGTCATGTTGTGAATATAGAACCAGCTTTTCTGATTTGATCGCCACCGGCTACAATAGCCCACATAATTTGTGAAATGATTGGATAACTGTTAGGGCTGTCAGTCGATTGAAATATTTAAACGCAATTAATCGCACTCTCTTTTTTTATTCATACTGTACCTTAAAGTAAGATTTGTCAAGTATTTAATACTATACTAATACTATCAACATGTACTGTATGTATATATTTTTTATTGGAAATCAATTAACGACACAAAACAATGACAAATATTGTCCAGAAACCCTCACAGGTACTGCATTTAGCATAAAAAATATGCTCAAATCATAACATGGGAAACTGCAGCCCAACAGGCAACAACAGCTGTCAGTGTGTCAGTGTGCTGACTTGACTATGACTTGCCCCAAACTGCATGTGATTATCATAAAGTGGGCATTTCTGTAAAGGGGAGACTCGTGGGTACCCATAGAACCCATTTACATTCACACATCTTGAGGTCAGAGGTCAAGGGACCCCTTTGAAAATGGGCACGCCAGTTTTTCCTCGCCAAAATTTAGCCTAAGTTTGGAGCGTTATTTATCCTCCTTTGAGACAAGCTAGTATGACATGATTGGTACCAATGGATTCCTTAGTTTCATATGATGCCAGTATCTTCACTCTAGCTTTAAAACCGAGCCCGCTATAACCTAAAAATTGCTAGTTGCATTAATGCGTTAAAGAAATTATCGTTGTTAACTTTGACAGCCCTGGTAACTTTCCTTTCTTGTCCGCCTGTGGAAGGACGTTACGTTAGCTTAACGTGTTAGCAACCTCTGTGGGGGAGCTGGTGAGAGAAGAACCTGGTTACCACTAAGGAGCAGAGTCTTTCTAAAGGAAACAGCCCAAGTGATGAATGTCAGGTGAGTTGAGACGTGCGATCCGTCAGAAAGTCGAGCAGATAACCTTGACATTTAGGCCGCGTGGTGTCGAATCCCCCGCAGAGGGCTGCGTGCGAAGTGAGACCAGAGGGCCCCGTGTCTTCAGAGCCGGACTACATTAAGAGCTAACCTATTAGTCGTGTTGTTGCTGGCTGTCTCTGAGCCACACTCTCCCGACTAATAAAGCCCGGCAAAACGTGGCCGCTGAGTAAATACGCCGAAGAGAGCACACACACACACACACGAGTGCAGAAACACACAAACAGATGCACATCTCGTTCCGTCTCTGAGTGGCCGCAGGGATCCGGTTACACCTGCTTGCACATCTTCTAGCAATTAGGAGCAATCTGCTTGAAACCATTTCATGTTCAAGGTCTTCCCCAGCTGTGGCAAGAGGAGCCGGACGTTTATAGAACTAAAGAGGTCTCTCTGTTGATGGGCCTGAACAAACAACGCCGGCCCGTTTTGTCACTGTCTGACTCCCGATGGAGACACCCTGAATGATTCCCCCCATCCCCTCCACTCCATTTTCTATGGACCTTTTATCACATTCCCTTTCTATTTGTCTGTCATTTAGAAAATGTGACACGAGTGCTGTGTGTCCGTCACACTTGAGCAAACTCTCTTTCCCTTTACACACGGTTAGATTTGGCACGACTGTGGGTCAGTGAAGTTGCATAAAATGCGATTAAAGAGAGACATATCTGAAATATGTCTGTTTTATGTCGTAGTGGGGGGAGAAGGTGCAGCGAGGGATTCAGCAGAGAGCAGACTTGACTGTGTGGCAATGCTCTGAGCTGGGATTTGTAAGACACCCAGAGCTGGCTTTAGCAGCAGGAAACCCCAAAGCCTGTAAATAATCCACATGTGCAGACTGCACATAAAGACATCCAGTACTTAGCAGTTCCCTTATCGCAGCGTGATAGCCCAGGGACACGAGAGACGCTCCTGCCTCTATTCGCTAATATGGTGTGAAAGTAGATGCAGATAAAAAAAACAAAAAACGCCTGTTGTTTATTGAGGAAGTTGCGTTAACAGGGGGAAGAGGGTGTGAACTTTGAACACATTTGAAACAGGGGAATATAAAAGAGGACTGCAAATGACAAGGATACAAAATTGCACCGGCTTTGTTGCTGATAAAAACCTTTGTCATGTGCTGGAGGGTGTTTTCTAATCAAAAGCACCTGGAGCGCTCACTCCCTCCATGGTGTGTGTGTGTGTGTGTGTATTTGTGTGCATGTAAACCCACAAACAGTGAGCATGGTGTGTGGATGTAGGCGTCTATATCTCTGCAGTTGTTCTAAACTCCAGTAACAAGCTTGCCTCCCAAACAAGCTCAGTTTGCGATTATAATAGGGCTGCTGTAGCCTTATATGCTCACACACAAGATGATGTTCACATCCAACACAGCGTTGCACAAATCCTGCTTGTTCCTGGTCTTTTTTAATTGTTATCTTTAAGTAAACTTCTTCATACATTTAAAAAGTATACAATATAATAGGGGTGGGAATCACCAGAGGCCCCGCGATACAATATTATCACGATAATTAAGTCACGATACGACCTAATTGCGATTTTAAACATTCTGCGATATGCTGAGTATTGCGATAAGATACAGTATATTGCAATTATTACCTTTTTTCAACTGCAGTTTGTCAACATCTGTTTATCTTATAAGATACTGTTTTCACTCTATTCATCTCAGTTTTCAGAGATTAAAGGACCCCTTTGAAATCTCCCTTTTAAGGTACATTTTGAACAGATAAAAAATGGGTGAATTATTTGCTGTTAATCTCGATTAACTATGGACAATCATGCGATTAATCGCGATTAAATATTTGAATCAATTGACAGCACAAATATACAATATTAAAGTATAATTCCGTCCAGTTGACCATTTTCCTGAACATGTTTTACTGATCAGTTTAACCTCATCTGTCACATGATTTAGACTATTATAGCACCTAGACAGCACGCCGTCTCCCTCCTCTCTCTGTGCCTCAGATGCCTCGTTCCTGTCATCAGTTTCCAGTTTATCCCATTTGTCTGGAGCAGCTCTTACACTTGCATGTCTATCAAGCGTCCAGTACCTTTTTGAATGGAAGATCAAAAGAAGATAAATTCCAGAGGAGGAGGAGGAGGAGAAGGAGGAGAGGGAGGGAGAGCTCTGAAACAGAGGAGTGGGTGCTGTGTAAACATGGCGGTGACAGTCCACAATAGGTTATTTTAGCCCAGCATTAGGCCTCTCGGAGGCACGCCAGCTCCGGTGGCCTTTTTGAAAATACAAACATGACAGCAACATTCCTAAACGTGGAGCCGACCTCACGACGCAGGTTCTCAGCCCGCTCGCCTTTTTGTCTCATTATTTTCTCCACCAACAACAGCCTTTTACTCATCTTGTATCTATTGGCTTTCAAAAAAAAAAAAAAAAGTCACATAGTAAAGTTGTTACGACAGCAAGCGTATCCAGGCATGTGCTGTCAGGCTGCCATCATGTTCATCAGTTAATTTGCTCTTTTGTCAAGACGATCATTGACTGTATTTTCCCAGTGCATGATCACATAATTATTGCCCTTACTTTAAGTGGAAGAATAATTTTAATGAAACTGTTGACATGAATAATAGTAGGAGGGTATGTTTCACACAGTGTTGCATCATTGTTTACATTATGTCACTCCTATTTTAAAGGGTTAGTTCAGATTCATCAAAGTTGCGCAATAACACGAGCAAACTAACAGCTCAAGGCAGCGATAGACCTGCAGCTCCCGTGTTCTGCGAGGTGAAATGACTATTCTTGTCAAAGGAGTCTGGTGGCTTTGAAGAGAGCATAGATGAATATAACCGTTTCAGTTGTCTGATGGCGAGGTAAAGTGGTGAAAATACTCTAAATACAATGTACAAAGATTTTTTTTAGATGGTTAAAATACATTTTAGCTTGCATGCTGGTACTTCTGTCTGTTTCTCCAAACTAGGAGCGTGCCAACTACCATCTATTGTAGGCAATATTATGTAAGGGTTAATGTACAGCGAGCCGGTCATTGTCGTGAAAGAATCCCCGACAGGGCGATGCTGCTGGTCTTATATCACCCTGAAGGGGTTTCTTTCACAACCACGACCCGCTTAGCTGTACATTATCTCGCTTATTACACGTCTACTTACTTAAGAAATAAGTAGCAACGGTCTGTTATACATAGCAGAACGCGTGATTGACTAATCAGAATTGAGTATTCAACACAGCCGTATAATAAGGATAAGAACCTCATACAACCCCACTTAAGAAAAAAACTCCATCGTACTTGTTATCAGCCCATTGTTTTAACAGTGCATGTTATTGCAGTGTCACAATTTCTTTATCTACTTGTCGTAACTTCACGTGAAGATGACAGTGAAGGAAGACTTCCCAGAAATGCATCTATTCATCCATTACTGTCTGAATATCATATCCTGTTGACTCAACTGTCTTTGTTCCAACACCCTCGGTTGTAAACCCAGACACTCGCACACACACACACACATTTCACTGCATGTGTCATCGGTTACAGGGGAAAAGAAAACAGCCAACTTTGTTTACACTTCATATTGCCCGTAATACCACGCCTTGGGCGTTGTGTGAATGATTCTGTTTCTCTCTCTTCTTCTTCTTCTCTTGAACCTCCCTGTGAATTATCAGCGTTTTACTGTCTTAGTCATTCAAGTTCTCTTTTTTAAGTACATGATGCTGTGGTGGCAAACGCTTGTCATAGTTCGTTGTAGATTAACAGAGCTGTTGATGCAAAATAATGATGCAACCTCACCCAAATTATATAAATAATTACCAGCCGCGACGCCGGTATAGTCTTCACCTTTTGTGTCTGCGTGTGTGTGTGTGTCATCATGGCAAAAATGTGGTCCTGTAGCGGGAACTACCACAGAGGAGGTTTTCAGTACTTTGCCAGGTGTTTATATTTATATCTGTCTGTCTGCGGACAGATTTTGTCAACGAGATAGCGTCATAGCAATTCAAGATACAGTCAGGAAACTTTACAAGTGTGTAGTCAAAATGAAGACAGAGTTCGAAGATGGTAGTGGCCTGAGCTAGGGACGCACCGATACTGATATCAGATATCGGGCCGATACTGACTCAAATAGCTGGATCGGATATCGGTGACAAGGTGGCCGATCTATTTAGTTCAATTCTATGTTTATATTCTATATACATTATATACTGGAATTTTAATTTTAAGGTTTTGATCAATCTGTTGCTGCATTAAAAAGGTTTACACTTGAAGTGTAACTCCTGTTAATTTTGAAGATTTTTTATACCAAGTTGCTGGTGTAAGATTTATTATTTTAAGGGAACTCATAAAATAGGGAATATGGAGGATGTTTTTGAGAAGAGATGGACTCTGACAGAAGGAAAAATATAGCTACATAGGTACACATGGGTTAGCACGCATGCACATATACATGTGCCTGAAAGTGACCTTACATGTGAAGGCAGACGCATGTGTGGGCCCATGTAAATGATATTGCTATATCTCTGCACACCCCCCCCCCCCCTTTATTTTTTTATTAACCTATTTATTTATTTAATTTATTATTATTATTTTCTCTTTGTATTATTATTATTATTATTATTATTTAAAAAAAAAATTATTTCAATTTTGAATGTTAATGTTTTCTCTTGTGTACTTATTGTTTGTTTCTAAACTCAATTACCTAAAAATTGGTTTATAAACTATTGTAATTACAAACTATAAATTGCATATATGAGAACAACCTCAAAAAAGGGGAACAAATCAAGTATATATATATATATATAAACATTTATTATTTTATTATAATAAATAACAATTCTGTCAATATGTATATATGTATTTATTTGTTAGATTTAGTTTTACCAAGTTAGGAAAGCAATGTTTAAGTCAAGCCTGATGTTGCCTTACACATAATCAGAATCAGGTTTATTTGCCAAGTGCATACGGTACATACAAGGAAACTGAATATGAATTAGGTTTTATACATTTCTCTCAATGTAATTATGCAGAAATAGAAATAGAAAAAACAGTTAGGGACAAGGACAACAAAGCTGGATAAATAAATGTAAGGATAATGGACGGGACTGTTATGTGCACAAGTAGTGAAAACAATTTATAAAAGACGATCCGTCATCCGGTCACTTTCACACAGTGAAGCATACAGCTTATTAATTAAAACACTGGTATCGGCCGATACCCAAAGCCCAGGTATGGCTATCTGTATCGGGACTGAAAAAGTTGGATCGGTGCATCCCTAGTCCGAACAAGGGTGCTGGAAGTAGATGGGTAGGAAGTGGTGAAGGGGCCATTGGCCCCCCACTCTTTACGCCCCTTGTCCGATTTGGTGTTGTGGCTGGTTTGATGGTCTCTAGTATGACTATTGTTATAAAAGCTGGTGATTTTGGTAACTTTTTTTACTGTGATTTGACGCTGAAATATCTTATTTTTAGGTTTCTTCTTTTCTTTTTTTTTACATAGTGGAAATCAGTAATTTTTTCCCCCCAAAAAATGTTAATATTTAACAATATTCAATAACCTTTAATTAACTGATGAAACAAAAGGCCTTTTTGAATGTCGAGGACTTCCAATAACAGTTTTTAGCATTTTAAAATATTGGTCTGTTTTTGATTGATAATCAAGTTTCATAATGTGACGATGATATGATCGTGCTCCGTATGACTGCGAGAGACGATGCGTTGGTAGTTTTCCGATCCCTTCCCTGCGTCAGCTCGGTTCTCTTCCGGTGTTTGTTTCCGATTTTTCGACCAGATTGTAAGTGGCTCCGGAGAAAAAAGCTAAATGGCTTAAATGTGAGATGTAAATATTATGTGTGGGAGTGAATCTTGCTCACATAGTTCTTAGTTTCAATTTGTACACTTTCTTTATGAGTGTGCTTGCTTGCGATGGGGTTTCCCCCCTTCACAAATTTCAAAGCGGAGGACAATTAGGCATGCAGACTGAGATATGTTGCTCTGGTGTCATTTATCTTTACATGAGAGCTCAGACGGAAAAGACAGAGAGCGGGATAATTTCTGCACTTTAAAGTTAAGCATGGTGAAATGCCAGGAGTGTGGCGTCTTTGTAGCCTGTGGTCATATTTATGCCTCATGATGTCATCCGACAGCCGTGTGTTTGGGAGGGTCAACACATACACCCCCCCACACACACACACAGACACAGACACACACAGACCATCCCATCATACAGCTGTTCTCTCAACTGTCTCTCGCCTCTCAGTCTTAAAGTATTGTCAGACTTTACTGACGCTAAGACCAACTCTCAAAGTCTTTTCATCCGTCCTCAGAGCTTTCTGTTTGCTATTTCCCTGTAGATATCTGACTTTCACACAGTCTTTCACAGGTTTCACTCACTTGTTCACACGTCGCTCTAACTTTTTACTCATTTTGTGCTCTCTCTCTCTCTCTCTCTTTCTTTCTCACTATCTTCTTGTTAAACATTCCACCATTTACTTTTACAATTTCTGAACTTCTCAACAAATTGGCCGGAGCTCTTGTACATTGTCGGTCTGCGAGATGAGCTCGGATGTGCCCCGGCTGTTTGTTTAATTGTGGGAGCGATCGTCTGAGGAACATGGAAAGAATGAGGCCAGTTATTTACCCAGATGGTTTACTGGTGGAGGTGTGAGGCTGGCCAGCTCACTGTGGGAACACAACGCTTGCTTTTCTTGGTATCGCTGACCGTTTTCAAGACCACTGTGTTTTTTTCCCCCCGGCTCTCTCCAGCTTTGTTTGCTCTGGATGGCATGTTTGATTATTTATCGTAAGGGAAAAGGGAGTAGCTGGAGCAATAAACATGTGACTGCACTGTATTTTGTTTTCCACTGAGAAGGCCGTGTCCTTTAACAGATATTCGAAGCGGCCACAAAGCCTTTTATTTGGGGGAGTTTGGACTGAGCTAAAGGAGGATCAAAAGCGCTGATAGTGTCTTTGACCGCTTGTGTTTGCTGTTAAGTGCGACTTATCAACAGATAAATATTTCTTCTGGATGGCTTTTTTTGTGTCTTCTCCTCTGTCTGTGAATTTGTTTTGACATCTGATCGTTGTTGCCGACGTGTTTGTGGAGGGATTGTTTATGCCAGCCTTAGATTTACGAGTCTGAATGGGAGAATTTGTTGTCTGTCAGAAGGCCAAGGGAATATTGTTGTAAGGGGATACATCTGCTCTGATAATAAGCATCAAAGTGTCCTTAAGGGACTTTTAACATTTCTGTCGGACTGTTTTGTTTAGTTTTTAATCTTTTTCATGCATTTTTCTTTATTAGGCCCTCCAAATGGCTCGGCAGATCCTCCTCCAGCAGCAACAACAACATCAACATCAACAACAACAACAGCAGCAGCAACAGCAGCAGCAGTCCCAGTCGCAGCAACTGCAGTCTCAACAAAACACTGGCCGCAAATCCCCCAAAGCCAACGACAAGCAGCAGAGCCTACAGGTATCGTAAAACGTGCTTGTCATTCTTAGACACTCTTTTATTTATTTACCCGTGATCGTCTGACGGCTCGGTTATTTGACTTTGTGGTTGATGACATTTCTTTTTTTTCTTTTTTTTTAAACGAAGGGGACTTATGCAACTCTCTCTAGAAGAACACAGTGTGCGAGAAAAAGTACAGCACTGGGCTAAGTTCACAAACAGGAAATTAAAATTGTCAGTGCAACATTTGCAGTTAGGTATGCTCGTGCATTATGTGTGATTTAGTAACACACACACACACACACACACACACACACACACACACCAAATCAAGCATGTGTCATTGAAATGTTGACATATGTAGAAATAGGGGCTGTTGTGAAATATATAGGCCTGAAGTTTAGAAAAAACTCTGTGTGGCCAGTTAAGATTGGTGATTCTTAAAGTGGGGCCTGTAGTACTCTGTCAGGGGGTCCTCAAAATAATTTGCTATAAATTATAAAACTCTGCTCTATCATTAAAAGATGCATATCAACAAATGGGGACTATTTTTACCAATAAAACAAGCATATTTTGTCCATTACTCCCACCCACGTAAGCTTTGGGCCAATAGGAACTCTGATATGATTGTGACACACAGCGACAAGTTCATTATTTTTAAGTCAGCCTAGACTGGATGATTTTAAATATCTGGATTTATTACACGGCGTTGTTGAATACTCGATTCTGATTGGTTAATCACAGCGTTCTGCGGTCTGTTATTTCTTTATAGCAGACCGTTGCTATGTATAACAGACCTTTGCTATGTATACCAGACCGTTGCTATGTATAGCACACCGTTGCTATGTATAGCAGACCGTTGCTATGGGCGTAGCTCTGATGTCAGACTCTGGCCGACCCTTTTGTGTCCAATTATTGATTTCTTCAGTAAGTAGCCGTGTAATAAGCGGGATAATGTGCAGCGAGCTGGTCATTGTTGTGAAAGAAACCCCTTCAGGGAGATGAGAGACTCCTCCGCTCTGCGTCGGGGTGCGGCATCACCCTGTCGGGGATTCTTTCACAATAATGACCGGGTCGCTGTACATTATCCTTTACATATAAGGATATTAGGACTATGCCAGTCTTGCTACTGTTCATTTTCTGAAAGCTTTTAAAGGAGCAGTGTGTAGGATCTGGCGGTGTCTAGCTAGCGTTGAGGTTGCAGATTGCAACCAACTGAATCTTCTCCTGTGTCCCAAGCATGTAGGACAACTACGGTGGTTGACGCGAAAACGCAAATGGCCCTCTTTAGAGCCAGTTATTGTACAAGTAGCGTAAGTCATTTGGAGCAGAGCCAGTGCGTAGAGTGTGTGTATGTGTATGTGGGAAGTGAGTGGTGAATCGAGAGAGAGAGCGGCAGCGTTGGAAGCATTGACGTAACGTTATCGACTCCAGCTCAAACAGGAAAAGTTAACATTGTTTGGTTGGTCCGTTCTGGGCTACTGTTGAAACCTGGCGTACTCCCTGGAGAGGACCCGCTCCAAAGAACGTATATTGCCAAGAAGTGAAAGTCAATTGTTCGTTCCATTGCAACATCAGCCCCCCACAGCAGAGCTACGCTTCTGCCATTTTTGACTGAAAGCCACTACCGGACGCCAGTAAAATGTCCGCCTACAAAGCGCCGTACAAAATTGAAACAAAATGATTTCTATTCTATTGTCATATTCTACTGAAATGGCCTGTGTTGAACAATAAAATATTATAAATGTAATAAGCGTTTTCAGTCCAAAATGGCAGTAGTGGCTGTCGTCCAAAAAAACACTGAAGTTTTGTTTCTTTGCTTCTATACTCTTTGACGGCGCCCTATGTATCGATGTAGATATAAACGGCTCATTCTAAGGTAACAAAAACACAATTCTTATTTTTCCGGTGATTATACACTAAAGATACTTATTAATATTATATTCCATTTCTGCCAATAGATCCCCATAATTGTTACACACATTGGTCCTTCAAGATCAATTACTTGAAAAGTATAAAAAGTTTTAGGATACAAATAGTTCCAATGCCATTGAGTACAAATGGTAGTAGCATATGTTTAATCGGTGTTACGATTATGAGGGGGTCCTTGGAATATTGTCTCCTCTGTAAGGGGTCCCTGGATGGCCCCAAAAGATCACATGAGCTCATCCAGAGTCATTCCAGTGCAGTGACACACATCAGCATGTGTGGCTGATCCTGACTTCTACTGTGGAAAGGCCTTTTTCCTTATTGACTGCACTTATAGTTTAGGAGTTGTACAGCTCCGAGTAAAAGCAGGAGAAAGTGTGGAAATGAAGTAGAAGTGAGAGAGATTCAGAGATGTGAGTCCGGTCAAGCAGAGGGAACTCCATGCTTTCACTGTTTGCCTTTCATCACTGCTCTGCACACACACACACACACACACACACACAGATGAAATAAAAGAGGAGACAGGTCCCTACCACCAGCAGCAGGAGGTGCTATGGAGCAGCCCACGGGTGGGGTGGGTAATCCAGGTGGAGGGCTTGGAGGTGGAGTAGAGAGAGTCGAGCAAGGGGGTGGGAAAGTGCGAGGGTGGGTAGAGGTACAGAGGCGCCAGGACAGTTATTTTTATATTTCATCTTCTTGCTCTGCTTGTAATATGAATGGCGCTGCTTAATATCTGATGCAATATTTACGTTGATTTCAGATCAGCTGCCTCAGAGATGTATATCTTTTTGTTTGAACAAGGAGCGGTTGTTTGTGTCAGAGGGAAATCGCAAACGACTTCAGGGCATATTTGGTAATTAATACGGAGGCCTTGTTCTCTATGTGTGAATATATATAATATTTAATACCCTTACTATTCCATTGGGGGCCCTTTTTAATGAGCTATTGTAGCAGCTAGGTCTAATGTCAGGTTGTGAAAAAAGCCCCTTTGTTGTGCAGATGTCTTCGGAATAGCTCCAGAGGATGAAATATGACTGTGATGACCTTTCAGTTGTGTGCATATTTGTCAGGATTCAAATAAGTTGAAAGGATCAAACTAAACAGTTTCCTCCAGCCTGCCAGGGAATTGTGCTGCAGAGGTCAACAGAGGGGACCGCAACGGCAGATTCCAGCGTACAGCCAGTTGTTGGTACATAGTGAAGTACTAGACCATCTCCTGCAGACAAAGACAAAATTAAAATTCTAATTTATTAATGTATACAGAGAGCTTGGCCAAGCTGTCACTCAGCTATTGAAAAGAGAGTCGGGCCCTTTCCCCCCGCTTCCTCTCCCCTCTCTCCTGCCCCGGCTCTTGTGAAGAGAGCACAAGGCTCGCTGTGGTATCTGACTAACGCCGCAAATTGGCTGCTCTCTAATGTTGTATGTTACATTTTTGCTGGGTTATGAAAAAAGCCACATGTTCAGACAAATGTTTGTTTATCTCTGAATTACATATTGTGCTAATTAAACACACCACATACACCACATAGCGTTCATACATAAACATCAGCGCGAGGAGGAGGATGTATTACATTTGTTTTTCTTGTTTTCTTTTCTCTCATGTTGTTGAGATTTCTCTCGTTTTTGTCTCTCACAAACACATTACCAGAGGGTTTCAGAGTCTCCTCTCACTTCCTCTTTTTAAGAACAAACCCCCCCCCCCCCCCCCCCCCTCCCCGTGCCTCGAGGAGCCCCCTTTCACACAGAACATCCTCTATCTCCATCACACAGCCCGGATAATGATTCTCTGTCGAGCTGGACTGGTCCATCAAATGACATGATCCAACAATTATGAGGCTGTGTAGTAAGCTGACACCCCATAAAAGCACCTGATCTGCGGACGGGCGCTCCATTCATCTCAGCGGTCTCCCCATTAGGCACGAGGAGATGCGCGGAGAGACTTTTCACTCATTTGGAGATGTGACTCACTTTTCCAATTCGTTCTTATTCAAGTCAAAAAAATAATGAAGCACGGTATATATACGGAACATCTGACAAAAAAAAAAAATGACCTGCGTCGAGTAGTAAAGGGGGGGAAATATGAGTCAAACAAGCCTCAGGATCCTTGATCAGCATTAAATGGCTCTTTGGTTTTATATCTCCAACAGGGTTGCCCCCCCCTTCCCTCGCCCCTACACCGCCCACCTCTGCCTTTGGATGAAGATGCCTCCGCTGTACACTCAGCAGCCTGGAGGCGCTTTAATCAGGCTCGATATACAAACAGCTGCCACGCAACGCCCGGAAAGCAGCTAAACATACTTGACTGGTCAAAAAGCCGGTAAATTACATTGACTGAATGACACGTGTGATTAAAAGAACCCATGCCGCTTTTACCTTTCTCCGCGCTTCACACCTACAGTGGCGCGACGACGAGAGCCGGCAACTCCCACCCCGCTAATTACCATTATCAGTGAAATGGTAGGGTTTGACTCATTAGTTCCATGTGCATTTAATTAGAGGCAGGCTGAAATTGGATTTAACTTATTACTTTTTCATGGATCACTTTCTTGTCATCACTTCAAATTGGATTGCAGCCCCAGGTAACTAATTATGCCAGCCGCAGGATCAGGAGTGGAGAAATAGGTAATTAGGAACAACACTGTCGGACCCTCGCTGATAGTCCACCAGCACCGAGGTGGGAGGAGGAGGAGGAGGAGGGGGGGATTGAAGCTCGTTTGTGGCGTTGCTCGCGAGCCTGGCTGGTTAACTACAGAGATCCTACGTAGGCATCCGCCTCCTACAGGGGATTATGTGGCATTCAGCTGTGGCTGTGAGATGTTGTGTCAACATGGTGTCTCTGCTATCAGTGTAATGCCCCAGATTATGCTTGTTTCCCCATCCAGGATTGTGCCTGAGATTGGCCTTCATTATTCATGTCACCGGTACCAGTGTGAGGTGTGGCCAGCAGCCAGCTGCGTGGACGCTGCTTGAATGACATTGACTGGTTTCTGTCTGCGGCGCTGATTGTAATGAGAGTACATGAATGGCCCGATTCAGAGAAGATAGTCTGCTTGTGGAGAAGAGTGTAGGAAGATGATAACGTCGCTTATTGAGAGCTTTGATGTGAGGAGCTTCAAGGATTTGACGCTAAAAGAACATCTCTACTCTTTGGGTTTCATTGTGTTTTTTTATATTTATTGTAGTTGTGTGACGGCCTTTTGTTTTTAAATGAGAAACACTTCACTCTTCTCTGATAGATGTTGCATTGAACATTTTCATGATGTCAAAGGTGCATCACTTGTTATTCTTCAGACACAGAGAAGTGCTGATAATGTTTCAAAACCACGCCAGCAGACAATTCTCTTATCTACCAGTTGAAGCCACAATCCACACTTCTGTCTTCTCCTGTCCTTTTCTCTCTTTCCCTTGCTCTCTCTCTCTCTCTCTCTCTCTCTCTCTCTCTCTCTCTCCCTCCCTCTCTCTGTGTTTTCACACCATAGTGTACGGCCTCACAGAGGGCATCTCCAGGTCAAAAGATAATGTCTTTTCAGTTTACAGGATGAAAGCCTTTTAAGTTGTAGAGCGCCCCCCCCTCCTCCAACGCCCCCTCCTCCCCGCGTTTGCTCTTCACATCCTTCATTTGCGGTCTGTTGGGGGGAACGCGTGATGTGACACAATCCAGGGGCCAAGCCTCTGCCTGACAGGACGGGGGAGAAGCCGCCGGCTCTCTTTCTTTCTCTCCCTCTCCTACTGTTTTTGCAGTAGGGCCCATGGCATTGTCCTGACACATGTATACCACAGCGCTCCAATCTGTAAGTCATTAGAGCAGTAGGCCGAAGCCTGTCAGCTGGAGCTCGGCCAGCGCTGCGGGGCGATCTGAGGCAGCATTTCGAGGTGTCCCCGCAGCCCGGTCGGCCAGTGGCCCAAAGTGGCGCGGCGGCAGTAGCCCACTGGCGAGGTGACAATGAACACAAGACTGGATTAATGTTCTGGATTGAGATAAAGACTCTACACACATGGGAAACCTGGCCAAGACAAAAGGAGTGTGTTTATGTTCAGTAAAAAGACATTTGGAAGAATAAAAGAAGCGCTGAGAGACAGAAGGAGTGGCGGCGCTCACTCAAAACACAAATCAAATCATTGCCAGTTTCTAATTGATTCACGTAACGGCTGCTTTAAGCTTGCCAAGATTAACCGGCCTATCAAAGTTCAAATCTCTGCAGGTTGTTTCACAGCAGGAGCAGGAGGTTTTTCACAGTGGATGTAACCACTTCTACCAGCCAACATAGTTGTTCATAGTTTGTACCGTCTTTCAAACTGTTCGGGCTGCCTTAAAGGGATAGTTTGACATTTTGGGAAATACACTCATTCACTTTCCCGCCAAGAGTTAGATGAGAAGATTTCTGTACGGTTAATCTTTAGCCGCTGGCCGCAACTGGTTAGCATAGCCTAGTTTAGCACAAAGACTGGAAACAAGGGGAAATAGAATAAAGAAATACTTTATTGATCCCCAGTGGGAAATTTGGTCATATAAACATAAAGGAATGTAAGAAAATAGAAATAAAGGATTATAATACATGTAAATATGTACATAATGCTACAAAATGAACACAATATTTGTAAAGAAATATGAGTAAGTAATCAAATTAAAAATAAGAAATGAGAATATAAGAAATATGTACAAATATTTGCATTAAGACGTGCAATATATAACAAATAACAACAGTACAAATAAGTAAATACAAAATGCTGAGAAGTGGGATCTAATAAGTGTGTTAAATATAAATGCCAGAATGGTATGAATAAGAATTAAATAAGAATACATTTTGAAACGCAGAGGTTGCATCCGAAATCCCACACTAACATGCTATTTTGTACGCTAAAAACAGTATGTGAGATATTTTAGCATGTCCGAAACCTTAGTATGAAATCAATAGTAGGCAAATTGCAGACTATTTCCGGTGAACGCTACGACGGCATAAATATCCCACAGCGAAGCGGTATTGACGACAACGTTCATAACAGTTAAAAACTATATTACACCTTCAGCAAAGTGGAATCTGATAGTGAATCTTAATTGTCTTAGTTCAGACTTTGATTCTCACAAACCATTGTTTGGTCATATGAGGTTGGTACAGGTTACCATGGTTACGCGTCTCCAAAGGAGGCTCTCAGGAAGTGACATTGTAATTACAGTTCAGTCTATCCGCATGTAAGATACATACAGACTGTTTATTCACACAAAAGTATGTTGAACGATAGTAGACATGTTGAGTATGTAGTACGTAGTATGCGATTTCGGACGCAGCTCTAGTCTGGAGTCTAGACAACCAGCAGAGACTGCAGGAAGTGACCACAAACCACGACGTGTTGTTTTTATACTTTTATACTCTGGGGCTTTTGTGCAGATTAAACAAATGCGATGTAACGTGTTATTTAGTGAGCTTTAGAGGACATAGAGACACCTTTGGACACAGCCGGGCTAGCTGTTTCCCTCTGTTTCCAGTCTTTGAGCTACGCTAAGCTCACCGGCTGCTGGCTCTAGTGTCCAATTTAGCCTACGAGTGATATCAATCTTCTCGTATAACTCTTGGTAAAAGAGCAGAAAATGTTAAGATCTAAGAGCTGTTATTTTACCTGAATATACTCTTAGTTGAAATTGTGTTCTTTACCTCCAGGATGCATCAGTATTTTAGTGAATATTGCTCAGGAATAGCTCCCCTCACAGTCTACAAAGCGTCTCCAACGGCAAAATCCCACAACCCATCAGTCGCGTGCGTGATCCTCAGAAGGAGTTCATCTCTTTGTGTTTATAGAAAGTCTCAAGGTGATGCCGTAATGAAATCTCATTTTGACGCACGCGTCGCTTTGAGGTGATACAATCTGTCAGGAATGATCAGCAACAACGCCGCGGCCGGTTTGCTCGCGTGGAACGCCGCGATCAGGCCGTCTCTTTTGCTGCTTGTTTTCCTTGTCATATTGTAAAAATGTATTATGTGTACTGTATAGATTAGAACCAGGTTTGGGATAATCCTGTCAGAATGAAGTCATCTGTCCCAATTCAACGCAGCCAAGCAGAAACTGGGGGGGCCGCTGCGTTGGGAGCTCTCTCCCGGCCAAGACGATGACTGTCGAATTGACTCCAGTCACAGCGTTGGGAGCCACTTACCATTTTCAGGACCCCTCTTTTCATTTGAGGCCTGATGTTTCCCTTCAAGCACTGAACCCCCTCACCCCTCCACCCCACTCACTCACTCACCCACCCACACACACACATACACACTTTCCCCTTAAAATTTGTTGTATCTTTGTGTCATCCTCTGGCACTATATCTTGATGTCAAGCGTGTGTTGTTTGGAGTGATTCACACGCCCTTTGCGGAGGGCTGGAAGGATGGATGGATGCACAGTCAACCATAGCATTAATAAACACTAACAGCTATGCAAGGTGCAGGCAAGTCAGCATCTACTCGGCACGGCGCGGTTTCTCTTTGGGTGTCGTCGCCGCACACTTTTTGACAGCTCTGCGACTCTCCATTTTCACTTTTTGTCAGGAGAAGAGAAATATTGTCTCGCTCAGAGAGATGGAGAAAACAGAAGGGCCTTCAGCTAACATGAGGACATCATTTAGGAGTTGTGTTTTATATTTGTGTTGGACGATGCACAGCAAACCGTCATCCATGTAGTTACACCCAGTCGGCAGAAAGTAACATTTTAATTTAGCCTTATTCGCTCTTCATATGAGTCCTCGTCTACCTCCAGGAACATTCCTGGGGAATTTTATTGGTTAGTGTTGGAAACAGGACAGGCTAACAAATACCGTTTAATAACACCACAGAAAAAGGTTAGCTAAACAGTTAATCACGGCGGTTAGCGGTGTGAGTGTGCGTCTGAGAGTGCGTCCTACATTGAGAAGCGTTCCTTAAAAAAGTGATGACAAGAGCCACCCACATGCTCGTACGCTGCAGTAATTATAATAGTACATCTCGTATGTTTGTGATTGCGTATCCAGAGCCTATAAATCACAGTGTAATCACAATAATAGGTGCTTTATATAAACCGATTTGTGGCTTCAGGTTTAGTGGTCAAGTTATTTTTGTATCACACCACAAAGCCATTGTTATTGCTTATTTAAATGACTGTGTATTAATATAGTTTCTGATTGAAATCAAAGATGACAACAAACAAGACGAGGCAGAAATTCCCCCACCTCCTCAAAATCGACGTGGTGTTCTTGTTTTGACGAAGTGAAAAACCACACTAGACGGTAACACGCTGAAACACACACAGGCTCCGTTATACACCGGCTGGCATATCTCCTCAGGAAATATTTTGAAAAATACAGAGTTCACATATGCTGACTAAACAATCGTGTTCCTGAATGCTGAAATTAAAAGTAAATAACCAGACCCATATATATAATAGACTGAGGGGAGAGGGGAGGAGAAGGGGGGGACACGGTGACTCAGGCATGACTTACTGTAACTCCACTCTGCTTCGGGTGATAACCTCATTCACCCTGAATATGACTTATTCCAAGTATCAGAGGGAGTTTCGGTAGGTTGCAAGATGTGAAAAGGTGAGTTCACTGTCATGTCATTCCAGTGGAAATAATATGCTTTATTTAAAACAATAAATAAAACAGAAAAAATAAACTAAAAGTAAAAAAAAATTCTGTTTAAATTAAGTTAAGTAAAACAAAAGCTAGTGCGTCAAACTTTGATGTGAGCACTTCAAAATGAGCCCTGAATGGAAAAAATCACTTTTAGTTTTGTTATGAATAGAAATACAGATTCCACCTCTTCATAAAGGTCTTCGTGTTGTTTTGCTGCTCCAGAAATGACATAGCGCTCTCCTGTATTATCTCAGTGCTAGTGAGTGGGTCACCGAAATCAAATGTCGGCTCTTTTGCTGCAGTTTGGGGGGAAAAACAGTTGATAAGCAGCGATGCATCCGACTCTTCCCAAAATTCGGTATCGGGTATCGTCAAGTACGACAGTCTGTGTACCGATCCGCCACAATTTATTAACCCAGAAAAAAATCTACTTGTTTAAAGCTGAGATTGGAGCAAATATGATTAAATATATTATTTATATATATAATATTATGTCACGTTAATGCCTGTTTCTCACCTGAAATGTTTTCAGAATCATCTTGTAGTGCACGGTTTAGCTTTAAAATGAGAAAGTTTGTGATGCGGCCGCCATTGTAAAATCTGTTGAAGGAACGCCAAGTTCTGGTCACATGACCGGAGCACAGCCATTAAGAACGCTCTCTCAATGAAATGACCTGTGATTGGTCAAAGTCTTCTGTCACGGACTAGATTTTTTTAAAGCCAGAAAACAGAGCCATGAGGAGGAGCAGAAGTCTAGTTTTCTCTCAGAACACTTGATTTACAATATGCTGAAAGGTTATTATGGAATTTTTGCCCAATGATGCCAAAGCTATTCTGCCTACTGCAGCTTTAACCTGAAATCAATTCTTCTTCGTTGCTCCAAAACAGTAGCCTTCACTGTTCCGTCGCCCTGGATGTATCATGGTTGCCACTGGCAACTACCGTTTTAGAGCAGCGAAGAAGAACTGATTGCAGGTAGCTTGTCACGTGACAAATGAGTAATCATATCATACATGGTCAGTAGTAAACACCTGTTAAATATTAATAATAATAACTATTTTTTTATCACGCTGGTATCGGTATCGGAATGTGTATCGGGGAGGAAAATATGTTATCAGAACATCTCTAATTGTAGTGGAGCTGAAGTATTAAGTAGGATAAAATTTAAATACTCAAGTAAATTACAAGTACCTCAAAATTATATTTAAATACAGTGCCATTTTTGACAAGTTGATTGAATGCTTTGTGTGTCTCGTCTGACTTTGACAGGGGGCACTGTTGGGATACTATAAAGAGAAAGAAAGCATAGAAAGATCACACATTATGGTGCTGTTGCTGATCTAAAAGGTATTTCCGTCGCCTTGGCGATATTATATAGAGCAGCTGTTATTTATATAGGTCCCACACCTGCCCTGCTGACTCCCACCATCAGTAAACAATGATTTACTTTACACACACTCAGGGAAACAGACTGTGTTTGTTTTCTCATGACAATGGTGCAGGTCACCAGAGCCTTTTCCAAGAAAAGGAATGACTGTAGTTTGGTATTTCGCCTCCACTTCCTCTCCACTCGTCTCCTTCTCTTCTCTGTAGTAGCAGGCAGCGAAGACATGGGTTGGCATGCCGCTGCAGCTTACTCACCGGCTGCGTTCGTGTTTTTGGGAAGGCTTTGTAATTGGAGGCGAGTCGTTATCTTTAGCCAGAGCCGAGCGGAGCGCGGCTCAGGCCCGGGCCAGACATTAACTCATACTTTCACTCTAACTCGAGCAGGAAATATAATGTCATCCACTCTGTCATGAACACAATCGCTCAGCACTCTCTGTAAACTATCACAGGGGAGCGCCGGTTCAAGGCTCAAGGATATTGATGTTTCTCTGTGCTCTAGGAAGAAGAAGAAGAAAAAAAAAAAATCTATATAGCGTGTGTATCACATCGACACATATGTGTAATTATTTTACATGGCGCGGGCACCGAGGCAATGGATTAGAAAGACAGTGTGTGAGAGGAGAAGCTTGAACTGTGTGTCTGCTAAATTTATCATGAGGCCTTTGGGAGCGTTGAAATGAGAACAGTGGCCTATTACTGCTAAGAAGGTGTTTTATTGAGAATACGCCGACATGCCACCCCAGGGAGAGTGCCGGGGGAGAAGAGTGCGGCTGCAGCCTAAACCACTTTGTGCATGTGTGCGTGCGTGCAGTTGTAAGCACATGCCTGCATGTCACTTGTCTTTCTTTTTTTTTTTTGCTGTCTTGAGGGTGTCAGATAGAAAATAAAAGCGCCTTTTCTTCCCACTTAATTATTCACTATGATATGTATTGGAATTGTCACTTTTGACACTTGAGGTGTCCCAGTCAATAATTTATATAGGTCAGGCCAGCTTAGCAGAGCTCATTGTTAGTTATTAGCAGATGAGAGCAGTGGCTTGTTATGCAGCCGCTCTGTTTATTTTACCAGTGTGTTTGCGGACTGGAACGCGTCCCGTGAACATTCCTTCATCCTTGGCCAAGGGGTTTATAGCTGTTGATATGAGCTGTGTTTTAGAGCTCTGTTATTCAGCTCTGTGTTTATTGTCATGATAATTAACAAAGTGAGGTGTTAATCTCGCCTCACGCCTTTCCTCTAATTCTTTGTTAAGTGGGTTGCACAAGTTAGTGAACCTGCTTTTTTATTGTTAAAGAAATAAAAATCTTTATGTGCTATAGAATGGAAACGTACTTCTAGTTGGATTTAGAGATCTGTTCAGTTAGACGGTTAAAATATATATAAATGTTGTTAGTAGCCTGCTTTCTCTCTCTCTCTCTCTCTCTCCTGGTGAGTTCAGCAGGATCTCCAGTAGGTGGCAGGGTCCTGTTTCCTTCTCCTGCCTGTTCCCCTCACTGAGTGCACACGGGTGTTAAAGAGTGTGATGATATTATGACAGCTAATTGCTCTCATTGGGGATGGAGTTGGATGGATTGCCTGGTTCTGTAGCTGGTGTAATGTTAGCTATTAATGTAAGTGGTTTTAGCTTCGTCTGAGGCCAAATTGTAGGATAAGTGTTTAAAAACTGAAAAAAAAAAAAGAAAAAAAAAGTTTATGCTGCTGTGGTTGATTTTATGAACTTGTCTTCTGCAACTAGTTGCGTGCTACGGTGTAAGTTTACACATTAAGGGAGGAAACACAAAGAAAAAACAAACTCGTAAATACATTAAAATAAAAATACAGCTTGGGAAATTTAAAAGAAAGAAAGAAAAAAAGTGCAAAGAGTCTGAGTTTGTTTGTGCATTTGTTGTTTTCGGCTTGTGAAATGAGTTGTGTCTTTGTTCCGGCGCTGTAAACAATTGTGTTTAAGCAGAACAATAAAGCGGCTGATAGCGGGGGCCAGTTTTTCTTTCTTTCCGCTGGATAGCTGTGTTTACTTATCTGTTGTTTAATTAAAGGGCCTCTTTTCTTTAGGCTCCCATTGTTTCAATAGCACGGCCGGAGTACCGGCAGGGGTCAAAGGGTTAACAGCCGTCAACTGTGTCTTTTTTTTTTTTCCTTTTTTGAAAAGGGGCCCCCACACAAAGGCACGGGTTCACCTGCAGCCCAGCCCGAGGCTCCCTATTGTGTGGCCCCATTTGAATTGATTATGTTTAGAGGGCTGGTTGTGATTGGTGGAGAAGGGCGTGGTTGATTGGATAGTTTTGTATCTTGTCAGCCAGGGAGCAACCTTGCGCGTGCAATCTGTCTGTATCCCGAGGAAGGTTGGAGACTCCACAGCACAGCAGCGCTTGTTCTCAGCCTCCCTGCCTCCCGGTCCGTGTGTCTCTACCTCTCTCTCTCTTTGTAGCTCTCTCTCTCTCACTCTCACACACACTCTCTCTCTCTCTCTCCTTCCCTCGCCGCTCTGCTCTCCGCTCTGCTTCACTCCACACCGCGTGGCCCAGCACTCTGTTTACCCTGCCAGCTAAATGGAGTTTGTCAGGTTTGTCAATATGATTGATTTCTGTGATTTTTGCCTGCTTTCTTGTGTAAAAAAAAGAATTTGACAATTTAATTTGACCGGGGAAAAGGAGGAAAAAGGAGGCTTCATTGTCTGTCTTATCGTTGATGTTGTATCATTGTAATTGGTTAATTCTGTCATGCAGTTTGTATGGGAGAAGCAGCAGTTATCCAGGGGTTTACTTTGCCGTAGAGACAGTTTACAGTTTCTCGTCCCTGACAGGGGAAGCACAGAAAGCAGGTGTCATGTACATCAGTGTTGCTTTTCAAAACAAGACTATGTGGATGAGCTGCTTCTGTTTATCTGTGTGCTGTGCTGCTTTCTTTTGGAGCATTTCACTTCTGGCAACAGTTTGTTTAGCCGTGCTTGTTTGTCAGTTACAGTACTAGATGCCTGACCATTTACAGACAGTTTCCGTGTGCCATTTTACGCTGTTTGTTTAGTTTTGTTTACTTTGCTGATAGTGAACTTAAACCAGTCGAGCAGGATCCGGTACCGTACTCTGTGCTGTCTGAAATATGGAAAGTTTTAGGAAAAACAGGACGCAGGTTTGCCTTCCTCTTTTACATTGTTGTTGTTTTTCTCAGAAAATTATTATTATTGCTGTATTTTCTTTTAGAATATGTCTAAGGTAAGGCATGTGGAATAGGCAGGAAGTCTTTTATTGTGTTGTTCCACATTGCTGTATTGTGTGTTTTGTGATGATTTGCTCCTCTGGGTTGATGAGTTGCTGGTCAGACTCTGCTTGCTCTCAGGCTATGGCCTGGACTAATCCTCACTCTCCTCATGGTGTCACAGTGAATTAAGACAGGCTGGCGAAGCTCTATATTTGACACCGTCACCACAAAACCACGTTGGAGACACGCTGTCACTCCAAATGTCATCGCTCGGGTCTTCCTGAAAAGTTTTTGAGTGTGTGAGTGTTTTGTACGTGCCTGTGTTTATGTGTGTGTTGCAAGAAAGGAGCTGCAGAGTAGATTTAGGAGGGAAAGTTGTGGTCCTTTTTTTTTCCTGCTGTCAAGATTGAGTCAGATTTGACAGCTTTGTGGTTTTACACAAAAGACAGCTATTGACTTTCTGTTGTTTAACAACCTCAAGTATCTTTAGTACAATAATCTTGAGTGTAACTATAGAAAGGACTTCACATGTGATTCATTTTTTCCACTGTTTTTTGCCTGTTTGCATTCAGTTGAAACTTTTTTTGGGTGCAATGTTTCAGCACCTTGCATCAGTGCTGAGAAAGTGGGTGCCTAAAAAAAAGAAAGAAAGAAAGAAAGGAGAGATGGAGGTGATATATCGGATGGTTGAGGAGGAAGAGGAGGAGGAGAGCGAAGCCTAAACAGGGCAGCGTGCACCGTAATGCCGTGCAGCTGTGCCGAGACTCGCAGTTTGGGAGAGCTGGAGTGCGAGCTGATTGGGTTGACAGTTTGTAATCAAAGTTGATTTATTGTTCATTAGTAGTGCATTAGCCCTTTCAGGCAGGGGCGTTATTTGTGCAGTGGCCTGTCAAGGCGAGGGGCTGCGAGCACCTGTCATTTCTAAACCATGACATAGGCAACCAGATATTAGCTGTGTACCCGGAGAGAGAGAGGGGGGCACGCAGGGGGTAGCCGCCGGAGCCTCGCGGCTCGCTGGGATATCCTTTACAGGGACGGTCTCCGCTTTGTACTGGAGCAGGCAGGCAAGACAGAGAGGAGAGGACGGGGGGAATAGTTTAGCAGTGATATAGTGAGACACCAGCTGCGCTCTGCTGTTATTTCCCTGGCTTTCCTGACTCAAACATGTTTTTACTTGAAAAAAAAGGCTTCTTCTTTTTTTTTTTTAAGGGTCATTACTGCTCGGCAGTTTGTGCGTCTCTGTTTCAGATAGGAAGATTAACTCTACACTTGAGATGCCATGTGTTTCAAAGGGCTGAGATGGTAGGATAATAATGAGATTACACGCAGTGGAGTGTTTTATGGCAGAAGGTCTTTTTCACCACTCATCTCTGTCACGACCTATATATTTATAAAACAACAAGGTGGTATTGACATGTTGCACCTAGAATATGAGGGTGGATTATTTGGGTTGTGTGTGGACATAAACAAGTTGCAGATAATGCTTTAAACCTGCTGCTGACACTCAAAGTCTTTTCCTATATAATTGTATTAATTAGCTGTATACTTTTATATGAGTCACACAACACAACGGTGTCAAGAAGCAACACAATTTGTGGCCCTCTTGTCTGCCGTCATGGAAACAAGGATTAGCTTTTTTCGCGCTGGCGTGCAGAGAATAGAAACAATCTGCACGAGGATGTGTCAGCCATTGTCTTTTAACTACAGTTTCATTTAAAAGGGATTTTAGAGGGTGCGATCTTAATTAAATCTCAAACCGGCTCAAATAGTGCATCTGAACCGTTGCGTAACCGACCGTGCAGAGCTGGTAAACCATTAGATCTCGGGGGCCACGCAGTTCACCCCACCACAGTGATCTTGAGGCGTTTCCGGGAAAGGTGAGAACAGTGAACGGCGGTGTGTAGGATGGTAGCTGTCGCCCTGAATTTGTAAGCCAGGTTTCAGAACTCGAAAACGCCTCGTGGCTGTGAAATATGCACTTGGAGGTGTGGCTTGAAAGGTCAAAAAAGAGTGACAGGACAGTGAGTCACACGGCGCAATGTAATGAAGCACTTAGGGTTTTTGTTTGAATCATTTTTTTTTAATATTTGAAAATGCTCTTTTCTAGAAATATTTTGTGGAATCAGTGTTATTTTAATATTATTTTTATTTAATTTATTATTATTTTCATTGATTTTTTTCACATATATTTTTTGAAATACAAATTTGTAGTACTGTACTAAAACATGATGGTGATGCAGAGGATGGTGTGTGTGTGTGTGTGTGTGTGTGTGTGTGTGTGTGTGTGTGTGTGTGTGTGTGTGTGTGTGTGTGTGTGTGTGTGTGTGTGTGTGTGTGTGTGTGTGTGTGTGTGTGTGTGTGTGTGTGTGTGTGTGTGTGTGTTGGGGATGGAGGGGGGGTGCCCTGTGTGCTCTCCCCTCAGCAGTGGTCACCTGCAGCCTCCAGTGTGGGAAACGGCGTCCAGCTCGCAGCTCAGCTGTTATTGTTGGGGCGAGAGCTCGCTCACTTCGCCGTGCAGTTTGTTTGTTTAAACCCGACACTGGGACCAGCTCCGGCGAAGAAAACCTGTTTGTTTGTAGTCGAAAAAGTTAATTAAAATGCAATCTCAACTTTTGTTTTTACAGTTGCTCAAATGATTTGAGCCTTCCCCCTCACACACACACACACACACACACACACACACACACACACACACACTCACTCACTCACACCCCTACACCCCAATTCAGAATATATATAGTCTATGGAGACAAAATGTGGCTGTGATTATCCTGTTTATGTGAGCTGTAAACATTTTTAAAACAGCTTGATTGTAGATGACGAGGAGGGAATAATGGAGGTATTAACACATGTAGGGATGGGTACTTCTGTCCTGCTTTTTTACATTTTTTTTTAGGCTTACTAAAGAATCTATATTTTCTGTATTAATTTATATACCAGGATTTTATTATTATTATTATTTTTTTTAGGGGGAAAATGTTATTGGTTTGAATACACCACGTCTATTTTTTTTTTTATTTTAGAGGAGAATAAATGCTCTCCACCTCAGAGATTTCAATCAACCTGAATGGATAATGTGGAATTAGTCTTTCCAGTCTTGTCGACGACTAATTATGTTCACACATCACTTAAGTACAATAGCTCCCGTGAAATCCTCATTCCGGCTACATTTTCATGCAGGAGATCACAGTCGGGATGGGAAGTCGTTTCCTTTTGCGCCACTGCAGGCCGAGGTAAAACAACAGCATCAAACAGACCGGGCTCTGTGATTTCTCCAGGGCCTGTTATTTCTTCTTCTTTTTTTTTTACTTCTCCATTCCATTTGATGCCCCAACAAAACAAGATGACCCCTGGGAGCATGAATGAAAATTTGATAATTCTCCTCTTTTTTCTTTTTTTTTTCCTTCTCCTCTTTTATTTCAGCCAAGCTGCACCTTTTGCGGCCAGTGTGTGTGTGTCGGTCTCACTGACATTCACCTCCTTGTCCCTCATTTCTGTTCCCCTTAATTGCCTCAGAGCCGAGGAGAAAGGGGGGATATCTTCACCCCTTCTCCTTCTCACCGGGCTTTGACCTCTGACTTGTGATAGGAGGGGTAGCGTCTTCATTAACTCTGAATCGGTGGCTCTCTAACGTTTTCACATATGCGGTTTGCTTTCCCTCGTTAGATTATCATATTTTGCGCCTTTTTCTCTTGAAGTTGTCTTACTGTAGGTGCCCTTTAGTGCCAAACGCTTTCTATAGTGTGCGTGTTGATGCACGGTCAGAGGTGAAGCATGAAGGATATGAATGATCCCTATCTTTGACCAAAGAACTATTTTGTTTTAATAATAATTGTTTTAAATTTCTGTGCACAGTGCCAGTACTTTCTGACTCTTTATGGAAAATGTGTTCCTCATATACAGTGTGTTATGGGCTGCACATGTGCCTGTATGTGCTTGTGACAGTTAACATGCCACAGTTTAGATTTGTGCATGTGTGTGTGTGTGTGTGTGTGTGTGTGTGTGTGTGTGTGTTTGGCCAGCAGGCCCGTGCTGGTACAGTATATTGCCTCCAGTCACTCTGCAGCTGTGTGAGAATGTTCCAGGTTTTTTTGACTGTTTATGTACGGGGGAGGCACCTGGAAAGCCACCACACCTTCGCGAAATTCATAAACGTCAGCTATTTCTGGCATCCTCAGAATGTCCTCTTTTTTTTTTTCGCACCCTCATATCGGCGGAGCAGATTAGAGCTGGGTGCTCAGTGGATCCCTCCAGTTATTAGCCCAGCACGAGACTATCTTTAGGTGGTGATATATATATATTTTTGTGGATCATCTGGAGTCATGATGTTATCCCAGAGATAAGGGGAGTGCACCATATGGGAGTGCTCTAAATGGCGACTGGCGTCCTGTGTTTGCGTTAAATGGGCATGATACAGCGGCCAGGGCAATATTTTTCAGTTAAAGTGCTCCCTCCCGCCCTTCCTCTCAATAGGATCCAGTCTTAGGCAGATTTTCACTCCTTCAGCACAGGATTAAATGGTAGTAGTTACATTGATCAATAGGTTAAGAAGCGTACAATCCCTCTTGCTGCTAATGACCTCAGTAGTAATGGGTAATAAAATGGGGGTCTGTAATAGCCTCTTGCTGGTGCACAAGAGGAAGCCGCTGTAGCTGTAGTTACTGTGAGCCAGACGTGTGAAACCATGATGAGATATACACCCAAGGTGTAAAGAATTAAGACGGTTAAATTGAAAGGAAATCTCAGTGTCGTTTGTAATGAAATTGGCAGCTATTGAGAGCTGAAGTGTGTAAAATCTCTGTGTTAAGTTTGCTGCACATCACAGTCTATATAATATGGCATGACAAAATGATTATACATTTGAAAATAAGGCTAAATTTACAGCTTTTACACGGTAGTAAAAAATAGAGCATGACAAGTATGGAGTAGATTTTTTAATGCACGCAGTTAAAGCAAAGCTTCAAAAGAAAGAAAAAAGGGACGGGGGGGGGCGTTATTATTTATCCTCGGTGTGCGTGGGGGGTAAATGTCATGTTTAGACGGGGACTATATATCACATCACGTATGGCGCTTGCATGTCAGCAAAGACAGGGGCTGCTTGGGTTGACCTTCAAAATAGTTCATCAAAATTAGCGATGCCCAGGAAAAAAAAAAAAAAAAGGGACTTCAGTGGATAATGACTGTGAAATTAGGAAATGGGAGGCCGGGGCTATGCAAATGACAGGACAAGTCATGTGCAAAAGTCAAGATGAACTGCATATTAAGACATAATACAGGGGGGAATTAATATTGCATTTTCCTCCTCCTCGCGCTCCCCCTACTACGCCCGGCCGCTGGAGATGAGAAATGTGAAGTGTGTGTTAGTCCTGGGTGGGGCTGAGCCTCAAAGAACGCGGTGCCACGGCGGAGAGACTCTGGCACCGCTCTATAAAGTTAACGGAGAGCATCAAAGCTGGTCCGTCCTATTTGACACCGCTGCCCTTTCCTGTGCATTTTGCAGTACAAGCTGTTCATTATGGCGGCGCTTTGTTTGTGTTTTATGCTACAGTGGGGAGAGTGAATGAGGCGATATGCATGCAGCGGGCGTGTGTCGAGAAAAGCCCCTTCGTTACCGGACGGGATTCTAAACAGCGAAATTACATTCAGAAAATGCATGAAAAATTCAAAGGGGGTGTCATTAGCTATAAGGCGGGCCACACAATTTGGGTAACCTTGGCGGAGACGGACCGTCACTGACAAGACTCTCCGCTCTATCAGCTGCTGACATCAGCCTGAGAGATACAAAGCACATTTTAACACACACACTTATGCACATACATTACTAATGTATACCACGTACACAAAAGGAGCGATCGCCACAACATGTTAACAACGCAGCACTATCAGGCACATCTTAGCTTGCTGTTTGTCATCCGAACGTCAAGGAAAGGAGCTTTTAATGGTATTGCACATCATAGCGGTGAGTGGCAGCATCCAGACACACTCCGAGTCCCCTACGCCGCCGGAGCAATTAAGGCACCCTGACAACTGTGGGGGCTCCTCCAGTGTCACAACAAATCACTTGTTTTGAGGAGTCATGCACTCACACCTTTCTGCTGGGAGTTAGTTAGGAGGCCCGCGCGTTCTTCACCGTGGCTCCTCCTCCAGGCACTCTGCATCTTCACAATAATAGATCGCTGTTGACAGCGTCTCTAATGAAATGTTCTCACATGACATGTCTCGTGTGCGATGAGCGAACCGCAGCGTTTTTTTTGGAGGCAATCTTTCACGTCCTCAGGTACGGCACGTCGTGTAAACGGCAAGCTCTCAGCAGATGCGGATCATATCCGATGGTGTTGAGGGGATGTGTGTGTGTGTGTGTGTGTGAGAGGGGAAGGTCGAGGATGGAGGTCGGGGTGGATGCACCGGCCCCCTTTACTCCACAGGCATGATCCACGCCTGGCTGTCTAGTGTCCTTTAACCCGCCTCAGTCTGGTGTGGTGTCATAACGGTTAGAGGGGTTGAAATGTGTGTGTTTGTTGGAGGGTGTGTTGCAGCTTGTAACACATCAAGATGACACTTGAGATGAATTTTTAGAATCCTGTCAGAAGCAAAGGGGCCATTTTATATACTGTATATGTTACATGATTTATATGTACCTTTGTTGAGCTGCATTTATCCTTGGCAAGTCATCAGCCTTCACTTTTTTCCATCAGTTTGTCTAAAGAATGCTTCCAGGGGTGGGAATCACCAGAGGCCACACGATACGATCTTATCCCGATACGATCTTATTGCGATTTTAAACATATTAGTATATCGCGATATGTTGCGATTTATTACCTTTTTTCAACTGCAAATAATGCAGTTTGTCAACATCTGTTTTATCTAATAAGATACGGTTCTCACTCTGTTCATCTCACAGTTTTCATTCACATATCTTGAGGTCAGAGGTCATTGGACCCCTTTGACAATAGCCATGCCGGTTTTTCCTCGCCCAAATTTTGCGTAACTTCGGAGAGTTATTTAGCATTCTTCCCGTCAAGCTAACATGACATGGTTGGTACCAATCGATTCAATTGATTAGAATAGTTAATCGCAAATTAATCTTTTTCAACAGGCAACAACAGCTGTCAGTGTGTCAGTGTGCTGACTTGACTATGACTTGCCCCCAAACTGCATGTGATTATCATAAAGTGGGCATGTCTGTAAAGGGGAGACTCGTGGGTACCCATAGAACCCATTTACATTCACATATCTTGAGGTCAGAGGTCAAGGAACCCCTTTGAAAATGGCCATGCCAGTTTTTCCTCGCCTGTTTGGAGCATTATTTATCCTCCTTTTGGTTGGTACCAATGGATCCTTTAGGTTTTGTGGTTTCATATGATACCAGTGTCTTCACTCTAACTTTAGAACTGAGCCCGCTACAACCTAAAAATGTTGCGTTAATGCGTTAAAGAAATTAGTGGCGTTAAAACAAATTTGCGTTAAAGCGTTATTATCCTGTTAACTTTGACAGCCATAGTATCGATACAATATTGCCATGTCAAATATTGCGATACTATGCTGTATCGATTTATTCCCCCATCCCTTAATGGTTTGCTTTTTGTTTCCTGCGTTATTTCTCTACCGTATTAGTGGACCTTTTTTTGACATCTGTCTTCTCTTTTTGTGTGTCCGTGCAGGTTCCAGTTTCAGTTGCTATGATGACACCTCAAGTGATAACTCCACAGCAGATGCAGCAAATCCTTCAGCAGCAGGTCCTGAGCCCTCAGCAGCTCCAGGTTCTCCTCCAGCAGCAGCAGGCCCTCATGTTACAGCAGGTAATGTACTTCTGACATTCACCTCATGAATCTGTTTATCTGGAAAAAGAAATCTTCTTACAGAGATAAATTCACTTTGAGCTTTCCGAGCCTCAAAGACAAACATTCCTCAAAGTATTGAAAAATCCGACTGACAGACTTTCACTCACATGTCACCTTCTCGTCTCTTCTGCAGCAGCAACTCCAAGAGTTCTACAAGAAGCAGCAGGAACAGCTCCACCTCCAGCTTTTACAGCAGCAGCAGCAGCATGCAGGCAGCAAGCAGAGCAAAGAGGTAGGCTGACATCACTCCAACCGCCTGCCATTACCAAACCCGTTGGCCAGACGGAGCATGGAAGGCATGTGTGCTCCCTCCCTCAACCCCATCTGCTTCCAGACTGTGGTTAAAGTAGAGAGGAGAGGGGTGGGTGGGGGGGAATCAAGTGCACTCATGCTTCTGATTAGCATGTCAGACTTGCTGGATAAATGGTAACAACCGACTGATACTGTGCTAAGAATACAGCGTCTCGTTTTCTCTCCGCGTTAAATGTGTGATATTTTATAGAAGCCCATTGTTTAAGATTTTCAAGTAAACAAGTGTCCTGTGCAACAAAGAGATGACCGCACCTGTGAGCCTCGTGTTAGGACATAATGAAAGGCAGAAAGGCAGGAACAGGGAGCATATAAATCTGAGAGGCTTTTTCTCGGTAATTAACATGGAAATGGCAGAGGAAGAGAAGGCATGTAATTGTGAGATATCAGTGCAGAGAGCGCTCCCAGCTTTGTTGCCTGTGTTGAGTTTTTTTTTTTTTTTTCTCTTCCTCTCCATCTTTCGCTCCCTCCAGTACGGAGGGGCTCGCTCATAGGCAGCAGCTTAATGCGTGTTAATGACTGGAGGATACAGGCATCACTGTGGACAAAAGCAAATTATTATTGTGCGGTCAGAAGAAGTTCAAAGACGATCTGGGAATTTCTTCCCCTTGTCCCCGTTGAGTTCCATGTTTGGGGAGCGGAGGAAGAAAATTAAGCCCGATGTTAAGAAGCGAGAGACACACACATCCACGCGTCTTCACGCACACACACACACACACACGTCCGCGTCCTGTCGAAGCTCCCAACTTCAAAGTCGTAGCTCCCTAATTAATGAACTGCGGGCTTCAGTTTGGACAAGTTGTGGCGTGATGCTCCCATAAATCAACATGACAGCAGAGCTCCTCGGCCTCAGATAGGGCCTGTCACCAAGTCGCATCTGATGTAAACACTGGAGGAGCAAGGGGAGGGGAGGAGGGGGGGGGCAAGGAGGTGCAATTGATCAGTTGAATGGAGCATGAGAATAAAAGAAGAAACAACTTTTGAAGCATATTATGTATGATCACAGGAAATGGATGCAGCCTCGAGAGGCTCTCCCCCTCTCCGCTGATGTTTTCTTTCTCTCCCCATCGCTCTTTTTTTTTCAGTCGCATTTCTCGCAGCCATCAAAAGACAGAATAAGAATTATGCAGCGACTCCCCTGTGGCTGCCAGACAATAACCCCCTGTTGTTGCTTTGTGCCTCTTTTATTTTAAAGACATCAAAATTTAGTTTTTCAAAGATCTTTAACTTTATATTTGAAGCTTGACAATAAAGGCCTGCCAGTGTCACTCTTTATCATTTGTCAGGGACTGTATTTTTCGCTCCCTCGTGCCACTTCTTGTTAACCTCTTATTTGGTCTATTGGGTCTGGGGGTTTTTAATGTGTCTGCATGCTGGGAGCGCACAGGAGCTCCTGTCAGCTGATGGGACCAGAAGAAGAAAAAAGCATGTGAAGGGGAGAGAGTTAAATTCATTTGCAATACTTGATTTTTCTTTCTTCCTTTTTTTTTTCTTCTCTTCTTCAGAAAAGCCGCCCTCTATTTATTTAGCGTTTTGATGAAAGACATTGTTCCTTGTGAACTCCCACCCCCGTAGCACTATTATCTTTGTCTCAGGCTGTCAGGGAGGAGCTGGAGAACAGAAAAGCACTGAAGACATGAGAAACTTTTCTCACACTGATGGAAGGGGTTGGAAAAAGAACCAACCACCTTTTACATGAATATGAGAGATCACAGGCCACCTGCATCCCGAATCTCACTGAAACCCCTGTGAGATCTCTACCCCGTCTCTCTCTCTCTCTCTCTCTCTCTCTCTCTCTCTCTCTCTCTCTCTCTCTCTCTCTCTCTCTCTCTCTCTCTCTCTCTCTCTCTCTCTCTCTCTCTCTCTCTCTCTCTCTCTCTCTGCTCTCATTTTGGGTTAGATCACACATGAGCCTGTGAATGAATGTGGTTCCTCCTCAATTATGACCCTCCGCTGCCACTGTCAGAGCTCCTTCCTCCCCTGATTGATCCAATGAGACGACCCCGCTCGCTGTAATAGACCAGTGCTGCCCCAGAGCTTTATTTTTAGTGATGGAGCTGCAGGCACAGCTTCTTCAATGTGAATTTTTTCCAGTTTCTTTACTCCTCTACGACAGTAAACTGAATATTTTGTGAGTTGTGTACAAAACAAGACATTTGAGGACGTCATCTTGGTGCTTTAGGAAACACTGATCGCCATTTTTCACCATTTTTATAAACCAAAATCGAGAAAATAATCGACAGATCATTGCTCAATTATGACCCTCCGCTGCCACTGTCACAGCTCCCTCCTCCCCTGATTGATCCAATGAGACGACCCCGCTCGCTGTAATAGACCAGTGCTGCCCCAGAGCTTTTATTTTTAGTGAGCCGGTGCCGGAGCAGGAGCAGGAGGAGGGAGAGGAAGGGAGAGGAAGGCCACTAGACCCTTTTGACAAGCCGAACGGGGGTGGGCGGAGGGGACGCGTTTTATCTCGGCCGTTTCAGAGCCGCCAGCGAGTGACCTGACAGCCGCGTTGCACCGAGACCTTTTTTGTATGCACTCAATTGTGAGAAGTAAACAAAGTGGCGTATCCTGTGTTTGGTAACAGGGTGCGGTGCACAGCTTGGCAGCCCCTGCACGGCTTTTAGTGCCCCCCTCCTGTCCTCCCTCCTCTCCACCCACCCGCTTCACAACTGGCCTTGTGTACTCATAAACAGGCCCAGTATCCTGTTGAGTCTCAGGCATCCTTATCTATGAGAACAAACAAAAGGTGTCCTGATAGATGTTGTTGTTTCATCCGTGATAATTATAATATAATAATAGACATTTTCAGGGCTGCAACTAATGAATATTTTCATTGTCGATTGATCTTTTGATTGTTTTCTAGATTAATCAAATAGTTGTTTGGTCTATACAATGTCAGAAAATGGTGAGAAATGTGTTTTCCAAAGCCCAGGATGACGTCTACAACTCAAAGATCTTCAGTTTACTGTCATAGAGGAGTAAAGAAACCAGAAAACACTCACATTTAAGAAGTAGGGCTGTGTATTGCCAAGAATCTGGCGATACGATACGTATCATGATACAAGGGGTTACGATTCAATATATTGCAATACAGTACAAGGCGATATATTGTGATTTTGAATCTAATTTTAGAGTAAAAAAAGGTTATTTTTTTATGTAATCAGAACAGTGGGATCTGCATTTGCATTTATCAGAGTACCTGTAACATCCAACATCATAGCATTACTTTGAGAGGGTGCATCTCTTTCCATATGACATAAAGTATTGACTCAGTTAATCTTTGCATGTAAACTATAAATTAAAAATCAATAGTGTTTTTGAGAATCGATGCAGTATCAAAAAACATAATATCGCAATATTTGATTTTTTAGATATTTTTTTTTACACTCCTATTAAGATGCCAGAAGAGAATTTTGACTTTATTTTCTTAAAAAATGACTCAAATTGATTAATTTATTATCAAAATATTTGGCGATTAATTTAAGAGTTGACAACTATTAATGGTTGCATCGCTAAACATTTTGGTGAGTTGATTCGTTTAGAGCGGAGATTGATGAAAGGGGTTAAAAGTCATCTCTCTCCTCCGTGCCCCTGTTATCTAAATAACATCTCTCATTTGTTTTGACTCATAGGGAGATTGGGGATATTAGATAATTTCCTTCTATTTATTATTCTGACTTTCTTTTTCTCCTTTTTCCATTTTCTCCTCTGCTCTCATATCACTGTTTTCATCCTATCAAAGTTCACACATTTCACTCACCAGAGCCAAAAAATGTCCCCCCCTCCTCCTCACCCTTAAATCAGTACCAGCACCAGCTTTTCATTAAAAGCTCCTTGATGAAACAGCCGCAGCACAGTTAGATCAACAAAACAGTCGGTCCACAGTGTGCGACTGAACAAAGCTGGCTGCGCTGGTCGGGGGGAGGAAAGAGCGTATCCCTGAGCTCAGCGCCATGCCTCGGAGAGTTGTGAGAGTTGCTAGGGTGGTTATTAAGCACTCTGATTTAGTCACACGTTGTTTGCTGAATTATGAATGGCTGTAATTAAATTCCTGTGGCTCTTATTATGAATGATTAACTATGTTGTTTCATTGTTTGTCATTTGCCTCCCGACTCCTCGTTAATTAAGAGAGAGAGAGATGTATACTCTACCTGTCTTAAGTGGGCCCAGACAAAACCCACACTAACGGCAAAAATCATGAAAATTACCCCGCGCTATTGTGTGTTCACAATCCATTAACTTTGTTTTTTCTTTTTTTCTTTTTTTTTATGAATGTTGTTCTAAAGCGTTGCGTTTCACAACCTGTGAACTCCGTGACCTCGAACTTCATAATATTTTTCTTCAACATGAATCCAGTTATGCACAAACCTGAAATTCAGCTTTACATGTTTGCACTGGCTGTTATGCTTCCATATTTATGTGTTTGCTGATGGTGTGCCCCTCTATCTTTGTGCCACCAGCAGCAGGTGTCACCACAGCAGTTGGCCTTCCAGCAGCAGCTCCTGCAGGTCCAGCAGGTCCAGCAGCAGCATCTGCTTAACCTTCAGAGGCAAGGGCTGCTCACGATCCAGCCCGGACAGACCGGCCTGCCGCTGCACTCCCTCACTCAGGGTCAGTACCTCTGATATCACAAAGCACCATACTGAGCTACCTGCCCGCTGCACTTGTGTCAAATCTCCTGTCCGTCAGTCCTTAACTCCTCAACGGGAGCGCTTGTGGAAACAAAACGATGTCTGGGGATGATCCAACACCTCTTGTTACCTCTAATATATTTGGAAGTGCTAAAATGTGTTTGCCAGAAGATTTAGTCTGATTAATAGAGCCCAGTTTTTGAACGTCTCCGGGTCTAGAAGTGAATTTTCCTTTCATTTACTCCATTGACGTTTCAGAAAATCCTTGTATAAAGAGTTTTAAGCATTGAACCAACCAGCTACTTGATGAATCATGACCATAAAACATTTGATTTGGAGCAAAAAAAAAAAAACATTTGAAAACTGGGAAAAAAGGCAAAAGTACAAGACTTTGTACATAATTATTTTAAGAGTGGAGGAACTACTCCTCCCATAAACCATTGCGAATGGCGAACTGTCTCGTCGCCTCTTGAAACTCCTGAAAAAACGTTCAAACTAACCGTTGTTAATCTTAAATGAAGACAGATTCAGCAACTGCATGCTTTATTACTCACCTCAAATGTTTTCAGAAATGTTTCAGAGACGTCGCTGTTACACTTAGGATTGTGGGTAGTGTAGTATTTCTCCACGACATCGTGAATAAAACAAAATTGATATTATACGGACTTCGTGACTTCACAATCTCGTAGCTCGTGGATGGTCGTTGATGGTTACGACATTATGGCGAATAATCAAATCCACGATTCAGAGTATGAATGGGATTTTCTCTTCCGGGATTCTCACTGTTGAGCTCTGTATGACAAAAACAATGGAGATTAGGGTTATGCTGATACATCTGTTTATTGATATATTGCATGATCCTGGCCTTGTATTTGGTCATGTTGATTTCCTCCACCTGCGCGAGTATACTCAACGAGGCTGTAAAGGCGGACGAGTCGGCGTGATGACGTTTAGTAGTCACTTGGTGGCAACCGCCTTTTTTAAGACCAGTAAAAGCTCCAAGTGGGGTATTTACTGACTTATTTTATATTGTAGAACAAAACGTTGAAATCTCTTCAGCTTGTGTTAACCACAGACCTTATTTCAGGCATCATCTAAAACTCATTAAAAAAACTCATTGACTTCCAAACGAGGAAACCGGAAGTGTTAAAATGCTAACTCATATCCGGGACTCATTCCTGCAGCACTCTATAATAACAAAACGATGACACACTGCATGACTAAAGTACAACAAATCTTACTTAAACAAAGGAAGGACATTCTTTGAAAACGCACCTAGTTTACAAATAACTTTTGGCTTGTCTGATTGTCATAACACAATTAATTCAAACATAGATTGACAGTATGAAAACTACTTTGGCAAACACCTATCTCTCAAATATGCTATTCGTCACCCAAGTGATTGTCATTACAAAGGTTACAGATCCTCTGGTTTCCATCCAACCCTTCATATCTTCCAATGACTTGAATTCTGGTGTTGTTACAAATAGACTTGTGGTTTTCAAACAACAGACACTTAACCAATTTAAACTCTACTTGGCATTCTACATAAATATCACATGGTGTCATACTTCTGAGCTCACTTTGCCACATCAGATACAAGTTTTACCAAACAGTCTATTTAAACATTGCAGCTTGTGTAGGTGTCTATTCAGAGTGGTTTCATCTGCTACTGTTATAAGTTTGCTTAGTCAAAGTGAACAAAGGACTACTTTAGTACGTAACCACATAGTGTTTCACAGGCTCAGGACACACCTACTGTAAATCCTCACTCAACACTAACTCACTAAGTGGCATCTTGTGCCTCTTGTCCGGCTCCACTGTTTACTGCAGCGTGGTTGTGGTGTGCTACACCTCGTTTATTATCGTCCTGGACTTTAGAAATAAAACATCCCACTGTTTCGGAGTGTCCTTGAACTCTCCGTCCAGCGCCTGTGATTGGCATCCTGGTGGCAGCCTCCTTCAGCCTGAAGGAAGACTGGATCTATTGTTCGTAAACTGCCAGTGAACTTGTCATTGTGAAACGGCCTGTTACTTGATAGGGAGTCAATACTTGTTGTTTGGCCAGGCAGGAAGTTTATTTCTTTATTTATTCTTTAATATTTTGTTAAGGAGTGGTTCCCCTTTGTGACAAAGACACCGTCATGAGGGTTTTAGAACATGACATTGACTATTCATTCCCAGCTAAGACAAACAGTTTTGAAATAACAAGATAAGGGCGATAAAAACAGGAGGGGGAGGGCGAGGGCGCTTAGGTAATAGGCAAACACAAACAGGGTTTGTACAGTGGTGTTATTGTTTGGACTGGGTATGGAATCACTCATCCACCCGCAGACAATTGCCATGGGCACAGGCGTGGAGCGCTGCTGCCGTGTTGTGCTGAATTGCTGTGTGTCAGAAGTCTGGCAAACACACACACACACACCCCTTGAGTAAAGCGTCATGTGGTGATATGGCCAGGTACTGTACTCTATGGATTTCACAACATTCCCAGAACATCCTGTTTATATGTCATCATCAAATACCTCCAAGGTTTCTCACCTTATCAAAAGAGTATTGAATTTGTCCTTTTTACCTTTCTAGTTTGCAATACTCTTTGTCAGGGCTGCACTGTTAATTCTATTGAAACAATGATTGAAATCATTAATTGCATTAACAGAGAGGATCCATGCTTCATTTCTCTCGAAGTACTCAGATATTCTACTCTAAGTAAAAGTAGTAGTACGAGGGTGTAGAGATTCTCTGTTGCAAGTAAAAAACGTACAAAGTAGGGCTGTCAATCGATTAAAATAGTTAATCGCAATTATTCACAAATTAATCACACATTTTTTATCTGTTCAAAATGTACCTTAAAGGGAGATTTGTCAACTATTTAATACTCTTATCAACATGGGAGTGGACAAATATGCTTGGGTACCCATAGAACCCATTTACATTCACATATCTTGAGGTCAGAGGTCAAGGGACCCCTTTTGTAAATGGCCATGTCAGTTTGGAGCGTTATTCAACCTCCTTGGAGACGAGCTAGTATAACTTGGTTGGTACCAACCGACCACTGAGCCCGCTGCAACCTAAAAATTACAAGTTACGTTAATACGTTAAAGAAAATAGTGCCGTTAAAACGCATTATTATCGCGTTAACTTTGACAGCCCTAATTAGCATCAATAAATACTGAAAGTACCCAAAAGTAAAAGTACTCATTCATTATGCAGAATAGCCCATTTCAGAATAATGTATATTATATTATTAGATTATAAATATGGATGTATTAATGTGTTTGATGCAGCTGGTAAAGGTGAACAAAAATGTAATTACTTTATATACTGCTGAGTAGTTTGTGAATTTACTCCAGGTATCAATAAAGAAATCTCATCTTATCTTTAATTATAATGACAGATCATAATTAATGTGTTTGATTATATTTCATATAATTTATCTGAATCTGCAAAGTAAATGTAAATGTACTTAGTTAATCCCCCCCCATCCCCCCCCCCCCCCCCCCCCCCCCCCCCCCCGACAATCCGTTGTTTTGTTTCCGTTTGTCACAACCAGTCGAACCAGGTTAGTTTGTCCTCGCGACCCGTCGATGGTTAACCCTCCGACAGCTGTTCCAACACTTAGGCCGGTGCTTCAGGGCCCCCTAGTTTGTCTTCCTATTCTACACATTTTCTGCTTGACTGTTTGAAGTTATTGATGACCTTTCTGTTTTCCACATCACTAAACTCTTTCATGCATCAGCGGGCCAGGCCTATGGTGCTCAGATCTAATCTGCAACACACTCAGCTAGCAGTTAGCACTGCGTCGGAAGTGATGAGTTGATCTGCTCTGTTTGGATCCCGGCGATTATAGATTCACACTTGGGGGGCAGTAAAGGAAATTGGCACGACTTTTTAACTCGTGATTTTTTTATTTAAAAATGTAGATATTGATAGAATTATTTTTAAAAAGCCACTGTTATCACATGCAATCCAAGGGACAATGAAAGGAACAAATGGTTTTCAAATAATAGGTCACTGTCACAGAGTAATTAAAGAGAAGTAGGTGTGCGATCTGTAGTTGTGTTTTGAGTGCTGTGACGCCGTCTCCTGCGTAGCCACATTGTCGGCTGAGACAGATTACAGAAATTTTTTTTCTCCCTGCCAAAACGATGGACTGAAGGAATGCATTTGAATTAGCCTTTGAAACATTTGATAGCGCTAATTAAGTATAAACTCGCAGATAGCGGTTTTGAGTGAAAAACAATTGCTCACATTATCTGGAGTATAATTTGTTTCTGTTGTCGTAAATTCTTCTGACATTAATGTTCAAAGTCTTGGAAGCGGCCAGACGGTATCTGTTATAAATTACAACAATGTGTTTGGGGAGGATATAACTCTCATAAATATAAATTTGATCCACCAACCCCCCTCAAACCCCCACACTCCCCTCCTCGCAAAAAGCCTGTCCTCTTGACCTGATAAGTGAGTCAGTGGCTGCTCAGGCTCACGTTGCTCAGGTATCGTACGTGTGCATGTTTGTGCTCACCCTCCGAGGCTGCCCCTGCGAGAAGAGTGAGTTCTCGTAGCTGCACAACATCATTTAAGCTGTCTGGGAGAGGCCAGTGGGACAGTGACAAGACAAATTTGTCGGTAATATGAAAGCAAAGAACGTGGCGAGCCATGAAGTGCTCACAGAACAGCAGCACATCGGGGACAGCGGCGGGTAATGCGGCTGACCTGTCAGTGATTGATACGTCCAGCGGTGGGGCTACTGGTAATAGTTCCTGCAGCATTAGGACAGGACATATTTCAGGCCTAAGGGGTGCATATCAGCAGGCCAGTGATTACGGCAACATAAACAGGGGTGCAGTAAAGGTCCCAGCCTGACGGAACAATAAACTAATAGCGGTGTCACTGTCCCCCCACGGCACCAGCACTGTGTGTGAGAAGTAACAGCTCGGGTTTAAAGAGCCCGGAGCACTGGGGGCCATTTTTTATTTGGGGGGATGATGGCCTGCAACTGATGTCATTATGAACCTTAAATCAACTTTCTGCTTGCTTGAACATGGTCACCTGGGTGCAGGGGGACAAGGACAGGAAAAGGTTGAAGAGCCTGGCCTGTCTGCGTGCCAGAGCTACCTGCAGAGGTAAAATTGAGTTGAGAGGCCGGTGATCAATCAAGTGTCCCAACAACATACATTTTTTAAAGTGCTTGTCCGTATTTCCCAGTCGTAATGAGTGGAATAGTTGTGTTGAAAAATGGAAACGGGAAAGATAAACCAATCCGGCATTTAAAGGATGGACATACTGGGGACCCGAGGAAGAGGATTTACAGATCAATGTCATTACGTGTCCCGCTGTAATCAGATGGAGAGCAACCCAATGCGTTTTGTCCAAAACACAAAAATATAATGCCCTCCGAGACATTTGTGTAATGATATTTTATTGTCATTTATGTGGAATCATGAGCCATAGCTGTTGTTGAGTTTGAAGAGGTTAGGGTTAGAGAGGAGCACCGAGAAGGGGAGAGGCAATAAAACTAGGGACTGGATCCAGAAAGAGACAGCTTGGTCCCACTCCGTTACCTCTCTCATCAGACCGCTCTATCCGCTGGCGGTTTCGTCTGAGTAAACAGTGGTGTCGGGGTCACCAGGACTGCTGGGTAATTGAGCCAGTGTGGGCCGCCCTGTCAAGCACATCGGCTAAAAATACATCGCCCACTGTCACCGGGCACCAAGTGGGGGGGAAAATGATTGTTCCCGCTGTCGGAGCGCAGGACACTCGCATCACCGGTGACCTTCCGCTTCCAAACCAGCCACACTTTTTACTCCAAAGTCCTCCTTAAAGCATCAAAACAACAATGGATCCTTTGAAAAAAAACGCAACTGGAAATGAGCACACGCGCCCGGATTAGCATGCTGCAACACAGGCCGCAATATTAAGCATGTTTAGCCTGTCATGGACGTGCACTTCGATTAGGGCACATCAAGGCACTGAGGAGAATAAGGGAGAATACAGGCAGGCAGAATAGAGCGAGCGTGTTGGAATATCCGAATGAGGAAAGACGCTCCTTGGAACGTGGAAAGGTTATTGATTTGTCCTGTAATCATTTCCTGCTCTTTGATATGCAAACGATCTAGTGTGAATTTACAGCAATCCTATCAGACTCATTTCACAGTTCTTAGCCCCTGCGTCTCTCTGGAGTCCTCCGCCTCATTAGGCCAATGTTCTCCATTACCAGCATAATTAAAATCTTTAGTAGCTTATCAAATTAAAAATATTTTTGCTGATCGCATTGAGATCTTCACCTCACAGTTATTTTCCACAACAGGAATAAATTAAGACTAAGCATTTTGCACACAATGTGTTACAATCTGGTGCTTGAAAGGAGCACTTCTGGTATCTATAGAGCTGGTGATGAGAAACAGGGAGGGGGGATGGTGATGGGGGGGCGGGGGGGATCCGGAGAATATAAACCCAAGAAGATAAGCATGTGCAAATCATCTTTCATTTGCCAGTGCTCATTTTGAGAATGGATTTAATTAATTGTAATGTTAAACGAGCGGTCTTGCCCATTTGCTCTGTGGTTAAATCCACCAGATATCCGAGGGGCTTCTTTCAGCATGCTTAAAAAACATGTGGCTTATTTAAGCACAGATTTGAATAGCCAATACAAATCCACACATATTAGATCTCTCAGTATGGTGTTAAAATTACCCAGACGCGGTGTGTTTTTTGACTTGAAAACACAAACAGATTCTGCACCCGTGAGGCTTTAATCTTATTTTACATATCAGCTTTATCCTCATTTGTGTCAAATGAAAGCAGACCTCTCCGGCACAGTAACACACACACAGCGTAGTTGGACACATATATATTGTGTGCCACACAAAGGCCCTCTTCTCTCAGACATGGAAAGTGGGGTGCACAAACACGGCATTATCCTTCTTCATCCCGACTGTGGCCCTGGGTGTCGGGATCGCTGTCACTCACAGGCAGGCATCCACTCCGTAGATGTGTTTCCAGCACGCAGAAAGAAAAAAAAAATGTCTTCTGTCTTCAAGGGATTTTTTTTTTTTTCAAAGGGCTGTGTGAGCTGCAGTGTGGTTGACTTGTTAAATGAGGTTTAAGTCTTCTGTGTCAATTGGAGGCGGTGCAGAGCTTTAAGTATTTTGCACATTAATGCGCTTTTGAGAATATTACCCCGGGGTCCTGTTTCTCAAGGAGGCAGGGGTGGGATGTTTTCTAGTGTTGCTATTGTAAACTTTTTGTTGTGTATGTTCTGCTCATCTCTGTTGTTGAGAGAAAATGATGGTGATTATTCAGATTTCATGCCTTGTCTGGGTGTTAATTATTTACTCTGGGCATGAAATCTGCGTGAATGCCAGGGATTTGTGTATACAAACACGCTTCAGATCACAGGGGAAAATGGGAGGGTGAGAAGGAGGTGGTGGAGAGAGAGAGAGAGAGAGAGAGAGAGAGAGAGGGGAGGGGGAGGGAGGGATGGAGGATCTCAGTGCATTACCCTGTAGTGGAATATTTTCTAATTAATACTCGGCTTTGTTTACAGACGCTTTGATTTAATTAAGTGATGAAGAAGAGAGTTGGATTAGCTGTTAATTGATTTAATTATCCAATTTGTTTGTCTCAGGCATGATTCCAGCAGAGCTGCAGCAACTGTGGAAGGAGGTGACGAACGCTCACGTGAAGGAGGAGCACAACAACCACCACCACAGCAGCAGCAACAACGGCCACCGGGGCCTCGACCTGTCCTCCCCGGCACCGCCAAAGAACCCACTCCTCAACCAGCACGCCTCCTCCAACGGGCAGTACATGAGTCACAAGAGAGAAATGTGAGTCCCAAGGTCTTTTATGTCACATTTCTTGTTTTCTTTTTCTTTTTTTCCCCCCGCTGACATCGTTTGCATGCTCTCGCCATGAGAACACGGGTCAGTGAAGACACACAAGTTTCAAATGATCACTTTTATACAACAAGAATCTTTTAAAGCTAGGGTTGGTAATCTTGAGAAACTAGCAAGAGTACGCTAGATTTAAAAAAATTATCCAACCGAAAAACCCAGCCCAGTGTTGCCAACTCTTTTCCAATAAAAGTAGCTAGCAGCACTAGCTCCAAAAGTCGCTAAATCTAGCGAGAAAATCTCCAAGTCTGCAACACTGACAGTCCGTCCCTCCAGGCCTCTCATAATGAATGTAAACAACAAACCTAGCTATTGTTAGTACTCACTAGGGGTGGGAATCACTAGAAGCCCCGCGATACGATCTTATCACGAACAATCTTATTGAGTTTTTTAAACATTTTGTGATAAGCTGAGTATTGCGATAAGACATATTGCGATATATTGCTTATTTTAAATTGCAAATTATGCAGTTTGTCAACATCTGCTTCATCTAATAAGATTCAGTTTCCACTCTGTTCATCTCAGAGTTTTCATTCACATATCTCGAGGTCAGAGATCAAGAATGGTCATGCCAGTTTTTCCCTGCCAAAATTTAGCGTAAATTTGGAGCGTTATTTAGCGTTCTTCCCGACAAGCCAACATGACATACCAATCCAATCGCCTAGCGATTATACCAATTGATTCCTTAGGTTTTCTAGTTTCATATGACGCCAGTATCTTCACTGTAGCTTTAAGACTGAGCCCGTTACAACCTCTGAAAGACAGAGTGCGAGCAGGTGAGTAAGCAGTATGAAATGATTGGACGAGTTTATTACAGTCCTGCGACAGCCACAGATGTCGGATTTTTTTCTTTGTTTTTGTGAGAGTATTAGATTTTTTGATTGCTGTCGGGATGTAAAGAAAATGTCAACAAATATATCAAAAATGTTTTATGAATAGGATTACCAACGCTAGCTTTAAAGCACTGTTAAAGATCCCTTATTTGTAACCTACAACTGGTAATTAAACAGTCTTCACTGTCATCTTTGTGTAAAGCAAACAGAAGACCCGTGTGCCATATATTCCCATTTAAAATAGCAATCTCTCTCACCGGGCTTCAGCTGATGGACGTGTCCCCATAGGGTTTGCATAGAGATTACTCTTAATTTATAATGTGTAAGTATTATTTTCATTAAGGTCATCACAGTCACTTTCTTATGTGCCTGGATACAGCTGGGGGATTTCACAAGAACACCTGGAAGGAATGCAGGGATTTATAGAAATGTGCACTGGGATCACCAGACTGGTAATGAGGGGGTGGGAGGGTCAGGGGGTTTTGACCCCCCTCCTGCTATTGTTTCAGTTGCACATTGAGAAATGCAGCTGTGACTTACAGCTGCACTACCTTGAAAACATTTAGAGCACCGGCGTGTTTTCAGAAAGGAAAAACCGGTTCCATGGGAACTTGTTGACATGTAGAAACAACCTCTTCATCACCTGTCACGTCAAGAATAACAAAAGAGTACACACACAGACAACAAGCTATTATATGCTAGAAACAACAACCCCTGGGTGTATCATATTTTCAAATGAATCATCCGTGAAAGGCGTTTGCTCTCTGAGCCGGCGCGTCTGCGTCTTTAAGGAAGGAATTAATTTGGCATCTTACACGTTTGCTTGTTTTCTTGCACCAAAGCCTGATCTTTGAACTGCTAGCGAGGAGCCTCCAGGCACCGTGAGCTCACTGCTCAACATCTGACTTGTGTTTCGGTGATCAAAACCTACGCGTCATTATGAAAGCAACGCAGATGAAAACATGTTTAGCACAGTAAACCAGCAGGCCTTTGGAGGTGAAGAGGGGCTGCTGGCAGGGGGGGTCACGGGGGGCTTGTAGAGACGATCTGAGTGACGAGTTGGAGAGGAAATGCTATGATTCACCGATGGAGAGATACAAACTGAAAGCAGCTATTTCTTTTCAAGCTGCGGTATCGGTTTTAAACAGATTCATGTTACCTGTACGGACTTATCCTCTTTACTGTGTTTCAAAGTTATCTTCCAGCGCAGACAACTGGTGAAAAATCAAATAAAAAATGGGCGTTAGTTGCTCCCATAGTTGACAGTATCCACAGGCTTCCAGTCCTTCATCCCCAGTCTGTCTGCTTTTTTGTGTGTGAAGTCAAAGACAAATCGCAGGGGAGGATATTGATTCGCTCACTCCATCACACATTGTCGCCAGCGAGCAAACAAGGTGAGCATCGGTGGCAGGAAAAGGCAAGAACCAGCCTCGGCTGAGGGCTCCATGAAACATCGGAGACGACGTAACGCAAGAGCTGGCAGCCCCCTCTGCCTCACGCTGACTGTCAGAGATTAAAGAAGATGTCAACAGCAGTTTAACACGAGCTTAAGTGAAGAAGGCAGTCTCAAGTCTGAATATTCCTCGCAGTATCTTAGATCTGTCAGAAAACCGAGCAGGTGATTCTCATCCAGCGCATCTGCTCGAGGAAGTCGTGGATTACCTCCCCAGACTTCCCAATTTACTAAGAATAGACTCAAAGTGAGCACAAAACATTGCTTATTAAATGCTGAATGATGCTCATTTAGATTCCAGTAATCCTTTCTTAATTTTGGAGCACTTTAAAATCACACAACTATCAAGAGCATTGTTCCCTCTCCTCTCCTTTTGATGATGCCGACTCAATTCTAATCAGACTCCATGGGAAGAAGAAAAATGAAGCATTATTAAGTATGGTTATTCTAAGCAAGGCTCTGAGAAAACGTCTGTGTTATAATCCAGGGATTTGAATAATCAGGTTGAAGATAATGGGCTGGGCCGGCCGCGGCGTAAATAGAGAGCATCCCCTCATCCTCCCAGCGCTGAACTTAATGAACTTTTAATTGATGCGGTTTGGCGAGTCCTTTTGTCATGCAACAGAAACAAGCCTCTCTGCTGATGGGCCTGTTTTCCCGACTGGCTTCAGATTGGTTTACAGCAGGCCCTAAGTACCATGTAGTTAGTTTCATGTGTCATATAAAATCTGCCCAGGCACAACGACGCCTGCAACTAAAACCTTAAGTGCATCCACAGGAATCACTCACCGGCTTTGCACTTCCGTCTTAAGGAAGGAGGAGAAATTCAATCACTGCCGGGCTTGACACACCGAAGACGGGGGGCACCACGTGCTCCTCCTGCTTCTACTTGTCTCAAAGAAACACTCTGGCGAAGCAGGCTGGGGAATTTGTGTTTGTCTGAACAACATCCCCGATATGACCAGGGCCTGAGTCACTCAATCTGTCAGCCCCGGCGTTGTCTCCCAGCCACACAGATCTGTGATGCACAGATAGAGAGATATATACCCCTGTGAGCCAGGTCATCTTTATTCAATGATTTGCTTATTTAAATGAAATGTGGCTGATCTGTATCTGACACAAATTCCCAATACAGTGCTGCATCAGCTTTGTAAACGGGGGGAGCATCCTCACAAAGCGCTTGGCCCACTTTACTTCCCAACAACCATCAGTAACCACAGCTCGGGGACTGTAACGCAGCAATCTGTTAAGGAGATAAATAATCAGATTTGGCACAGCTCTCCCATCTCTCTTGCCTTTCATTTGTCTTACACTAGGAAAAAAAAAAACCCTGATAATTAAATCATTTAGGGTAAACCGTGCAGTGGCACAGAGAAGACGGAAGGAAAGGATGGAGTACGGGGCCTAGAGAGTTAAAAACGGGGGAGGAAGGAGGGTGGTGGGGGGGAGGACGCCAGGGAATAGGCTAACATTAGTACCACCGGTGTTGTGACTGGCTTCACACACATCGTGGCCAGACTCTGACCTAGCATGGTGGACATCAATCTTGGGACTTTTTGTGTTGTTGTTGCTGATAGATTGAGTCCATCAGCACACGACGCCATAGATCATGACTTGTTTATGGCCCAAAGCATCTCATCAAAAGAAGTGAACTAGAAAACAAGTGGCTAGCAGCTGTCGGGAGTCATCTCTGCGTCTGTCCACACATAAACACAGTTGAAAACACCTTTCCGTCCGGGTCTATGGGCACGTTAATGTTCATCTAAAGGAAGCTGATGGCACGTTTTTTCCCTCATCGCTGTTACAAGATCATTATTCTTCCCTCCAGGGGCTGCCTGACAATAATAACATCCTGACAGACCTGTCGTGGGTGCGAGTCAAATTTAACGCAGAGCGGTTTCCTTTTTTTTTTTCTTCCCTTCGACATGTTCTCAAAACCCCACGAATCCTACACTCGTCTCCTATTACACTAATGTAGCTCATTTGGTGTAAATTCTGTCATTTACTACTGTTTAGCCATCCACCATTTAAAAGGGCTCTTCTGCCGCCAGCCCCTCACAGCGCTTTGTGCTCACTGATTCCCAGCGCACTCCACATTTCAATTTCTTATTAATACAGAATTAACCAACAAGCCTGCTCGCGAAGAATTAAAAAAAGAAAAAAAAAGGATCTCTTTAAATTAAAAAGCAGCGTCACCTTCACCAGTCCACACATTTCCTTGTTAAAAGCTCATTATAAGAGGTCTTCCGCCATCTATTTATTAGCTGTATCAAAACAGAGGTCTTAATGTGAATGCATAATTCATAATTGAATAAAAAATCTGACTTTTTGAAAGAGGGGAGAGGAAAAAAAAAAAAAAGCTGCTAACCACATTCATGAATGCTTGACTGCTTCCTAATTGCAATGCAATTATCACATGTTATGAACAATGTGAACTCCTAAGCAAGTAATTATAACACAAGGAAACCTGTGACGGCCTTTAAAATTTCCTACTTGAGGTACATCTTTGCTAACATTGATACAAATGAGATTTTAATCTGAACATCAGCTTGTTTAATCCTGCAAACTTGGCACACCGTGGTTTAGATTACTTCTTTTTTTTGTACTAATTCATTTTTTAAATCATAGCAGATGGATGATTGGCTGAGCAATGCAAGATATTTATTTCCCCCATTTCGATCCTTAAAGACGTCCCCTGAAGTATTAGACATTATTTCTTCTTGAATATATGTATATGAATGAGATTTTAGTGGTTGGGAGTTATTCCCACATGGCAACACAACCGTTTGTGGTGTAATGAATCTCCCTATCTGGCCCGTTGTCTCAGAGAGAGCAGAGCTCAGACTGGAGGAGAAGCAGCAGCAGCAGCAGCAGCAGCAGCAGCGTTATGCTCGCGAGTCACCAGAAGCACAGGTGGCAGCGATATAGGCCAGTCCCCCAGGCTCTTGTAGCTGAAAGTTGTGTGTCTTGTACAGTGCCTGTGTCCATATGGCTGCCTGTCTCGCTCTCTTAGCAGACACTGCCTCCACACGGGCCGCTTTCTATCGCGGTTCGCCATATGGAAGACGTTGTAAAGTTTGTTTTTCTGGGGACGTTTCTCGCTATTTAGACTTCCGGAGCCATACGATGCGGTGCTTGTCAGCCCCCCGGTGACATGGATTGGTCAGTAGATAAATTGATACCAGGCGGCGGTGGATGTTTACAGTTTGTGCACAGTGTGAAAGATGCTTTTTGGGGGTTTCACGTGGTGGTACACGCTCCTCCAGGTGGGGGCTCTGGGACATGATGCAGCAGGCGGCGCGAGGAAAAAGCAGCGGCTGAGGGAGCCCCCTAGCCGTCTTGATCAAAGTGAATTGCAACATGGCTCAGTGATACTAAATAATTACATATTGATTTGGTTTGGCTTTCGCAACGTGAGTCCCCTCTTTTAAGAGAAGAGCAAGCAGAGATCACACTGGTTACACACAGACCGAGGCTCACAGATCAAGTCAAGGTTCTCATGTGGAAAGTACATACAGTACACACAGGGAGGTATCATCACCAACCAGGCATCAGCTTAACAGCAGAAACCATCCTCTGTGACCCCCTCGTGACCTTTAACTGTGTTCGAGAAAACTTTACAAATCAGTTTTTATTAAAAGCTGTCTTCTTTATTTCTCCCTTCAGATCCTCGCTAGAAGATCATTCCCACCACAGTCACCCTCTCTACGGTCACGGCGTTTGCAAGTGGCCTGGATGCGAGGCGGTGTTTGACGACTTCCATTCATTCCTCAAGTAAGTAAAAGTCGGGAGGGTAACGTCTTCTGTCGTGGCAGTTTGTTTGTCCTCGCGTCGGCTCGATTACACGTCTTGTGACCCCCGGCGACTCAGAGGCACTACAGGTGCAGCCGGTTGTTATTCCTGAGTGCGGCGGGTGCCTAGCCGGGGTTGGCCCTCTCCCTCTCTCTGACAAGGGTACTGTGGCGGGGTCTCCTTCTGAGAACCGCATGGGCCTCTAATTCCTGTGATAAGTGCAGTTCCCATGGTGACGGGGGCCGTTTTTCCCAAACAAACAACGGTAGGATGTTTATCTGTGGCAGCCCACACTTAGGGCGCTCTGCATGTTTGCCCTTGTCACTGGACAGGGGGATTGTGTGTCTTTGCCTCACTCAGCTCTTTCTATCTTTTTCTCAGTGGTTTATTTGTTTTTCCTCATGCTTTACTTCTTTGACTTGTGTTTTGTTTGTTTTATTGAAGGCCCACACCTCAGCCATACCACACACTTAAAGAGTTCCAGCTTTAGTCAGCATCACCTGCTTTGCAGCATCTTTTAAGAAGTGTTTGACCCTGTCCAGCCTGACACAGGCCTTTTGTTTTGCACCATGTTTCCCCCCCATCCCCGTCTGAATCACACCGCTGGTTTACTAATCAACCCTGTGTGCAGTGCGCTCTAGGTAATCCAACACATAACAGCGCCATGGTTACGGAGAGGATGAAAACATCTGCATTGTGGCAGCAGATCAATGGCTCACTGTCACCCCGGATTAGTCGCACTTTAAACAAGATATGACACAATTCCATTATCCTAAAACAAGCACTCAGCGAACAAAAGTTTTAACCATCTTTGTCAACATTTTTGAATCCTCTTTATGTTTGACTTAAATCCACTTTTGCTTTCAAAAATCGCGCCAGACTGTTTCTGCAGTTTCTGTGCTAGATGAAAAAAAAACTGGCAGTTATGTATTTTTATTTATGTTTGATAAACATCCTCCTGTGACACATAGTTATTAAACCACGTATTACACACATTTGGGCGTGCCCTCTTAAATCCATCATTATTTATTGTATTCTGACATTGCCTCGCCCTTTTGTTTATAGAAGAGAGGGGAATTAGATTCAGTGCGCCCGGTGCGGCTCTGCCTTAAAAAGTCTCTAAGTGCACTATGCTGTGTTTTTACAAGTGTTTTTATCATGGCAACATCTTGTTTACTTTAGTTGCCTGCTCAAACTGCTTGGAACATGTTAAGAAAACATTTGGGGGAGAGTCTCCACAAAGCTGCCTTTGTTTAACAGCAGGCGAGAGAGCGAGCAGCTCACCAAGGTGTTAACTCTCAAACCCTTAAGCACTTCCACATGAAACCCAGCAACTGATACTGCAGGCCTCACAAATAAAAACAAAGAAGACATCAGGCGTTGTAATGCTCTCACAAAACATCCTCAAAGCTTGGGAGAATTGTTTGAAAGTCTAAGTGAAGATAGGTGTGTGTGTGTGTGTGCAGTCAGCAGAACACTGTGTACCAGAGAGAAAGGTGAGGAGGACTCTAACGTCAACCAGATTTCAGCTCCGCAAGCCAACAGCAACAACTAACACGGGACTGAAATGTTGTTTTAAACTACGCGTGTATTTATTCTATCTTTTAAAGAAAACATCACATACCTACACTCACTATCTCGATAAATACAAAAGCACCAGATCCCTGTTCCTGTTTTCGGGTTCAGCACACAGAAGGGCGGGGTCGGTTTGTTCATAGCAGAGCCTGGTGTTTTTATGAGGGTCAGGACCTTTCTCTTCGGTGTCCAGCAGCCAAGAGGTCAGAGCCAGGGAAACACTGCAGTGCCCTCTAGTGCTGCACCGTCCCGTCTGTCTGTCTGCTGAAACCACAGAAACTCATCTCATCTCTCACACCTCGACACAATTTAGTAATTGTTTTGTGAGTTATGCAGCCTGTGAACCATGCAGAGAAAAAACACAAATAAACCAAACATAAGATCATGTAAAATATAATAAACTGAAGTCAAGTCAATTGTATTTGTATAGCCCAATATCACAAATCATAAATTTGCCTCAGGGGGCTTTACAATCTGTCTTCTCTCTCATCAGATAAGGAAAAACTCCCCCCGAAAAAAAAAACTTTAAGCAGGGAAAGCATAATGTTAGAAACCTCTGGAAGAGCAACAGAGGAGGGATCCCTCTTCCAGGACGGACGGACAGACGTGCAATAGATGTTGTGTGTACAGAGTAACAACGTAGGAGAAAATACAACATAGACAATCCATTATGATCCATGAACATATATGAAGAGATGGATCCAGGAGGATGTCAAGCAGCTTCCAGGCATCACCAAACAGACAGAGCCTGAGCAACACAACCTCCTCTTCACCCCTCATGTAATAGTGATGCACCGATCTGACTTTTTCAGTCCCAATACCGATACCTTGGCTATGGGTAACCGCCGATACCGATTACCAATCCGATACCAGTGTTTGATTAATAAGCTGCATGCCTCACTGTGTGGAAGTGGCTGGGATCATTCTGTTATGTGTAATGCAACATCAAGCCTGACTTAAACATCGCTTTCCTAACTTTGTAACACAAAATGTAACAAATAAATATATAGATAAAATAACATACATTTAGTGAATTTTTATTTATTATTAAAATATTAAATCGAAATCTTCAAAATTAACTGGAATCACAGGTATTATACCGTTTTAATGCAGCAACAAATAATAATATATAAACATAGAATTGAATTTAATAGATCGGCCCCATTGTCACTGATATCTGATCCAACTATTTGAGTCAGTATCGGCCCGATATCCGATCTGGTATCGGTGCATCCCCACCATGTAACCTAGAGAGAGGACAAGATTTTTGTTTTTAGGTCTCAGTTGCTTTGGTGATGTAAACCTATATTTCCAATGCCAATAAACCTCTTTAGAAAGAACTGAATTCATCCTGTAAGAAAAGTGTAAACTTACAATTAATGATTCTAATACTAGAAATAATTAGAAATATGTTTTAATGCAGGGTACTGTAAAGATTTGTGCATTTAATCTAAAATCCCACCCAACAGTGAAGAAGATAAACCGTCCTCAGAGACAGCCTTAAGCTCTGGGTCCAGTCTATATAATTAGAAATTGTAAAAAAAAAAAAGAAAAAGAAATCTCCTATGTAAAAAGCCGACTGTTACAGGAAGCTCTATTTAACTTGTTTTATTGTGGCAATTTACATTAGAGACTGTCATCCTGCCAGAGAGCTTTTAAAAGTGGCTTCATTTGAAGTCCAGAAAGTGACACATGCCAACGCTCATAGCCTCCCTCGATGTCAATTCCCCCCCGTATCCCCTGCTCCCGTGTCCAGACGCTCCTCTCAAGGCTGCATTAGGGCCATTTGAATATTTCATTTCCTATTAATTATGCACTGTGACTCTCCATGTCATTAGAAGAAATAAAGTGGAATGTAACAAAGGATGAAAAGAAGCGGGGCACATGTCTCCTATGAGCAGGGAAATTCCAAAGCTGCTCACGTAGGCCACCCTTCATTGAAAATTCAGTCTGTGCCAGTTAAATTGAAGTTGAAACGTCTTTACCTATTATTTTTCCTTCTTTGAAATTTAGCAAGATGTCCTGAAATGTTTACCGGTTTCATTTTCCGACCCACTTAATTAAATGGCCATTTGTTTGACTCAAACAAATGGAAGAGCTCGGAAGGAGTGTGAATTGATTTGAACAGAACGGGGTTATTACCCACGCTTTCTTTAAATATGCCTTTTTAATTTCTCTTTTTCGCCACAATAATTAACTTCAAGTGCTGAATGTATATCGTTTGGAAAAAGAAAAAAAATCAGAACACAATAGGAGGAGCTGAAAGGGGGGCCACATTTCCCATAAAGATTTAAATCATTCACCTCAAGGTTGAAAATACCGCAGCCGAACAGAAACCTTCACATTTCGAGCGGAGCACTATCAATTTTCCCCCTTCCCTTTTCGCAATGTGTCTGTTTTCTGAGTGTCTGCGTGCTGTTTAATGCACAAATGTGTTGTCTGTACATAAAGCGATGGCATCAAATTTATTGGGCCATCATACATGTAACGCCAAGCGCTGCCACCGAGCATTCGCAGGTTGACTCTCTGGCTATTTTTGATTTGCGGTAAATGACGAGAAAAAGTGCATTTGAAAAGGCGAGAGCGCGACACACACACACACACATCTCTCTCTCTCTCTCCCGTCTGCCGGCGCCACCGTGTGCACACACAGACATGCCTGGTGACAGTGACCTACATGGTCACCGAAGATGTGATATAATTTATGATATATATAATATATTGGATCCATTAGCGAGCATAATGAAGTAGTGAAATGAAAGGGTATTTGTGAAATCAGTTCAAACATCCTGCTCGGATTATGATTAAATGATTAATGAAATGCCCCTGCATAAGCATTTTCAAACAGTAATTCATGCGGCGGCTGATAAAATTCCTCCAATCATATTTCCTTCACTCGTGAACCTTATCTCCACCATTTTATATAAATCACAGGAAAAAAACGAAAAAAAAAAAAACCCTGTCTGCTACCCAGCGAGCTACTTATTTAGATTAGTTATAAACGTGCAGGAAAAGAGAACATCTTCCCCCTGTACGAAATAATCATGCATAATTATATCCATAATTCAAGTTTGTGACAGATCCCATCTCCTCGTCCTGTTGTCCTCTGCATTCGGCCCGGCCGTGTTTGAATTCTCTTAATTACACAATTAACAGAAAACACACGTAAAAAGAGTGGGGGAAAAGGCAAAGGGACGCTGGAATGAGAAGAGGTGGCATCAGTGCACTGGTGCATAATGTAACAGGAGGAGTCCAACCTGAAATTCTTCAATCATTCCTCTTATCTGCGAGCTGTAGTTAGAGCAGACAGGACTGTCATGAAATATTAAGTGTCATTCTTGTACGTTAAGAAGTACTTCTTCTGGTGCTGCAGATATTCTACGTTGAAGCGTAATATTTACCTAAATGTTCTCTATGCATTTTGCTTCCAGACTTCTTTTGTTTCTTACATCTAATAATTTTTGCAGAAGTCAAACTGACATTTTTTTTTTATGTGTGTTCTCTGTTGTTTTCTTTTCCAGGCATCTTAACAATGAGCACGCCCTGGATGACAGGAGCACGGCCCAGTGTCGGGTGCAAATGCAGGTCGTACAACAGCTGGAGCTGCAGGTATTGTCTCTCAGTTTGTTTTGGCCCAAATATTTATGTGTCATCTTCTCCTGACACTTCCTTCCAGTCGCGTCTGGCCCGAAACCTTCTTCTTTCCACGTCCGTCTGATATCAGCCACGGACGGGGGGAGGGTGGGAGGGTCACTCGTGGACGAGGAAGGGGCAGCAGAGTGAAATAATTTTGTACATTTGCAAGTAACCAAGTCATTAAAATTGTGTTATGTATGCATGACAGCCAGGGAAAAAAAAGAAAAAAGATATATGAAGGGCCCGGGGCTAAGTAGAGAAGATAATTACATTTTGAATTTTACTGGGTTTTAAAGTTATTTATGACTTTTAACTGTTTGGCACCAACAATAAAACACTTGGTGAAAATGACTGGGCAGCGCAGTGTGGATAGGAGCAGAAAAGGTTATTGTACTGTAGTCTGATAATCAGTGGTTTTTAATATGTGTCATCTTCCGTAGTATTTTTCTGCGAGAAAGAAAAAATCTGCACTTATGGAAAAAAGCCCTGTCATTCCATTAGGAGGGGTCTTATGTGTGTCATATGTGTGACGAATGCTGCACACTGTGATAATGTGCTTATTTATTAGATTTACAGGGAAAAATAAAACCAACCGTCCCATTAAAGTGTGTTTTTATTAATTAGCTGCCGCTGCAGTTGCAAAGCAAATAAGGCAAGGATCAAATTTAATGTATTCCAGATTTTATGCTTGTGGTTCACATCTTAGCCATCCCCCCCCCCAAAAAAAATGACTGATAATGAGTATAAAGCAGTTGTGGTTTTCTGGATGTTAACCTTAAACAATGTGAGTTGAGTTGCTCAAACATTACACCACACCAACGTCCTGTTATTTCCGCTCTGCTGGTGTTTTATCCAGAGGGATGGCAGCGGAGCTTTATCAGACACAGATTTCCTCTGCATGCAGCCTATCACCATAATTTAAGCTGGCAGCTAAGACAGCGCTGAGTTTCAGACAGGTAGAAAAGGGCCCGGGCCTGTTATTGCCAATGAGACGGAGTATATTTTAACCTTGAATTGGAGATGGTAGTTGGATTGTCTGAAGTGTTGACAGCCTCCAAAATAATAATTAGACGCTCCCAAGAGGAGAAAAAGATCGATTTGTTCAAACACACTCATTGTAAAAGATTCACTGCACAGGGAAATATGGAATAAAGATTTTTTATATGTGTTTTCTATCCTCATTACAGCTAGCGAAAGACAAAGAGCGTCTGCAAGCTATGATGACGCACCTTCATGTCAAGTCCACGGAGCCCAAAGCCACGCCACAGCCGGTGAGCAGCAACGCCTGTCATACGTCTCTCTCTCTCTCTGTGTGTGTGTCTCTCTGTCTCTCTGTCGTCCCTCCCCCATCCTTTTGTTTGTCTTAATTGGCACACGTGTATTCATTAATCCCTTCCTCCATCTTCTTATTTATCTGCTAAATAAAAACAGCTGTTCTCTTGAGGGAGGCAGTAAATATTGTTTGGACCACATCTGCTGACATCTGAGATTCAATTTGGTGCCTGTGATGAACTGGATGCAGACACTGTAACAGCTTCAGAGATCCAGCAAACGCCTGTTTTGGCAGACAGGAGAGATGAGAAAGCACAGATATACAGTAATAACAACAGACACTATATTTCATTAATAGATCAAATATAAGATTTATTTTTAGTGGTATTAAAAGCAAAGTAACAAGAAAATATAAGAAACATTTATTAAAATATCAACAAAAAATGCATGCTAATGCATGTAGAAAAATGGAAAAAAACAATAGTTAAAATGAAACAATACTTGATGAAACAACTGAAGTAATATATTAAAATGTAATATTTCAAGTTGGGGCTGAAAATGAGATATTAGTGATTGATATGTAGATATAAGATATGGCTTACTGATGTTACTGAGTTCATGGCATGTTATTCCAAAATATAGGTGGTAGTAGCACCTGCTGATCATGATATTAATTAGAGCTGCAACGATTAATCGATTAGTCGTCAACTATTAAATTAATCGCCAACTACTTTAATAATCAATTAATTGATTTTTAGTATTTTTTTTAAGGGAAAAAAAGTTATAATTCTCTGATTCCAGCTTCTTAAATGTGAATTGTTTCTGGTTTCTTTACTCCTCTATGAGAGTAAACTGAATATCTTTGAGTTGTGGACAAAACAAGACATTTGAGGACGTCATCTTGGGCTTTGGGAAACTGACATTTTATAGACCAATTAATCGAGTAAATAATCAAACAATGAAAATAATAATAGTTGCAGCCCTAATTTTAATATTGATTTTCTATGATAACAGATGCTTCCCTGAGGACATTTTAATGGAGAACTGCAACGATAAGTCAGTCACGATTAGTTAGTGAAAATAATCAGCAACTATTTTGATAATTAAGTAATTTTTTCATGCAAAAATGGCAAAAACAATTTTGTTTTCAACCTCTCAAATATGGAGATTTCCTACTTTTATCTGTTTTTTTAAATCATATTTAATTGAATATTTGTGGGTTTTAGATAAAATAAGACATGTAAAGACATCACTTTGCACTCAGAGAAACTGGAATGGACATTTTTCACTATTTTCTGACATTTTATAGACCAAACGACTAATCGATTAATCTAGAAAATTATCGGCAGATTAATGAAAATAATCGTTAGTTGCAGCCCTATTTGAATCTTCATTTTGGTTAGAGGAATTACCCTTTAAAAGTAATCAGTAAAATAACATTTAGACTTCATGTGTTTTTATGCATAAACATCTCAAAAGCCTTTTTTCACATTAGATGAAGTTTTAACTTAAATGTTTGGTATCAAAGTAAACAGCAGAATGAAGAGTGAGCAAAGTGTAAAAATTCAAATCTTTCAGGTTGAGAAAAGAAACAAAAATGTTTCCTGGAGGTGAACAACTGGAATTTTGAAAAAAATGTACAAGCAGATCAATTTATTATCTTCTTGACACATTCCAGACATCGTGCTTATCACTCTTAATATATGCCATGCCATAAAGCCTGCTTCTTAATCCCTATCCTATAGGGGCGAGGGCTTAACATATGGCATTTAAGTGTCTGCGCTGTTTTGTCATGTTTAAGAAGAGAAGGGGCCTCAGCACCACCATATTTCAGCCTGTATGACAGTTCATACAGAGATGAGTTTTACTGCAGGGCGTGAATCTGAAATCATGCACAATATACACGCAGGAGTCTGTCAGCACACTGTGCAGCTCGGATCATTTATTTACAGTCGGAGAGGTGGCTATTGACACACCAACATAAACCCGCCTGGAGACGTCGGGACGACAAAAGGCTGCCTGTTTAAAGCTGCGTGTGTCACACACACTGATGGTGTAGATTAGAGCGCAGAGCGAGGGCTCTGACACGGGGACATTTGTATATGAAAAGTGGTAGGAGCGGCAGATAGCATCTTGAGTTCACTACCTCTCCTCTCTCCTCCGGGGGCCTGCGAGAATGGCTGTGTCAGAGCTCAGCGTTAACGCTCTCGAGGGGGCAAGCTGGGATTTTTATTCAAATAAATAGACTCCCATTCTTCCAGCGCCACTTTCCCCCGCTGCGAGCCGCTATGATAAATACTTCTGGCTTCGGCTGGGTGAGTGGTGGACTTACACAGGTCAGGGCTTCATGGCCCCGCTGAGGTTTTAGTGAGATTGCAGCGTCAGAGGTGGCCACCGAAAAAAAAAAAAAAAAAAAGCAGAATGAAAGTATTCTCAGCCGCTCTGAAGAAACAATCGTGTTCTCCCAGTAATTGCTAGTTTCTGCCGTTCTGTGCTGTTGCGTTTAATAAAGGCGCGTATAAGTGGCCAACTGTCATAGCAAAGCAGCTGGTTTACATTTAGTTATAATTAAAGACAAACAAAGTGATACTGTGCATGCACAACGTCAAATGAAAAGGATTCATTTGAGCCCTCTGAGGTGGATGGGAGCGGGGGGAAGATCAAAACAAAATGTGCCACATTAGCAATGCGTGTTTCTGTGTGTTTGTATTTGCCTCCGTGTGTGTGTATGTGTGTATATGGGGGGTGTCTGCTCTGCACTCGGTGTCACTAAGCATTCTTGTCAGAAATCTGACCTTTTACGCCATACATAATTAAGGAGGGACTTTTTGTTTATTTTCTTTAGCAGCTTGCCGAGTCAAAGCCAGTATAATTAGATCACCAATTACCATTTAATTAATTTCAGTCTGAAGTCTCATTTTGTCTAGGCACTGGAGTGAGCCCAAATGGTGAGGCAAACAAAGGCAAGGCTATTACCAGCCTGTCTGGCCTATTGTTGAAGCCTCTCTGTGTTTATGGCCGGGGAATATGGATGAAACATGAAACAAAGCCCGCTAATCCACAGGAAGAGAAGTCAACACCGCAGCCCCGTTTCTATTGATAGCATTGTGTCAGAACCACGCGAACCCAAGTGTGATTTATTTAGTCCGTGATTTAGAATAACACGTCTGCTGCTACTGTCGGCGAGGATGTCGTCTGCGGCACGTTTTTTTGTGCATCCCAGCGGTAATCCAAATTATTTGGGCAGACTCTGCCAAGAAGCCACAGTTCAGCCTGCAAAACATAAATAGACATTGTGAGGAGTCGGACACGTGTCTGTTGAGCGTGGGAGAAAACACAATAAATACTTTTGTAAAATAAAAAAAAATAATGTCAATGTTAGGGCTGACCCGAATGCTTCGAAGCTTCGACCGTTGCCATGGTAATCAACCTCCAAATCAGTATTGGAATGCTTCGTTTTTTTATAAAAGTATTTTGTAATAATGCTTAAATCCCTAAATAGCCCATGAAATAATGAATAATTACATTACATTAATTATTATTAGTTATTCTCAGACGGTTATTGCTGTTTGTTACTTGTAAAGGTGCGTGTGTGTACAGTAGTGCGCAAGCAGAGCTGTCACCAAGCTTCGAATACCTTTGAATATTTCTCACCGAAGCTTCGAAGCCCAAAAAATGGTACTCAGGAGAGCACTAGTAAATTTATAATAAATTAAACAAAGCAAAAAATATTGTTATGACAGTGTCAACACTGAGATCAACTGATGGCAATCTTGGATTACAGATATATTTATTATACCTGTTGGTAATGAGTGTTGATTGAATGTAGGATCTAGGGCTGAAACTAACGATTATTTTTAATTGTCGATTAATCTGTTGATTATTTTCCCAATTAATTGATTAGTTGTTTGGTCTAAAAAATTGCAGAAAATGATGAAAAATGTTGTCTTGTTTTGTCCACAACTCAAAGATGTTCAGTTTACTGTCATAGAGGAGTAAAGAAACCATCAAAATAATCACATTTAAGAAGCTAGAATCAGAATTTGTACCTTTGTTTTGCTTAGAAAATTACTCCAATCGATTAATCGATTATCAAGTAGTATAGCTGGCGATTAATTTAATAGTTGACATCTTAATCGACTAATCATTGCAGCTCTTGTATGATCCGTGTTGCTGTGCACCGTCAGATGCTCACTTTCACCTGTCTGTCGTCAAACCCTCCATCACCTCCATGACATCATCACACTTGTGATCCGTCGCATTCAACAAATGATGTCAGAGATGAGACTGTCGTCCTTTCTCCAGCTCTCCATTTCTCTCTCTCTCTCTCTCTCTCTCTCTCCACTTTCTTTTTTTCCCACAGTCTGAAGTCATGTTTAATTTGGATGCTGGCCTCCTTCGGCAAATTAGCAATTAGAACAATTTTGTGGGAATATGTATATGTGTCATTAGTTTTCCTGCCAATTAATAGCAGGGAGCAGGGGGTCAGGCTAGAATTTTCCACTTGACTGCTGCTCCAGTGCGGAGGCTCGGCGGTTGGCTCGGAGCCGCCACAGCTGCTGGAAGCCATGCTGTACCTTTGGAGTATTGGCCGTAATTAGTTTACCTTGTAGCCATTATTACTTAAATCCCTCCTTCTTCCTCGGCCCGCCCAGCTCATCCACACTCACAGGCGTCAGTGGTAAAAAGCAAATATTCTCTGTCCGTAGCCGTCTTTACCGCGGCCATCGTGGCCCTGATGATGGAGGTCAGTCAGATACAGTAGTTAATCATCAGATCACCTCCATAAGCAGCTCCTAATTAGAGTCCTCACAATACAATTTCAGCTTGTAATTAGCCCAGATTGGCTTCTTCCTCTGGCTGCCTTATTAGCGGGGCGGCTCAGCGGTAGGTGAGAATCACACTGTCATTTTTCAGAGCAGCCCATCTTCCCTTCTCTGCTCAACCCTCGCTGGTTACTATGAGGGGTGTGCGTGAGTGTGTGTGTGTGTGTGTGTGTGTGTGTGTGTGTGTGTGTGTGTGTGTGTGTGTGTGTGTGTGTGTGTGTGTGTGTGTGTGTGTGTGTGTGTGTGTGTGTGTGTGTGTGTGTAGGGGGGTGTTGTCCAAACAGGACAAGAGGGACAAAAGATTAAACAAAGGCGGTGAAACAGAAAGCCGGGGACAGGCCCGACACGGCGACCAGAGAGAGAGAGAGAGAGAGAGAGAGAGAGGGAGGAGAGAGCAGAGCGTGAAGAATAGAGGAGGTGGGGGGGGGAGTGGAGGAGCGGGGCTCCGGGGGTTGTTTTCCAAACATTTAGTGAACGTTCATGGATCATCTCAGGGCCCGCCTGCAATTAGAGAGGAGATATGCATAGTCAATGAGGCATCTGGGGTAATTAGAGTGACTAACTGTGCTCCTGTCTGTCTGTCTGTGTTTGTTTGCTCTTCCAGCTCAACTTGGTGTCCAACGTCACATTGTCCAAATCGGCCCCCGAGGCCTCTCCTCCTCTGAGCCTGCCCCAGACCCCCACCACGCCCACGGCACCCCTCACACCGCTGCCCCATACCCACTCCGTCATCACAGCCAACAGCCTCCACAGCGTGGGCCCCATGCGACGGCGCTACTCGGAAAAATACAACATGCCCATCTCTCCAGGTACTGCAGGATGAACACGCATGTACTAATAAATACTGTATACTGGGGCTGTCAATCAATTCAAATATTTAATCACGATTAATCATGATTGTCCATAGCCAATCGTGATTAATCGCAAATTAATCACACATCTTTTTATTTGTTCAAAATGTATCTTAAAGGGAGATTTGGCAAGTATTTAATACTCTTATCAACATGGGAGTGGCAAATATGCTGCTTTATGCAAATGTATGTATATATTTATTATTAGAAATCAATTAACAACACAAAACAATGACAAATATTGTCCAGAAACCCTCACAGGTACTGAATTTAGCATAACAAATATGCTCAAATCATAACATGGCAAACTGCAGCCCAACAGACAACAACAGCTGTCAGTGTGTCAGTGTGCTGACTTGACTATGACTTGCCCCAAACTGCATATGATTATCATAAAGTGGGCATGTCTGTAAATATAAAAGACCTCTGACCTCATATCTTGAGGTCAAAGGTCAAGGGACCCCTTTGAAAATGGCAATGTCAGTTTTTCCTCGCCAAAATTTGTAAGCTTGGAGTGTTATTTATCCTCCTTTGCAACAAGCTAGTATGACACAATGAATTCCTTTGTTTTTTTAGTTTCATATGATAACAGTACCTTCACTCTAACTTTAAAACTGAGCTCTCTACAACCTCAAAATTGCATTAATGCATTAAAGGAATTAGTGGTGCTAAAACAAACTTGCATTAACGCGTTATCATCACGTTAACTTTGACAGCTCTACTGTATACACACACAGACATTTAATCCTGATCATATTTGTGTGATACTGTTGACACCTGATCATTTTATTCCATGTTGTTACAGTTTGTGCTTGTTCCCTGTGTGCAGATCTCAGTCAGAACAAAGAGTTTTACATGAATGCAGAGGTTAGACCGCCGTTCACGTACGCCTCACTAATAAGACAGGTAAGGACTCCGCTTTCGACCATTTTAACACCCTCCACCCTGCCTAGTCATAGCAGCAAATACAGCAGTCAGCTATTTAGAAAGCCACATTTTGCTCGACTTATTCCTCTGTACGCTCCTCGTTAAATTTCGAATGCAATTTAGACAGAGGAGCAGATTAACCATCTTCAAATGAGTGCAAGAATGCGTACGGGATTCAAAAAAACAGCCACATACGACAATTGCATTTGATTAAGCATTTCAGTGGCTGTGATTATTACCAAATTCATTTCACACAACAGTAGGGATGAACCTGTTTTAAGATGGCCAGTCAATTATCGCCGGGCCGCAGTAATCTGGCATCTCAGGAATTAATCTGAGCCGGCCATAATTGCTGCCCTGTAATCTGCCTGAGAAATGTTTTCGCTTTGCCCTTCATTTACACCCACAAAAAGGAAAATATATTCAAATCTGCCGTTTTTGAATGAGAAGTGCAGACTCTAAACAGAGCCAGCGGTTACACTTTACACTGTTTCTTTGCTGTGTTTTTCCTCAAGAGAACATACACACAAAACCTGCATGCCTCCTTGTGAATTATTGATCACGTTGGAAAAAAAAAATTGTTAAAATGTTTGTTTCTGTCACTGTTCCTTCATGCAGGCGATCCTCGAATCTCCAGAAAAGCAGCTAACACTAAACGAAATCTACAACTGGTTCACACGAATGTTTGCATATTTTAGGCGCAACGCGGCGACGTGGAAGGTAATTTTCTTTTTGCTGACTTCTTTACACACTGGAGGAGAAGGAGACATTGTGTTGGTGTTTGGAGAGAATTACATGATAGCCAGGCGTAATACCTTTTTATAAATGAGCCTTTACCCAAACACATAACAATACTCCACTTATTCTGTCCAAATGAACCTCCCTTTAAACAAACAGTATGAACCACACAGAATAACCAAAGAGAGGAATACGTGCATTCTTTTAAAGAAAGAAAAAAGAGAGGGAAGAAAAAGTGAAAGAAACAATTTCCCTGTAATATGTGGGGATATTCTGATGGTGGGTGGCATTAGTTTAACATAGCGGTGCTCTGCCAGTGACTCCTGGCTGAGCCCGCTCACACTCACTCACTGAAGGGAACACTGTATTTTCCACCAGGCCACAAACACACACACACACACACACACACACACACACACACACACACACGCAACAAAAACAAACAATAATCTAAAAGAAAACAGGAATACGTGGAGTCCGAGAAAGTTAGATTTGAATGAGGAAGACGGTGATGAAGCACTGAAAGCCTCTCCTAAGTCTGATTTGTCACAAACACACACACAGACTACCACCACCCTGCACCACCTCCGTCCTCCATCAGCTCTCACACTCACTGACAGCCCTTCCATAGGGGCACATTGGTGTTATAACCACTGGATTCCACAACTCTCCCTCTCTCTAGACACACTTAGTATGTACATGTTCACTCAGCGTAGCTCCTGCAATAACAAAGGGATGATATTTATGCAGGTCCGCTTTCATGCCTAAATGATTTGGATCGGATGCTGGATTTAAGTTTTTATTTGTTCTTTTTTCTCTCACATTGTTAACGGGGAAATGACCAGAACCTTTTCATAGTCAGTCGCCGTGTTTCCATTCACGTATTTTTAGAAGCATCGCATTAGAAAAGTTGTATGAAAACGGCGAAATTCGATAAAACTTCCTCAATTGCGCTAAAAAAGTACTAAACACAGTAGAGTCTCCTGAAGACCTCTCTCCATTTTTCTATCATAGAAGGTTAGATCATGGATGTATAAAGAGAACTGGATACAGCGTCGTAGGCGGTAGTTCCTATGAGAGCTGCTCAGTGGCGCTTGAAGCCAAAATGCCTCAACTGCCGAGTGATAAAGCACCCGGATCATCCGGCGATCTTCCGCATCCATTGGGCCGTAGTAGCGTTTTCCTTTAACTCCGCCTCCCAGCCCTCGGTTCAGCCTCGGTCTGGGTCTCAATCTCATGAACGGAGCATGGAAAATAACTCTGGATTCATCTATTAGTGCATTTTACAACTTTTAGGACCTAATGAGTTAAATAAGGACTTTTCAAGTGTTACAGACGTCTCTTTCCCAATATAAGTCAATGGGAAAAAGTCTTTTTGGGCCCAATGGCATCACGTGACGGACACAGAAGTTGTAGTACCACCGTTTGGCCATTACGAAGATTTGCTTTCAAAGCCCGGTGCTCTTTCTGGGGGCTTTGGTTAGATGACCAAGCTGAAGTCTTGTTTCCGGTTCGCTAACCTCTTCTTCTTCTACTCTGTTTACTGGCGGATTACAGCCATGCGTAGCCTTAACTTCACAATTGAATGGAAACACGGCCACTGTTTGGTTTCTATATCTCACTGATCAGAAAAGGCAGTGTTGTGAATGTTAAGAGAAAAAAAGGGATGTCACTAACTCTATTGCCATGGAAACCCAGCAATATTTATGTGTTGTTTAAGTTCAGGACCATTTACTGCCAATAACACTCTGGTTTATTTTCATTCAGGTTTCATCCAGTGCCTGTCAAAATATTTATTTTTTGTGAAATGAGATATTTTTTTTCTCTCATGCAGACATGTTTACTGTACTGATAGCAACCTTTTTTTTCTGTCTCTCTTTGTTTTTTTACACCAACTGCAGAATGCAGTCCGGCATAATCTTAGTCTTCACAAGTGTTTTGTGCGAGTAGAAAACGTAAAAGGGGCTGTGTGGACAGTCGACGAAATAGAGTTCCAAAAGAGACGGCCTCAAAAGATCAGTGGGTAGGTTTGGCCTTTTTTTTGAGCCGCGTCTGTGTCACCGTTTGCTGCTGGGAAGAGGCTGCTGCTGCTGCTCCATCTCATTGCTACATCCCATCGCTTGCTTTGGCGTGCCTCCCCTTCATGCTTTCAGAAGCCTTCCTGGTGATGCCTCATAACCTTCAATGGCTTATTTTCATGTTGATCCTCTCCCCCTTCCTCCCTCTTGTCTGTCTGTGTGCCTGTCTTCTGTCCGTCCTGTCCATCACTGCATCTGCATCTGGCTGTCCCTCCCCCCCCTCTGCCCCGCTGCTGGTTTGCTTTCCCAGGGTGCCATTCGCACCAACCTTTCCCTGCATAAGTGCTTTGTGAGAGTAGAGGATGAGTTTGGGTCCTTTTGGACCGTTGATGATGAGGAGTTTAAGCGCGGCCGCCACATACAGCGGGGCCGTCCTCGGAAATACGCCGCTGATGAGAACTTTGATGAGCTGCTCGTACAGTAAGCACTTCCCGCCTGCCTGCTGCAAACTCCAGAGGCCCTGCCCCACCTGCATGCTTCCTTCCACCCATCCCCCCTTCGGTGTTGCCATCATGCTTTTTTTTTGTGTTTAGCTCCATGCATCATGCATCTTCACAAGCCTCCATCAGCCTATTCTTTCTTCTCAAAGATAGTTGTGTGGTATTGTCAAGTGATTGAACATCTTAGAACTATAGCCACATTACTACACCAGTAAATGTATTTAGTTCTTTTACAAAGTGCATTGATTTCTCTTTATGAAATAAGATACTGTAGCTGAGGAATGCATGCTCCCTGAGACACGAGTCTGTGGTTGTAATTAGATTTATCTGTTTGCAGAAGTCCAGCCTTAGTGAAGAACATTCAGACCAGCTTGGGCTATGGTCCGACCCTCTCTGCTGCCTTCCAGGTAAAAAAATAAAAATAATAAAAAGTGACCTCATCCTTTTCAGAGCTTTAAAAGAAGAATAATAAAAGTCTCTCCCTGTCTCGTATGCCCAGTCAACTCCTCTTTGTTTTTAAGGGGTGGTGTGAAAAGAGTGATGGGCGACTGAGAAAGTGCTGACAACCCTCCTTCCGTTTCACATTTAATGCTTCGGGTTTTGCTTTTCAGGCTTCAATGGCAGAAAACAACATACCTCTATACACTACTGCTTCCATTGGAAGTCCCACCCTCCACTCCCTGGCTAACGCCATCCGCGAGGAGATGAACGGAGCGATGGACCATGGAAACAGCAACGGCAGTGACAGCAGCCCGGGACGCTCGCCCCTGCCAGCTATGTGAGTGGCACACCACGCTTTCTATCTCTACCACGGTCTGTGTAAGAAAAAGAGAGAGAAAAAGAGTTTCAGATGCTTATTCCACTGAGACAGCACCACCCTAAATAGATCTAGACATAAAAATATGATTTCAATGCCCACCCAAAATGCTCTAAAATGAGCTAGCGCGTGGCGTTAGATGAAACAGAAACAATGAGGACAATAAATAAAGTGAAGCGGGATGATATTGGAGTGTGTGGGGTCATGGCCAGAGCTGCGGCTGGCCTCCCTGCAGAAAAAGGAAACTCCACCTTTTTCGAAGAAAGAAAAGACCGGAGCCCCTCTTGTTATTTTAACAGCGAGTTTATGAACTCCCTCTTTATGTGTCCCGCTGTCTGTCTGAGTCCCGCCATAATCAGCATTCCAAATTGTTAAAATATTTACAAAATGCCTGAACGCAGAGTGACAGAGCTGTTGGCTTCGACGCGGGCGAAAACGCGAGCTGCAACACATTCGGAGACGCCTCCGAGCCGCTGAAAAGAAAAACAACACAAAAGCGTAATTAGTCTGGAGGACATCATCCAAGATTCTCATGTAGGAAAGTTGCGGTCGGCCTGGAAACCGCAGCTCCCCCGTTCACTTGTTGTATAGGAGTGTCTGCTAAGTTGTTTGAAGCCTAAAATAATACAGCACACGCTGCATCGTTTCCAGATGTGGGGGCAGACCACCGACTCGGGGATGGCCTCCTGAAACGTCTGAGCTCGGGGGGGAAATTCTGCCTGAAAACAAAAAAAAAAAAGGTGCAGTAATGAGCTCCTGGCCAAATGGAGGAAAGTGCCATCCCTAATCACTGTGAACATAGCTCTGAGCGTGGCTGTGGAACAGGAAAGGCAGAGACAGGATGGGTGTGCTGGCCTAAAGGCAGCCTGCTTCTCCCTCTGCCCCTCTGCTTCTATCTTTAGGCTGATGGAGCTCACAAACTCTTTCTCCATAATTATGTCTATAAGCACAAAATGAGTTAAATCTGTTTTTCTTTTGCTTTTAAAGAACTTTTCTCTAAAACATACCCGGTGTTTCAAGCCTACAGATTGAGCACAGAGAGGCGTAGTCCTTCCCCTTCCGGTGGACCCCATGGGACCTTATTTTGAAAAAAAAAAGGAACGGTAGTCAACGGCGAGAGACAAATAATTCTTTGATACCGTTTGAATTATGCCATGAATCACTCATATGATGTTTGTCGATTTAAAACATAATTTTGCAAATCAAGAAAGTCTCAGTTTGTCGTAGTATCATTTGGTTTTGTGTAAAACCGCTCAGCGAACTACATCTCTCGTCTCGCACAATATACGTCGCTAGCCAACTTAGCTACGACCACGCACAAATGAAACGTTATCTTACCCGATGTGTTTTATCCAGCGACTCCTGGTCTTTTTATCAGCCGGGAAGAGAGAGAACGAATGAGACCCGCTGCTGGTGTGAGTTCATCCCAGTACGAAACACACAGGCATCGGTAGTGGCTAGAAGAGAGCTCTGCAAACTGGGGAAACTCTCGCAAGATTGTTAAGCTTAGGCATTGACCTTGAATGGTTAAGGTTAGGAGAGGTCGTCAGGCAGCGAGTCTCGTGAGAGTTATTTCAGATCTCAGATCAGATTTTGCAATTTGTAGGCTCCCTTCTAGACACGATCAGGCATCGTAACTTCATCGAGAGAGACGTCACTTACGCGACTTTTGGTATTTTCACAGTCAATTTTACGATTAATTGCGACTTTCTTGACAAAATTGTCTTTTAAATTGACAAATATCATATGTGTGATTCATGGCGCAATTCAAACGGGATCAAAAAAATATTTGTCTCTCGCCAAAATAAGGTCCCATGGTGGTCCACCGGAAGGGGCGTGACTTTGCTTCTCTATTCCATCCAGTAGCACCATCACTGGGAATGCTCAGGGAATAAAACTAACATGTGAAAAAAAAAAAAAGAACCCCTTTGTGGCTGTGATTCTTTGGCTCACACTGTTCCAGCTACAAGTTGATCACTGTTCACTGTGTAACAACATGTGTTATCCACATGTGCCAGCGCGCTGCCGGTTGACAGGACGCAGCTTTTTCCTGAAACCAGAGCACTTCTCTTAAACAGCCAGACGAGAATCAGGTACCCAGAGAAGGCTAATTATGAGCAAAGTGTAGAATCAGCACGCAGTTCAATAGCATAATAATAACAATTTCATGTCTGCCCCGCAGCCACGGAGTCAGACCCGAGGCAACGGCACTTGTGGAGTTCGTTTGATGTGAAAATGATAGAAAAGCTGACTTTACTTTTTCCCCCTCTTTTTATAATTCACACAAAAAAAAAAAAGAAAGCTCATTAGCATACGAGCGTCTCCATCACAATAGTTGCAAATCACACAAGACGTCCCGGGGTGAATAAATCAAATGCGGGCTTTTTGGTGATGAAGAATGTGCCAGTTGTCCCTTGTTGTCGTAGTAAATGAGCCCGGCGCCTCATCCTGACACCGCTCTACCTCCACTACAGCAGCCTGGCACCGCGGGTTAGAGCAGCAAGTCCCCTGCAGCTGCTCATAATGTTTTTTTTTTCTCTCCTCTCCTCTCTGCCACAGCCAGGCCTCCTCTCCCCCTCTGCTTTATTCCTGCTCTGTTTCTGTAATGAGAAATTTGGCAGATCTCATCTCTTTAGTGGCTCTTTTGCCCAGGCTGTGAGCTGGAGGGGGAGTGGGGGGGGGGCTCATGTTTTTGCCTTGTTTACAAGTGACAGCGTTATTATTCTCATAAGGGGCTCTGTTTCTTATCACAGTGTTGTGCCGAACGCGCCGCCGCCGCTCCTCCTCGCGCGCCTCTCCTGCCAGCGCTTTTCTTCCCTTATTGACACTTGGTTGAAAATATGCATTAATTCTGGAGTTTAAAGCATGTACGGCGGTGTCTGGTCGCTGTGTTTGCTTGAAGTTGATTAATGATAGAAGCCGGCTCGGGGTCGTCCTCTGGAGACCCGCCTCGCAGGTTGTGCATGTTAACGAGCAGGAAGGGGAACACACAGCGCGCCGCTGATCCGCCGCCACCAGGAGGCTGACAACGGCAGCCCACTCGCTCCGCAGAGTCCATTCTCTCCTCTCCTCGTCTCACGTTGTTAATCTTCCTCATTTATCAATTCTAAGTGAATACCCTGTTGTCGGTTGCCATGAAAATAAAAAAAAGCCTGCAGCTTTTCGCCGGGATTGGAATACCTCAAAAGAAAGCTGAAATTATCATCAGCACCAGTGAGGCCCCCACTCACCGTCTCACTGAAAGCCAGACATTTGTTTTTGTTCCCCCGTTTCTTTCTTTATAAACAGAATCAGGCGTTTTGTGCTTTGCGTGTGTGAAAGGTTATAAAGGATTTAAGGATAGCGGAACTGGAGCCATATTTGTTCTCTCTCTCCTCCTCGTCCAGGCATCACATCAGCGTTAAGGAGGAACCGCTGGACCCCGAAGACCACGAAGGGCCCCTCTCCCTGGTAACGACTGCCAATCACAGTCCGGATTTCGATCACCACAGAGATTACGACGACGACCAGGGCCACGACGACATGCTGTAAGGCTAGCGCCGCCCCCTCCCCCGGCCTTCAGAGGCAGAGGCAGTCTGGGTCATCTCGGGGGGACACGAAACGCTCCCCAGATAACGAACACTGAACTGCAAGTCTCAGCCACTGGTGACAGCTCTCAAATGTCTCCCGAGTTTTTAGTGCCATTACAAATACATAGCAAGAACACACACACACACATACACACATTCTGATTACTTTTGATTTAAGCTTAAAAAGTGAAACTTCAATTTCTACTCATGTGTGGACTTGTTTGGTACGGGGGGGGTGGCGACGTGTTCGCGGTCAGAGACCCCTCGCCGGCCGCCGCAGCCAGGACGGACTGCACTCAGCGGACTGCAGGAGGGTGTTGTGTCTCTCCCCCCCCCCTCTCCGCTCTCTCTCAGACACACACACACGTGACCACAAACTCAAGAGAGAGAATGACTTTAATTTTGTGTGTGCGGATGAAGCGAGCGCGGACTTCTGTTCATTGTCACTGCCTTCAACACTTCTCATTGGTTTCCATCTCGGGTGGGAGGGATGTTTTTATTTGGGTGTATTTTTTATTTTTGTTTCGTTGGGGGGGTGAGAGGTTATCAAAATATCAACATAATGTGTCTTTTTTCCATTCAATGCTGTTATCGATGTTGCATCTTTATTGTTGTTTCTCTAAACTGATCAGACCTCATGCCCATGCTGTGGAGATTCTGTGTGGTCAGCACTTGATGATGAATGTTTATGATTTCCTTTCATGTTGTTCTTTTGAAAACACACACACATGAAGCCGAATGTCACACGCCGAGTAGTATTTTTCTGTCATTTATTCCACAATCTTCAAAAAGAAAAAAGTCACCACTCTGACGTGTAGCCCGCCCCTCCTCACCCTCCTCACCCTCCTCTTCCTCCCCCCCTCCCGCTCATGAAGTCCATTGGCAATGCACTACTCGTAATGAAGGCTCTCTCCACGCATCAATGAAGTTTAATTTAAGATGCGAATGAATGACAGAGAAATCATGCAGGTTATGATTTATCCTTATGAAATTATACTTTAAAACAGCCCCTCACGGCAGCAGCATGTCGAGCCGCCGCAACACAATTTCTGATCACTTACAAGCTGTGGTTTTTTAAAAAAAAAAGCAAAATGAAAATGTCAGGTGTGCGCCGGAGAGATAATGATTTAGACCAACTAATTGTGATTCCTGAACACAACTTGTCGTTGTTAATCAAACGCGTCTGCTTTTTTCACGCTGCAAATTTCATCCAGTGGCTTGAAGATAAACGTGCATTCCCTGTAAGTTTTATTTGTATCACGCGCATGACCAGTTTTTGAGTTTTTAAGTGAGTGTTTAAAAAAAATTGCACACCAGATGAAATGCTCATTTTGTTTTCATTGAGGGTAGAAATCCCAAGACTTGCAATAAGACCTAAACATTGCACATTCCAGCATTCGACAGCCATCGAAAAGGGCCCAAACATACAGTAACATGCCATTTAGGGGATGTGGAGACCTCCACGTTCACCCAAAAAAGCCAATAGTTGTAGTCCACAGCGTTGAACCGAGCGGATCCACATGTGTTTTTTGTGATGCAGCGACAGCTTTGGTAGGGAGTTAAATTTTACATGAATTTTCAAGACTGCAATCAACCACTTTTAATTTTGTATTTATTATTATTTTATGTTTTATTTTGCTTTTTTTTTTTTTAGTTGTTGATGTGTTTTAATATTGTTCTGTGACTACCAAAGATAAAGTCAATGTTGTGTGTTCCATGCAATAGCAGATAAGGCCAAATATCTCTCCTCCGTTCTCTCCCACTGGATCAATCTCGAGCCGGTGGCAGATCGAATCGAAGGGAAACGCTCCTCAAACTGGTGTTTTTCATTCATCTTTTATTTTATAAAAAACCAAAGGGGGTGTCTCGAACAGGACAGCTGCAGTAATGTTTGCAGTGACCAAAACTGAATGGGAGGCGCTGACAGTCTGACTATACACGATGACCAAATTAGGGAAGCTTTTTTTTGTCTTTGGGCCAGTGAGCGGGGGGAAAAGGGAGCTTTCTGGTCAGGAGCAGATTTGTGTGTAGATTTAAAGTCGATGAGGAAAAATATACTGGTAAATGGAAAAAAGCTTTGCAGAGAACAATGTGAAACGGATTCTATACTTCAACTGGACCACACGATGATTCAATGTTTCTCTTCTTTTATTCCTTATTCATTTGTATCCTTTGAAATGATTGTATGCCACTTTTTAGGGGTTTTAGCGTCTTTTTTGGCAAGACTTTATGATTGTGTTTAGTTTCTGTATTACTTTTTATATTAAAAAACACTCCTGTCAACTAATAAGCTGGGTACAAGGTACTTTATGGCAGTTATTGTTATTATTATTATTTTTTTAAGTTCACCGCTCATTAACTAAGAAAAAAAAAGGAAAAAAAGGAAAAAAAGGGCAATCTGTGGTTTCCAGAAGTTGTATTTAATATCCAGGCAGCTGTGGGATGGGTCAGTTCCAGCCAGGCTGGGATCGTGAGAACGGGGCCGAGCTCATCCACAAACCCCCCCAGTCATCTGGCTGGTTTGTTTGGTATTCGAAAACGGAGGAAAAAGCGCTGGTAGATTAGAACATTCTCAGCATGTGTAGCTCGACATTACTAAAGATAACAGCATGAGAAAACCGTTTTTGTACGCATACCTCAGTTCAAACCTATAGGGAATGATTCAATTAAATGAGAAAAAAAATAAACAAACATTTCACTCAGTTGCACTTAGTTGTATGTCTTGCATGTGTAGTCTGATTACTGTAGAGAGAAAACTACAAAAAAAAAAGAAAAAATGAAATTAGAGCTTGTTTATCTTTAAAGGTTTCTTTTTCTTTTTTGCCAAACCAATCCAAACCTCAGGCCTTTTTGTTCATGGAAACATCACCCAGCTGTGTGTGGCACCGTTCATCTTGTCAAAGTCTCCGATGGGTTTGTTTTAAGGGCGTTCCAATATTAGGTTGTACATACATGTCGGTATAGCCTTTTGTCTTTTTCCTGTCTTTTTCTTCTCTGTCTTTTTTTTTTTTTTTAAGATCAAAAAATACATTTGTGTTATGATGTTTGCTTTATCGCGACTGCTTTGTATTAACTATGAAATAGCTATGAGAAAAAAAAAACTGCTGTATGTATTGGAATAGCAAACTGTGCTGCAAATGTATTTTACTTAGTAATCCTTGCTTTAAAAAAAGACAAAAAAAAAATCACATCATCCACGCAGACGTCTGGGTGAGCCGGGCAGGGGCAGGCCGGGGGGGGGGGAGATTATCCCCCATTTTGGATTTTAAACTGTAATATAGAAAACAGACTTTTTCTCTGTTATCATTGACCTAAGCATTTTGTACAGATTTTTTTCCCTCTTTGTGTTAAGCTGTTTTTTGATACTTCCTTTTGATGGTCCAACCACTGCCTTCTGTGGCTGTATGTTAAAGATTACTGCTCTGAGAAAAAGGGCAGACAGGTATATTTCCTCTACAAGACGGAGATATCTTGCATGACTAATCCCAGGGTCACAGAGATAGGGAAGGGGGAGGGGGATATGTTTTAAGTGGTCAGTAATAATATAAGGGTGTATCAATCTAATGATATTTTATATGAAATGAATAGGAAAAAGAAAAAAATATGCAGTGCCAAGATGTAAAGAATATTGTTAAATGCTGTTTTGTTTTTTTGTTTGAAAAGTTCATTTCACTCGCGCATCAAAGATGTGTCCTTCTCATCCATGTCATGTAGGTAAAACACACATTTTGTTTGGCATCAAGATATTTATATTTTTATCTCAAGGGTCATTGTAAATGAGTCAAACCAAGCACAGCAGGCCAGGGTCAAAGGTTAGACGTTGCTGGAGACTCCTGCAAACGGCGGCCGTGTGGCATCAGATACCCCCCCAACATCACACACACTGGCACCAGAGCTAAAAAACGCCATTGTTTCATCCATCACCAACCATCCAGCCTTGCTGTCATTCCGTCCCCCTCGTTCTCCGTCTCTCGCACCACACTTTCTCCAGATGGAGGGGGAGGGAGGGAGAGCGGAGCGGAGGGAGGGGGGGGGGGGCAGCCCAGGAGCTGTCACGGTGCTCTCATCCTGCAGCAGCTTTTCTGTTTCTTCCTTTCTTTTTTCTTTGAAGATGTACTCTGTAGTTTCTTTTTTCCTGATTTTTTTTTTTTTTTTTTTTTTTTCATAGAGAAATATTATTGCTCATCACTTCCATCAGTCTGTAACCTCCTCATCATTCCTCGTCTGTCTGATGCAGACCACTCTGTTGTAGTCAGTGGCGATGACTGACGTGAGCATTCTAAACATGCAATAAAATGCTGGTTGTTCAGATCGTTTTGCTCCAAGTCTCTCATTGTATCTGTTACGTACGGCGTGGCAACACCGAGCTGCACGTTCTTACTGTATCACTTGTGATTGAACTCGTGTGCAAAATTAAGTAGTCATTTTAAACATATAATCTGCAAGAATTTCCCCAAAAAACAACTGATATAATCCCTCTCAATCATCACTTATGCCCCACTAGAAGTGTGTGGCGGTGTCTGTTTTCTGCAGAGACCATGCAGCCCTCTGCCTGTATTTTCTCTTTTCTTATTATTTTGCTTTACTCTAGATGCTTCTGGGTGTCAGCAAAGTGGCGTTGTGCCCAAAGTGGGGTTGTAACCCCCTGCCAATAACAGTGCACAGGGTGTGCAGCCCGTTCAGGTGGTCAAATACCGCCACTTTGTCACGTCCCTCAGCTTCTGATACCGAGGCACAAGTCCCCCTTTACTCTATTAGATACAAAATGGCCGTATTTCAAGGATGACAACGTGTTGTGTTACGTGCATGTGCATCGGTGTGTGTCTAATTTGATGAGAGCAGTGTTGAGCCACAGCCAGCAGACAGGAAGCCTGCATTCATTCAAAATCCAGCTACTCGGCACCTTCCCCGCAGGGTTGTGCAGTTAGTTGTGTGTTTTAGAACGTAACCGCTGAGAAATAATCAGAAAAAAAAGTTTTATTTCTCCGATTTGCTGCATTGTTCTCACTAACACCGCTCCCTCTCTTCAGTCACTCTATAGCTCGCCCGACAATCGCTGCTTGCTATCTCTCTCTCAGCTCGTTGAGCCGAGGAGGTGTGGCCAACTTTGAATGCGGTGTGACAACAGTTACATATTATACCTTTAAATCAGTCAATACTTTCATTTTCATATTTAATTTGCAAAGAGATGTTCCCTCTCAAAGTAGTGCTGTGATGTTGGATGTTACAGGGACTGGGATTGCTTAGATTTTTCTGTGGGGTTCTCTATACTATGAAAGTTTTCCTAAAATTAGATTTTAAAAAATCGCAATATATCGCCTCCTAACGATCATCACACTGCTGACACAAACTCATATTACCAGATATATCATCGCGTTAACAGTAACAGAGCATGAATAAACCCCCTCTCGGTGCTGTTTTCCTCATCACTTTGGCCTGCAGAACAGTTCCATACAGACCTGTGTTTGTCATCTGCGCCAGGACTCTCATCTCGGCCCCAACGTTAAATTATATCGTAATTAAAAAGAGACAGTTAAACTGTCTTTTCCTAACAGCAATTTAGGTAACTGCATTTGATAAGCTATAAATTGTAACAGCATTAAAATTCCAGAAATAATAGCGATATGGATTTGGTGACGGGAGCTAATGCTGATGACCAGGACTTGCGTTTTTACGACGGAGGGACAGGTCATGTTGGCCACTAAACAGGAGACAGAGATCAAGTCTAAGCACTTTTAATCTTGTGAAACAAGCAATTACAAATAGTTGCATTGATTTGTTAAAAAGCTTTAGGTGACATAAATCGTTTCTTGCTTAGCTTATTGCTGGAAAACATAAATGTCAAGTGTATTATTAATTAACGCCTTTGAAAGACAAGATTTAATGGAAACGATATAAAATCACAAGCAATCTTTCTGTGGGCCGTATTTCACCGGACGCTCAGGATTCATGTAGATCAGTGTTGTTGTCATGACACCGATCACAAACTGGATCAGATAACATAAAGTTGGAGGGAACACACAGTCATGGAAGGTGTTTGTGTTTGAAAATCACTCAGAGAAGAAGCATTCACATAAATTAATCGCACAGTAACTTACAGAGAGGCATTAACATATGATATTATTATAGACCATAAACGTGGATGAAATATTATGGGAACAGTGGGTCTCTGTGGATATATTGGTGCAGTGACATGATCAGCCAATACTGGCTCCTCTACGCATAAATCTGATCCTCCTTGCAGACCATTGACAACACACCAGTAGAACTTATACAAAACTCACCAAAACTTTTGGTGTAATTCCTTATAAATCATTCTACGGTGGCCCTGAGAGCTCAATGCACTACAAATTAAGAAAACATCTTCACCGATTTGATAATGCATTGCTGCAAATATAGAAAACACAACCATACATACAGAAACATGCTGGAAAACACAACCAAATATAGAAATGTGCTAGAAAACACAACCGAATACAGAAACATGCTGCAAATATAGAAAACACAACCAAAAACAAAAATGTGCTGGAAAACGTAACTGAATGCAGAAATGTGCTGGAAAACACAACTGAATACAGAAACGCGCTGCAAATATAGAAAACACAACCAAAAACAGAAACATGCTGGAAAACACAACCAAATATAGAAATGTGCTAGAAAACACAACCGAATTCAGAAACGTACTGCAAATATAGAAAACACAACCAAAAACAGAAACATGCTGGAAAACACAACCAAATATAGAAATGTGCTAGAAAACACAACCGAATTCAGAAACGTACTGCAAATATAGAAAACACAACCAAAAAACAGAAACATGCTGGAAAACACAACCAAATACAGAAATGTCCTAGAAAACACAACGGAATGCAGAAACGTGCTGCAAATATAGAAAACACAACCAAATACAGAAACCTGCTGAAAAACACAACCCAATACAGAAATATGCTCGAAAACTCAACCAAATACTGAAACGCGCTGTAAAACACAACCAAATACAGAAATATGCTGGAAAAAACACAATTGAATGCAGAAATGCGCTGCAAATATAGAAAACACAAATAAGCAGTTTGCAGTTTGATGGCAATGTTTTAAAATGTATGTTGACCCTTTATGTAATGAAAGAAAGGTATTACAGGTTCTGAAAGTAACTATTAACTTTATATTCAGCTAGCATACTGTTAGCCTGTCTTACAATTAATTGTGTATATTTTGTCACATTATTTGAATTGGCAGGTTAATAATAAGCAAAAGGCATTTCAGCCGTGTGCATCACTTTTCAATGTCCTCTGGAAAGCGCTATATGCTTCTGTTGTCGTGTGGTGCCAATGGCACTTCTATTTTTTTCTATTGCTGGCAGAAATTGGCTTCCATACAATCCAGAGGTTTTGAGGCACATTAATTAATTACAAATGAACTTCCATCCACCTCAATGGGTATGAGATACATTAAGGTGAGATACCTTAAATAAAAACAAAACTACCTACACGTCTAGATACCACTTGAGTTAAGTGTGGACTGACCCTATTACGCCGTTAATGTTCCTCATCAATCACAAATATTGCTATTTAACCTGTGTAAGCGATGCTCTCTTCTCTTCTTCTCTGTCGTGCTCTACAGACACCAGACGGATCACCAGTCATATTATTTAGCTCCGTTAGATTGCAAAAACAAACATGGATGGCCGCTGTTCACTCTATCCTAATTGAAGTGTGGCACAGCCTCATCCATTCACACAAGAGCTTCAGTCAAATAGTCAGAGCTGGCAAACTCCCAACATTGCAGTGAGGCAATTAGCAGTCCTGCAGTGTTTGTTATTCATGGTTTGATGTAAAAATGTGTTTATTAAGATGGGCTGCAGGCCCTGGTGTGCAATAGACCTGCTTGTAATTAGATTCCAATTATTTGTCTGTTTCTGATATTGTAAACTGGCACTTACCACATCAGTTAAATTGACACACTGCACTGCTTGGTTTACTCGGTAATTAAAATGTGTTCTGTTAATTAGATGATGACCACTTTATTCCAGGGCTCTTGTGTTTGGGCTCCTCGGCGGCTCGCTGTTTGGATCATGAGTTGCCAGACGCTTCCCTAATCAGCCCTTGTTTTGTTTCAATTACCACCTGCTGTTCAAAAGGCATGCCTCGCTGCCCCCACCCCTACGCACACACACATACACACATACGCATACACAACAATAACACGAGGCCTGCTTTACTAGCAGCTCCGGCTCCAACACAACAATCAGTAATTCACAGCTGGGCTCGCTTTCTTCTTTATTAGAAGGCACAGCTAGGTTTCTAAGAGAGTCCAAGCAATTAAAAAGGGAACTAAAGGAAGATGAAAGTATAAAGGTACTTATCACATCAGTTAGCAGGCCTTGTGTGAGTAACCCATGCTAATTATGCTCATTGAGTAAACAGCTGAGATGCTCAGATGTCTCCTTCTCTTGGTGACAGAGCTGTTAGATCCACTGATGGGTTCACTAATTGAAGATGACTAACAATATAATGCAAGAAAAAAAAATCCCCAAATTTCTTCTCCTGTTTTCTGAAATCAACACGTTCTCAATTCCAACTCATCACATACGGATGCTTGGTCAGAACTGCACCACTGCACTCTGAAACTCATTATTTCGAAGGGTTGGCGTGGCGAAACAACGGCTTTCGCTGCGACGAGCAAAGCGCGAATACAGCGGAGCGCACAGCTTGTGCCCAAAGTTCAAACAAGTTGAACTTTGGGCACAGCAGCACAGCGTAAACCACGTTCAATGCGAATGGCCCATTAGCGTGGGTTAAAATATGTAAGTACGTTGTGTAAATTAATTCACTCAACGATGAGTTGGTTTCACACGGGTCACGAACAGCGGTCTCCTGGGTGAAAGTCCTGTTTGTTTGACCCATCCATCCACCCAGACCTCCTCCCTACATGGACTTAGTCGCTCTTTCTACTACATCACCTGACTTCCTGTCATAATAACTACGGCCACCAGAGGCAGCCCTGCACATGCAAAACTAAAAATACTGGACTTTTGTCCAGGAGACGGGCGTTCAGGTCCCATGTGAAACAAGAAGCCAACGTTGATTTACTTGTCAGGTAACTTTCGAACTTAAGTAACGGCACTATTGGAGTTATGTTAATCCAAACAACGATCTTTTCCTAAACTTAACTAAGTGATTTTGTTGCCTAAATCTAACCAGGTTGTTTCCTGCGAAGACGAAGGTTTATTTTGAAAAGACTGTAAGCATGTAACGAGTGGAAATTGACTCGTGTTGCTGGACATTCGTAGGAAAAAGAACGAAAAAGGAGGAATAACTTTTCCGTAAGAAATCATATGAACCGTTGCATGAGATCACATTTTTTGAGGCCAAATCAAGACTGATAGTAAATACAGACCAACTTCAGAAACAATAAAAAATCTGGTGAAATACTTTGGTTTTGAGTCTTTTCTTGGGATTTGTTGACAGTAAAACACCCAAAGTAAATAGATTCAATTAACAAGTGTTGAGTGTGTATCAAATCCTTATATTTCTTCTTCTTCTTGTTGTCCAAAAACTAAAAGGTACGTGTGGTCAGCCCGGCTATGTCAACACACACGGAGGGAGAGCAACTTCATTCTCTGCTCAGGTAGGCTTTACCCCACCATCTCTTTACATTAGGCTACAAATAGTTGTTTGATGTTATATTAATGCTCTGGATATCGTATAAAGAACCTTTAAGGTGAAAATCTTGTCAACAAAGCCTGAGACTTGTCACCATCAGTATACCATAATGTAGCCTATACTGCATTATTACTGTTAACCTGACCATGTGGAGACGGTTGATCCTGGTCCGCAGTAAACAAAGTGACTCCCAGTGAGCTGCACCCACTGTCTGACCTGCACTCACATGTCAGCATCATCCAGCATTACCGTAAGAAATGTTTTGTTTGAATAATTGAAGAGATGCAAAACAACATGAATAATTGCGTCTCGCTCTCGCACTTTGTGTCATAGTGAATTAACAGAGAAGTGGCTGCTGCTGCTGCTGCTGCTGCTGGGACCGTTTCTAAAAGAGATGATAGATTTCTGATCTGGTTTCACACAGTGTGTAAACCATGTTGGAGCTAATGTTTCAAGACTGAAACATGGTTTTATGCTGAAAAATATTATTTTATTTTATTTTATACTGATTGCAGTAGAATGTGTTTAAAGGAATCATTTTAGGAAGTATGCTTATTTGATTTTGTTGCTGAGAGTTAGATGAGAAGATCAATACACTCTTGTGTCTGTGTGCTAAATATGAATCTGCAGCCGGTTAGTTTAGCTTAGCACAATAACAGGGTTAACAGCTGCAGTAACAGAATATTGATTTATATTTGATCAGCGCTGCGTAGTTTGACCGTTTGGTCTGAGTTCGCGAGTGATTGACAGCTGCTCCAAGACGGCAAGGCTCCAGCTCGGCTCTGATCGCTTGTTTTCCTCCGGTCTGTGAAATTTTGCAGATGCCGTTAGGAGCACTGGAGGACACAGAGGCACATGATTTTTTTCAGATTACCTGTCTCCTGTACTACTGTCAGGATATAGTGACCTTTTTATAAAAGTAACTTTAGTATAAGTAATAATAATAATAATAATAAAAAGTGTTTAAATAGTTTTAAACACATGGTTAACGTTATAAATTGAAAGAAAAACAAAACAATAATACAAAAAAACTACTTTGTTAGGTTTACGCAACATAATTAGCCTGCTTGGTTAGGTTTAGTAAAAAAAACATCATGGTTTGGCTTAACATGGCTGTTTGTTTGAGCGTAAAATTGACTTTTAGTTTCACATGCGGCACATGAACAGCGGTCTCCGGGGTGAAAACGCTGTGTTTGTTTGACCCATCGATTTCATGGTACATGATACCCGTCAAAAACAAACGTAATCCCCAACAAAATACCTCGAAATGTAATTCACAATGGAGTTTCATTGTATGGGAACGTAATTTTTAGGAGGGCTGTCTCATCTAACTCTACAAAGCAAAAAAGCTTTTTTTGCAAAATGTCACTCTATACCTTTAGAAACCAACTGATAAACTCTGAACAGTATTTCACGTAACAACAACACCAAAGCCTCGTCACAAACAGTCAAACCACCATACAACTATATATTTAATACATGTCGTGGTCACACATTATCTACAACTACATAATCCATATTTTTTCTTAAATAAAATTGCTCACAATACAGAAGCTTTCATTTTATTTTTTGATTTAGAAGCATCACTCATGTGGAAATTTAAATGGTAGTTTTGTGGTTCTCCGACAGATTGAGTTAAAAGGAAGTGCATCATTGTAAACTGTAGATAGCCTTTATTGCCAAGCGTCTGAATTTCTTTTCACTTCCCTCCTGCTCTGATTCCTACAGTATATGAGCTTTCTCTCCTTCCCCTGTGAATGCTTTTCCTCCCCCGTTTCTTTCTTTAAAAAAAAAGAAAACTATCATTTAAACATGTCATGGGTAGTGTTTACCTGCAGTGAACCTTGATTGAGAAAGCCTGTGACTTTACACTGATGCCCTCCTAATCTGTATGACTGGCATGCTAATTTCTCTGACGCTGCCATTCAAAACACAAACATGAAATGTTGGTTTTAGAACCGGGAGACCTGGTAGAGTGAATTTCAAGTGCTTATTCAAATATTTCATTAAAATGTAAATTTTTACAACGCCGTACGTCTAGCTGTGCACAAGGCATGACTTAAGAAGTTATGAAGTTATAACAGCATTTCTCTCTCTGATGCCAATTAACTGGTGGGGGGGGAGGGGAGGGGGGACTATAATGCCCTTACCTTGTTTTATCGCTGCATAACAGCGCGCCAACAAATGCATCACATGCAACAGGAGTTTCAGGTATTGACAGCTAAGATTGGTAGACTGGAAGAAGAAGGGAAAAAAGGAGAAAGTCAAACATGAAGCCTCCTGGAGAGTGGTGGCTAATCAATTCTCTTATCTTCACAAAGTGCAAATGAAGTGATTAAAATTAAGGTTATGCAAAAAGGAAAGGAGTGAAAGAGAATTGTAAATGAGTCGCGGTCACACAGCAGGTTTATCTCAGACTAGAAAACAACCTGCTAAAGATACACTACTCAGATCGCTATGGAAGCAAAAAAAAGGCTGTAATGATTTGATTTTTATAAATTATTGTGAAATTTAACGATTGTGGATTATTTCTTGTTAGAATTTAAATATTAAAATTAGGGCTGTCAATCGATTGAAATATTTAATCGCGATTAATCGCGAATTAATCGCATTAATTACGTGTTCAAAATGTACCTTAAAGGGAGATTTATCAAGTATTTAATACTCTTATCAACATGGGAGTGGGCAAATATGCTACTTTATGCAAATTTATGTATATATGTATTATTGGCAATCAATTAACAACAGAAAACAATGGCATATATTGTCCAGAAACCCTCACAGGTACTGCTTTTAGCATAAAAAATAGGCTCAAATCATAACATGGCAAACTGCAGCCCAACAGGCAACAACAGCTGTCAGTGTGTCAGTGTGCTGACTCGACTTGCCCAAGCTAGTATGACATGGTTGGTACCAATGGGTTACAACCTAAAAATTGCAAGTTGCGTTAATGCGTTAAAGAAATTAGTGGCGTTAAAACAAATTTACGTCAACCCGTTATTATCGCGTTAACTTTTGACAGACATAATTGAAATATTTTACTCTGAAAACCATATATGCATAGTTTAAATTCTCCCACTCCAACTTTTCCAGTTTTAGTTTTACCACTTAAAGCTTAAAACGCAGATGTTTGTTAAATTTTTTAAATTTTGGAGTCTGAATTTGATCGGTTCAATTTCAGCACTACATTTTGAAATGTAGCCTACGATTCTCTTTTACCTCTTTTACTTTGTCAGTAGCGTGTTTGAGTTATTACCTCAACTTTCCATACAGGAGTCATAACTGTGACATCCTTATCAGTTGTTTCTGTCATGTTTATAGCCTACAGTATTTACTATGAACCACACCTCAACTCTTTAGCAACACCAATCAACTACAATATGTATTTTGTTGATTACGTTGATATGTGTCTATACATAATTGCGAGCTGACACTGTCATCATATTAGCCTGGGTCGAAGCTGACTAACATACTGTTGGATGATTTGACATAAATAAGTTTAATGATTAGCCACTTTAATAATTTGATGATAGATATACCTTTAATAATCCTATTGGACACAAAGCAGGTTTATCTCAGACACCGGAAAACAACCTGCTAAAGGTACACTACTCAGGTCTCTATGGAAGCAAAAAAAGGACATAATGATTTGATTTTTAATTTAACCACCGTGGATTATTTAATGTTGAAATCTAAATATTAAAATACTTTACTCTGAAAACCATATATCCGAACCTTTATGGTTTTAAATTCCCCTCTTCCAAAATTTTCACAAAGTCATCTCAAGTTTGCAACCTACAACTAAAATTTTTAATTTTGGATTCTGAATTTGGTTGTTTCAATTTCAGCATTTCGATTTTTTGATTTGACTTGAATTATAAGATGTGAAAATGAAAATGACTAAACTCAGATGTACGTCGGTTTGGAATATTGCGTCTGCTAAATGAAATTGTAGAATTGTAAACTTTTTTAAAATGAAATTTCAAAGAGGGAAATAAAAACCACATATATTTAGATAGATGGTTTTCAAAGTCAAATATATATTTTTTCCAATATTGTTTTTGCCAAACATATTTGAGTTATTACCTTAACTTTCCATACACAGAAGTCATAACTGTGACATCCTTATCAATTGTTTTTCTGTCAGGTATATAGCCTACAGTATTAACTGTGAACCACACCTCAACCCTTTAGCAACACCACTCAGCTACAATATGTATTTTGTTAGATTACATTGATATGTGTTTATACAAAATTGCGAGCTGTTTAACATACAGTTTACACAGCGAAAGTATCTAACACTGCAATCATATTAGTCGCAGCTAATTTGACATAATTAAGTTTAACTAAACTCAGATGTTTGTCTAATAATTCACAATCAAAGTAAAAAAATCAAAATGCTGAAACTGAACCGATCAAATTCAGACTCCAAAATGAAAATGAAAATGACTAAACTCAGACGAACGTCGCTTTGGACAAAAGCGTCTGCTAAATGAAATTGCAGAATTGTAAACTTTTTTAAAATTAAATTTCAGTGCTATAAATTCAGAGATATTTAACTCTTAGATGTTTGTCAAAAATCACCCAGCTAGTTTTTTTAGTTATTACCTCAACTTTCCGTACACGAAAGTCATAACTGTGACATCCTTATCAGTTGTTTCTGTCAGGTATATAGCCTACAGTATTTACTATGAACCACACCTCAACTCTTTAGCATCACCACTCAGCTACAATATGTATTTTGTTAGATTACATTAATATGTGTGTATACAATATTACTAGCTGTTAAACATACGGTTTAGTCAGTGAAAGTATCTGACATAAACATATTAGCCTATGTCACAGCTAACTAACATTACTGTTGGATGATTTGACACAATTAAGTATTTTTTGAGCTAAGTAGAAAGACTATTAGTCACTTTAATGATTTGATGATAGGTATACCTTTAATAATCCTATTTATTGACTGATAGATGGCATACTGTTCATACTTGTATATATTGATTTGCCATTTTTAATTTATTTACATGTAGTGTTGACATTGCTGCTAGATATACAGTTGAAATGGTCTCAGACACACCGGCTGATGAATCAGTGATGGAGTTAGACTTCTCAGATGAAGACGACCCAGTTTATCGCTATATGATCTGGAGAAATGCACATAGTCAATATGAAAAAAGACAAACATTTGCTTATATGGCTGTTTAGCATGAAATATGCTGCAGTTTGAAAGAACAACATTTGATGAAGTCGTGTTACACATAAAATCCCCTGCGAGTTTTTTTTTTCCTCGTCAATCAGTTATTCATAACATGTGCTTGTCAGAAGATGTATCAATGAATAAACAGTGGCATGTTGACTTATAGGGTGTGTATCCGGCTGATATTTGCAGTTTCCCCGCCTTGATCAGACACCGAAACTTCAGCGACAAGAACCTCCGGGTTCGTATCGCTCCAGGTTCTTCGCTCTCCCCTTTTTATTTCTTTATTTATTCTCTCATTTTTTAACTTGCAGGGGGGGAAGGAGACAAAATGGTTGCAGGTGGTGATGAAAATAAGAGCCATCCATCATTATTTATTAGGCATGAAAAAGATACACAATAATGTAATTTAATCTCTCAGCAGACAATTATTTCCACATATTGATAACGCAATGCGAAAAGTGCCATGAATCCTAATATGATGTTTGCTTTTATTGGTCTATGATACAACCATAACAAATAATGTAATTGTATCAGGGAGAAAATGTGATTATTTGCACATGCTAACATTATAATATCAATCTGCCGCAGACAATGGTATCATATTATTTTGCTGTGCTTAACTAGTTACAATTTGCATTAACTTATTATGTCTGGCTGGCAATGGAGACGGCTCTCCCTCCCCCCCGGTCTGTGCTTTTCTTAGTTTCTCATTACAGCTCTGTGGAAATTTAGGAAAGTTTCAAGCCTGCGTGATTTCTGACTTGAAGAGGGGGAAACTTTTACATGGAGTTTCAATATGATTTTCTTTTTCTGCCCGGCTGCTTTAGCCTTTTATCTATTCATTTGCAGCTCCAAATCCAAGCCTAGATGACTATCCAGTGCCCGTCCAGGCCAGTCTGAGGTTAAAGAAGCACGACACAATAGACACAATCTCTATGCAAATGATAGTGCCCGGAAACAAAAACACCTTTTCCATTAAAAAGTAAAATGCTTTAAATATTTGCATATAGGTGCACTGATTTGGCTATTCACAATTTTCAAGATGATTAACATTAATGAAGGAGGAGGCTTGATGCACTGACTGTCAGGCCACATCAGGCCACCTCTGTAACCTCCTCTGTGTTTTGCATGGCGAGGCATTCACGCCGTAGTGAACTAATGACCAAGTCAGCCCGTGCAAAATTAGACCGTGCATCTACACAAGTGACATTATGAGAATGTTTTATTGATGACTCATTATTAGCAGTCCAGCGGTGAGGTGAGTTTGATCCACCCAGTAGATGTAAAGTGTAATAATAATAATGCCTGCTTAATTATTAATACCCAAAACCTAATCCATCTCTGCAGAGAATATGTACATATTTTAGTGTCTCATTTGAATTTTTGCAACAAACACACACCTTAAAACCATTAGACGGCCGTGGTAATGACAGGTTTAAATGGGATGATTTTTAAGAATTAATGTGTTATTGCCAACTGTACGGCCCGAGCTGAAAGAGAGAGGTCTTCCTGTTTATTCTGTTTGATTCTGAAAGCGTGCAGCGTCCCACTGCACGTCCCCGTAGAGAGGCGAGCAGAGCACACACTGTGAGAAGGCGTCATTCTGCACCGGAGGCTAGAGGAGTGTTTGCAAGTCATTAGTGGTTTGTAAATGATATTTGTTCCCATGTGACATATCATTTGAAATGGTTTTCTAATAATAACACCCACTGATAATAAAATAAGAGGGCCCTCATGTTGTGATTATGCTTTTCATAAATTTGGTTTTGGAAAAAAAAAAAAAAAGGAGGGAGACGTTTCAGTATGAATAAGTGCTCAATATGTTGATGTGAATGTTCCTCTCAAATGGTGAACATCGCACTGATCCTCCGACTGATAGCTCTGCTTTAAAGCCGCAGTAGGTAGGATATTTTTGGCGTCATTGGGCAAAAATTCCATAATAACCTTTCAGCATATTATAATCTATAGTCTAATGTTCAGAGAGAACTAGACTTCTGCACCTCCTCATGGCTCTGTTGTCAGGCTTTTAAAAAATCTAGCCTGTGACGGGAGACTTTGGCCAATCACAGGTCATTTCAGAGAGAGAGCGTTCCTATTGGCTGTGCTCCGGCTGGTGGGCGGTGCTTGGTATTTCCTCAACTGATCTTAACATTGCAGCTGGGTCTCAAACTTTCTTATTTTACAGCTAAACAGTACACTACAAGATGTTTCTGAAAACATTTTATGTGAAAAATAGGCATTACAGTACCAGAATATTGATTCATATTTGATCAGCGCTGCCTAGTTTGACCGTTTGATCGGAGTTTGTGAGTGATTGACAGCTGCTCAGAAACGGCATGGCTCCAGATCAGACTTGGTTGTTTAGCTCCGGTCTGTGAAATCTTGCAGATGCCATTAGGAGCACCGGAGGACACAGAGGCACATGATTCTTTTCAGATGTCTCATGCACTACCGTCAGAATATGGTGACCGTTTTATAAAAATATATTTTCTTTAAATCATATTTGCTCCAATCTGCCTCCTCCAGCTTTACGCTCAGGCTCAGTTTGACCAGCGAGAGCGTCTCACGCTGAGCTGAATAAAACTTTAGTCGAATCCTGACTCGGCTTTGTTGTAAAGAAAAAAGCATCTTTCCGCTGAAGCTCGACGCAGTGTATTCTATACGAGCAAAAAGCTTGAACTGTCACCTCCTTCCTTAATGACTCCTGACAAATACCCTGTCTTCCCGCGGTGCGTTTCCTGTTCGCCACAGCACAGAGCCGAGACAACTTGGCACAGGACGCAGTGTGTCTGGTGAATAGGGAGCCGTGCTGCCGCTCTAACACCATTTGCCTTGTATTTTATGAAATGAACCAGCGGCTCGGAGATCAATAGGCCCCCGTGGTGAATGCGAACAACGCTGCTGGGTCCTTATCAGGAGCCCGCTGCCAATCTGTGGCAAGCGAAGCCTGCACCTTCCCTGGATACACCATTGGTCTTTGAAATTAAAGTTGACGCCTGTAATCCAGGGAAATGGTCCCTCTACTCTCGCTTAACACCGGTTTAGTTTCACCCCAGCTGATGATAAAGCATGACAGAAATACAGAGCACTATCTTCTTGCCGGGGTTGATAGGTTCTGCCAGCTTATCAGGAAACAGGCAGCTAACCTTCTTGTGCCTGGCCCGTGGACAAAACTGAGGAGTCAATTTACAAAAGAAGGCATGCCGGGTGGCTCGTAAATAAAACCGTTCTTTCTTTACGGAAGACAAAAAACAGTAAAAAAAAGAAAATAACCAATTTTAGAATCCAACCCCCCCTAAAAAAAGTGAGTAAATGTATAACACAGGAGGCTAAGCGCTAGTGATAGAGTGTATTCATGTAAATCCGCCCAAGCACAGCTGCAGGAAATTGACAGGGATCTACTGGAGCGCTTTGCCTGTAAAGGGTGGGATTTACATGCCTAACTAGGGCTTAACCACCCTCCCCCGAGTTTACCTGTTACTCTCTGGCCTGTGAGCACGCGTCTGGATGGGCTAAGGTTGCACTGCTTATTCTTAATGCCTTTTCATCCCCCCTCATATCTGTCAGTCTCAGGAATGAACTCGTAAACTCCACCGGGGCTACTCGCTATCGCAAAAAATTGCTTTGGCGTAATGTCACAGCGGGAGTTATGTTTGTTTCCTTGCTCAGGAGGCCTCAAAAACTTTCCACAGCAGGAATCAGATGAGCTAAAATTAAAGCGCGTGTGTACGGCAGGATGTGACCGACGCCGAACGAGGCTGTGAGGTGCGAGCGCTTGCTGCTGCGGGACTGCTTTATGGGTAATTGAGATCACATTAATGCATGTGTTCCTCCTGAGGAGAAAGTGCAAGTCTTTTCCTTTTGGACAGGATGTGGCTTTGGGCAGTTCGGGATGGTGGGCGTCGCTCCTGGGCTCCGCAGCCCTCAGCTGAATCTCAGCCCCTGCAGGCTGATTCTGTAGACCGCTCGTGGCAGTTTAGACTAAGCAGAAAAACTGTTTGGCTTTCTTTTTTTTCTCTTCTTCATGAAACTCACATCTGTACACGTAGAGCACGCAGAGCTCACGCCAAAGCAGTCTCAACAAAAACAACGAAAATGTTTCCTCATTTGTTTTTTTCCTCTGAACCTAAGATCCCTCCAGATGATTAAAAAAAACACAAATAGCAAGCACCACTTCTATTAATGCTGTCGTCCTATCACACAGGAACCGACTGCTGATGCAAAGCGTTCCTTTTTGCCTTGTGTGTTTTGTATTTTTCCTCCTTCTAAACAATGATTTTCAGAACTGGAGCCGCCGCCAATAAAATTAATGGGAGACTTGCTGAGTCCATACAGGAAGTGGGCTTTTTAAATAAACACATTGTTTCCAAACTAATCCACACCCCTATTGTTTACAGACGGGGAACTGGGCTGGGTGCAGACCGGGCCAGTCCACCCCGATTAATCCGCCCCCCCCTCCTCCTGTCAAGGCTACTCCATTTCTAAACAAGAGGAAAAAGATAAAACTGTCAGGCAGGACTTCACTTTGATGTTATTTCTGGTCAGCATTACAATTTTTTATGTTTGTCCTTTACATTAAATTATTCCGTATGTACAGGGACTTTTGAGTCCAAATGAAATTGGAATTATCCTCACTTTTTGTGTATGAAAATATATGCAAAGTTATAAATTTTTCAAAAGAGGATAAAACTATTTCTGATCATGTTTGTGGAAACTGTCTAAAGCCTTGAGTCTCAACTTCTGTGGTGTACTACCGACTAGAAATCCTCAAACTGTAGCTGATGACCTTTGAACTTGAACGTGTTTTTTTTTTACTTTCAAGTCCACATAATGTTAGCTAGCAATAATTGGCGATTTATGCTGTCTGTCCCTTTACAACATTCATCATTTAAGATGTCTCAGCATGCTGTTATGTTTCTTGTCAGTAAGAGGAAGCTAGTTAGCCTATCTTGCTACAGCCTGTTCACAGGAAAAGGCACGATAATGCGCAAGGCATTTAGCCTGTAAAAATATCTTTCTTGCGTTTGGCGTGTCATCTGTACGCCATGTAGTCTGTACTGACTGGAATGTAAACGTTCCGCATAAATGTGCTACCCCCTCATAGTGTCGTAGATTAAAAGCAAGAAAGACCACTCATGTCGGGCGGAAGGGGAGGTGGACAGGTACAACAAACACATGACTTTCAACCAGGAGACCGGTGTTTTGTTTTGTAAGTCGCTTTATTGACATTTGTGACATGTTTTCCATACCTATGTTACCTTGTTTCCGTACATATTTTACTTAGATTACGTACTTATTTTCATTGGCCAACCATTACCTTTTTCCTAAACCCGAGTGAGTGGTTATGTTGCCTAAACCTAACTACGGACGTTACCGTAGTTTTGTTGCATGGCGTACAAATGACACGCGAAAAGCCTACAATTCCTGGCCTGAAGTTTTGTGTGTTCTTGCTGCAAAGGCAACATTTATACTTTGCCTTATGGATTATCCCAATCAGACTCCAAAAATGGCAAATGGCACTCGCGCTGTAATATCATTACCGCAATATCTTTTGTGAATTGGACCTTGAGACAGGATGGATAGTGGTTGCAAGTAACGTGCAATTCATGGTGCTATCAGTGGGCGCAACCCATTCTTCGTGAATTGGCCTCTCAGCACTGTGTTTGTCCCACATTATAGAAAGGAGAGGGGCTAGTTAGTGTTAGCTGTCTCTCTTTCATGGATCAGGGAGACGGCAAATGACCAGCCCATCAAAAAAATACAGCAACCGGCTAACGGCTATTGTTAGCCCCCCCAGTTAGCTAACTGTCTGTGTGGTGATTGTTGACAACAACTATTTTTACTGCCCGCCCACACAAATATTGCACCAATCAAATTACAGTTTAGCCCGCTATGGTCCATAGGGCTTAAGTGGTGGGCACTAAAAACAGAAATTAGATCAATAATTTACTTAATTTACTTCCGAAACAGAACCGAGAAGTTCTGGTTTCATTTGGGCTCGCTCTACAGGACGCTGTTACTGCAGGAAAAGAAAAGAAAATGTCAATTAACAACTTTAACCAAATCAAAGATAGGCCTTTACTATATACATATTGATTTCTTATCAAGTATGATTTTTAATTTAATTTCAACATTAAACATGCTAAATCAGAAAACTTTGCATGATTAGAACATCTAGTTTTAAATGATCAACTACAGTCAATATTAACTTCATAGAACATCTTCTATTAGCATGCAGGGGCCCTTATGTAATGAATATACTTTGCATGATCAAATTATCATCCCTGAATTTGAAATATCTGTGGATATCCAGAACCACTCTGTCAACCACTCTCACTTATCGCCTCCTGCATCGATTTTTTGGTTTCAAATACTACCAGTCACTTATACTTCCATTTACATAATGTCCGATGAGGAAAATTTGTTGGACAGATTGTAATTCATATCTCCACTCTGCGCGCTCGCTGGCTCTAATACTTCAGTTAGCTACCTCACATTTACATTTCAATCAGTGATTATAGCCTCTCCTCCTCTCACCCCGCTGAAAGTAAATACGGGGACTCCACTATCTCCGACTAAAATGCATTTTGGTGGCACCGGAGGGATAGGCATGAATATTCTGTCTGGTACATATTTACCATGTGCCGCTAAGTGTCACATGCTGCAAGTGCATCCTTTAATAGCTCAGCGCTCTGTATACAGCACAGCGTGGCACTAACACTGCCAGGAGCCTCAGACTTGCTAAAAATGTCTCATTTTGGCTTAAAGTGTCCACCAAATGTCATGTGACATGTTCTCTGAGGCGGCTGTTTAGTGTCCGGCACACTCTACTCTATCTATTCTGATGATTTTTTTTTGTTTTGTTTGTTCAAACCTACCCCACTCACAGTCTCGTGGTGTGTTTTAAGGATATTAGTGGGCAGAAAATGAAACTCCGACACACGAGCTGCTTCCTGCGAGTTTTCATGCAGCTGCAGAGATAAAACACATCATCATGGAAAAGGTCAAGCAAGTGGAAAATTTGTCTATTGTTAGTTTTGCTGTTGACCGCGACTGTGAAATGAACGTTTGACATGTTTGTTTCTTGGTGTTTTTGCATAGATGGCTCTGAGCGTAATAAAGGAACAAAATGCTGGTTGTTTTCTAAAGCTGACTCCCACACAGGCAGCTGCTGATGACAAATGTTGGGCTCCCCTTAGTCGGAGTGAAGCCTCTCGCACATAAGGCAGGTTATATCTTCACTGTGCTGGAAGCCACGGTAGGAAAGTCTGCTGCGTTTGGAAAAGCTCACTTCCATGTCCTCCACCGCTGGACGCCTGCTGTCTGTTGACTTCTCAGTCAGAGGTAACCCAATATCCAACTTCATGGGGGAAAAGTCTGTCAGTTGATGAGTCATGGGTGAAGCTTACAATCATTACTTTTTAATTGCTCTTTGAGTGGAACTTTCTTTGTGTCGGGGCCTGGCACGGTAAGGTGAGCCGGGAACCGTTGAGCTCACTGGGGAATTGTTTGCGTGTTTTCTTGTTTGCTTGTTTTGGAACGACTTTGCAACTCATCTATCATGCAGCAAGGAGGGGGGAAAAGAAACGGACAAGTCATAATAATCACACTTTGCCACAAACTGCTCTCCCCGGCCTTCTGTTTTCCAAGTCTGGTTACACACACATGTTGGCTCCGCAGAATATTCAATAGACATTTATAGGAAATAAATTAAGAGATGAATGCAAACCATATGGCATTCGGAGGTTTATTTGTAAAGCCCCTGCATCAAAGCTTTTTCCAGATCACACCATATTAGCTATGTTTTTCCAGTCCAGCAAAATCAGGAAGGTAACCACAGACCTTCCTGATGGGAAACACATGAGCGGCGGTCCGCCGAGACAAGGAGCCTCATACATGGACGAGGCATCATCGTCAGGGAGCATCAGTGAAAACAATTATCCCTGCATGTCTAGATGTCATATGTCACCCTGGGTTGAGTTTAACAGGAGGGCGATGGAGCTGCGTCACTGCTCGGAGAAAACCTTTCTAGCCTCAGGTTGAACCCCCCGCTACATTCTCACTCCTCTGCATGTGAGGCGGCCTGGATGCCTGTGCGGGGTGTGGGCTCGAAGACAGACCGGGAAGGGAGCCAAAAGGAAACGGCAGTGCCCAGGGTATACACTTCCACCCCTGTATGAACACAACACCCCCCTCCTACTCCTCTTTCCATCATTTCCATAGGCTAGACAAGTTTACGGTTTCGTGCATTTGAGTGTGACAGCAGCAGCCCTCCTGCGTGTGACGGGCCCAACAGCAGCGGTCTGCCGACACTCGGGGTGGTTTCTCCTTCTTCGCTGTTGATCTTGGGCTCGCGCTGCACACACGCAGAGGGCCTGCCAATGTCAGACGTGGAGCGACCACACCACTGAGAGTCCACAACTTTAACCAGGAAGGTATTATTTCTGCTGTGGAGACGCACATTTTCTGCAAGAGCAAGAGCTCGGGTTGTGGTTGCTTTTATAGAGCTTCAAAGTCTCGAATGTGCATTCGATGCAGGCTGTGGAAGTGTTAGTTCTTGTGCCATTTCACAATGTAGACAACATGGCATGGGGGTCATCTCTCTCATTCCCTTTTTCTTTCCTCTTAGATGCACATAAACACACAGATAAACGCACTATATGCTCAGAGTGATCAGAGCCTGCTGTGCGCCATCGGGCAGTTTACCTCAGGACTGACAGAAAAGCACTTCCAGGAAAAGAAAAGCCAGGGATTCCTGCTGGGGGAAAATGCATCAAAGCGCCTGACTTAAGGCTATAATTAGCCGCTGTGGTGTTTGAAATGTGGAAGAATGAAGTCTTTGGAGAATTTGAATTGTTTATTTATTTACGTTTGTTGTTTTAATTTTCCCTCCAAATGAGCACATTTTTCACGAGGATTGAGTTCGCTCTGGCGTTCTTAATTTGCTGTTTGTCAGTGGTAGCCTATTGTGTGCAGTGAGAGTTTCATGAGATACAAAACACAAGCATGAAAAAGTGCCATGTTACAATAAGTGATGCTTTGTGTTTATAGAAAATAAACTCTGTTCTGTCTTTCAGGTTATGTGACAGAGGGGGCGTTCTCTTGGCAGAGCGGAGTACAGAGCAACTGGATAAATACAGTCAGTCCATTCTCTAATGATGTATGAAATCCTAAACTAATACAAATGGATGACCTGCCCTCCCTCTGTCTCCTGTCTCGTGAACCAGCCAAACCAGTGCCCCTGTTGCTGGCGTGCAGTGATGAAAACCACTGCATTCACAAGAAACTTCTTCCCTTGAGAGAAGAGAAAAACTCTCCTATTCTTTCGCCACATCTGCCGACGGCTCACTGCTCCACCAGCTTTTCTTGCGTAAAACGATTTATAGATATTTAAAATGTACTGATGTTTTCATGCACTGTGTGTGGGGGAGTTTTATATAAGGCCTATTCCACAACCTGTTTGAAAAAAAAAAAGTCCCGGTTGTAAAAGAACCTTCAGCGCCACAGATTTCATAAAGAGGAAAACATTACTAACAGCATGATCATTTTTTACGTATGAATGATGTTTGCACAAGTCAAACTGTTTCACAGCTCCGGTTTAATGTGAAACTGTGCTTTAAAGGGGACATATCATGCTCATTTTCAGGTTCATACTTGTATTTGGGGTTTCTACTAGAGCATGTTTACATGCTTTAATGTTAAAAAAAAACACATTATTTTTCAGTCTGTCTGAATAAACCTGTATTCACTCTCGTCTGAAACGCTTTGTTTTAGCTCCTGTCTCTTTAAGCCCCCCTCCTGATAAAGCCCAGCCTGCTCTGATTAGCTTACGAGAAAAATATGGAGCACCTTTTGCAAAGGTGGTTCCAATACGACCTGCATACCGTGCCGCTGCTCAGCCTACTTCCAATTTTTTCTATAGCTCTCGGTACTGTAGCGAAAAATCCACCATTGTAAAAGAGACGTATGTAAAACTCTTGACAGGACACCTCGAACTACAAACAAGGTTGATTATGACTCTTTCTATTATTAAGTTTTGATCCATGGAGGTTTTGTATTTGGTAATGGTAAATGGACTTGCATTTATATAGCGCTTTTCTAGTCTTCCGACCACTCAAAGCGCTTTACACTACATGTCAGCATTCACACACACATTCAGCAATTTGGGGTTAAGTGTCTTGCTCAAGGACACATCGACATGTGACCAGAGCAGCCGGGGATCAAACCACCGACCTTCCGATTGGTGGAGGACCTGCTCAAGCCTCTGAGCCACAGCCGCCCAATAAAACTTTCCTAAAGCAGAGAAAAGTGATTTTAAAAACGGTGACTTCATCACAATGTAAAAGTATATGAGTCGAGCGGGAACTCGCGGGTGGGCCAGCGGGAGTAACACTATATATACTATATATATAACACCATATTCAGTGGGCCGCATAATCCAGAAGTAAACCTGGAAGCTAGAAAACTGTTTTGCCAAATGTGCCAGGCGAGCTATTCTCATTGAAATGAATAGGCAGCATCTTGCGGTTTGGTATCCAGTTCTTATAATACCATACATCCACGCCACGGGTAGTTCTCAAGCTGTGGGAGATATATTCTAATGAGCGTACATGTGCTATAGGAAGGGGAGCCTAGTCTGAATGGTTTGTTGAATCACATGTTTTCTGATCTAGACAGCCCACAAAAAACAGACTGGGTCGTCTTATTTCACAGTTTGTGGGTTGATAGGCATTTCAGATAACATAATGTATGTGCTAGGGCTGTCAAAGTTAACACAAATTAGTTTTAACGCCACTAATTTCTTTAACGCATTAATGCAACTTGCGGTTTTGGAGGTTGCGGCTCAAATTTTAAAGCTAGAGTGAAGATACTGGTATCATATGAAACTAGAAAAAAGCGGTGAAAAAGTGTGTTTTCATGATATGTCCCCTTTAACTGAACGCTGCTGTCGGAGCGCACGGGGACGGGTGATCAGCTCACATGGAAGCGTTTCAACTCCGAGCAATCACGGCTCAGTTTACTCTGGCTACTCTATACGTTGCACCTTTGCAGAACCTCATCAACACAATGAGAAACAGAGAAAGTCATTTGTGTTAGTTGGCAGCTGAGAATCAGGCCTCTCAATCAGGCCGAGCGTGGAAGCATGAGCGTGGAAGCATGACCGTCAGCGACGGTCTGGGAAAACGTGCAACGTCCCAGTTGAATTGCTATCTGTAGCTTTATCAAATCTTCACACCGGCATGTTTCTTAGCACAGGATCAGATAACCTTCAGCTGCAATATTTCCAGTCAGCGTGGACTCGGCTATGAAAAAAACCTACCTCACCACATCTGAAAAAACTAAAGATAACCATACTGTAGCTCTCATATACTTGATTTGAAACAGGTATATGTATATAAATTGTCTCTCTCAGTTATTCTGAGGGACTGGATCCATAAGGAGTGTAAATTTGTTTCTGTCTTTTCATCTACAAAGGCAGAAGGCAGTAGCAACTGGTTGCCTAGAGAGGCCTGCCAAGCCAAATGATATTCTTGGGTTTCCACCAACTTCCCCTAAATATGGACAACAGATTCTTGGTTTAAAGAAACAACACATTTATATTGTGCCACAGTGGAGGGAAATATATATGGAGAATGGTGATGATAAGACATTTATTAACACTGAAAATCCACAAAAAAACACTCTAGATGACAAGAAATACCTGCAGCTTTCTCGTGTCCTGACTGTAGGTTATCATAGTTTCAGATTTCCATAAATATCACAACGCACGGCCAGTTAAATAAGAACACACGCCAGCAGTTTAGCGCTCATTTATTTAGCGTTTGTAACACCTAAACAATAGCTTCATGTCAGCGACATGGCAAATTCATGAATACTGATTCAATCCCTATGTCAGCTTTCATTAGCTGCTCAAGTGATCCTGCTCTCACTCCTGATAAAGCAATGGGACAGTGTATCATGTCATTGAACCAAATGTTCAAAGTGCTTCAACGCATAAAAGTCTTACAGTGGATGACAGTTTGTGTTGTGAGTGAGTCTGTGCTTCAGCATTCATTTTGTTTGCGCCTACAACGTATTGATTGACTTAAGCCACTTCTTGCAGCCCGTTCTCATTCCCAGGGCGTCAAATACCGACGCTTTGTCGCGGCCGTCGGCGTCAGATACTGACGTACAAGGCACCCTTTAGCGTTGGTATGAGACACACTGAGCTTTCCAATAACGACAATGTAAACCCATCCGCGTCAATATTAAAGTGCGTCGGGAGTGTGGTAACGTAGCTTTAAGAACAGAAGACACACACAGGGCGAGCGGGAGAGGAGGTGGATGGGTCCAACAAACACAAAGCTTTCATCCAGGAGACCTCTGTTTGTGTCCCAGGAGTCATGTTACAATCAGCTGTTTTTTCATGTTAATATGTAACAAAATATGCAGAAATAAATTGGTTTTTTCGTGGATTGCTCAGTACGCCTTGGATGCACGCCTTACAATACTAGGCTTTCCAAGAGTGCAAAGGTTAATCCACACATTATTTATTGTTGGAGCCGTGTTCATTATATGTGTCTGTATATGAAGTAGTATGTTATGACACATGTTGAGTGACAGCCCCCTCATTTGCAGAAATGCATAGAGAAATGGAAAAAGAAATGTGTAAACAAATAGAATAAGAATACATAAATAAATAAGGTTGGGGAAATAAATAAGGGGTAAAATGCAAAAGGGAAAATTGTGCATAAATACATAAATAAATACATACATTTAAAAATACAACAATTAATAAATAAATAAATACATATTTAAAAATACAAAAATAAATAAATAAATAAAAATAAATGCACAAATAAATAAATGCAAAAATGAATAAATAGATTTAGAATTTAATAAAAATAAATACATGAAAAAAATAAAAGGGAAAATGTATCAGAAGAGTAGATAAATAAGGGAATTAATACAAATATAAATAAATAAAAAAGCAAATTAAAACAGAGATATCAATTTATGTCACATTTGATCAATTAATTAAGGGCTACATTTAGTTTTAATATTATTTATTTATTTACTTATCGAGTCATTTATTTATTTATTCATTTATTTTTGACAAGTTCCTTCCTCCACATTATGTGCCCACTTGTGGTAATTCCCCTTTAGAACAGTAGGTGATTTGTGGAGTAAAGTGAAGACCAAATATGGGCATCAGTAATCACAGATCAGATGTGTTGTTTACCGGAAGAGGCAGCAGTTTTCCACTTTCATGTTTGAAGGCCTCGCTGTCATGTTGTTTAGCATCACATTGAGCCATTTGGTTTGTTTACGTGCAAGTTATTAATCGATATAAATGTGTGTCAGTCGCCGTGATCAACGGACGGACCTGATGGTGTATTAATATTAATATATAAACGAGTTTGGCTGTGCGGACGCTTGGGAATGTGAATTATTCAATCAACATGCTACAGGAGGCCATGCGTCAATTAGGTAATTTACTAACTGTACAGCAGCTCCTCAGTGGCTTGTAGGTTTCTTGTTTTTGGTCAAGTCAAGCAACTAGATTTGTATTACACTCATGATATTCTATTTTATTAATTCGGTTATTGGCTAAATAGCACAGATGGATAGGATACTATGGAGTGAATGTCATGTTATTCCATTAGTGGCCTCTGACGCAGCCATAACCAGTCAAACGGTTTATCGCACTTTGCGTTGGTTCAACCTCCTAGAAATGCGTGCTATATATTATTTTATAATAACACAGCCTTGCAATAATTTATAATGATGAATAATATTGATGTGTCTTCTTGACAGAATAATAAACCAACAAGATAAGAAAATAGATTTGTGATGTTTTTATTTACTTACATCCTAATAACATCGGACACTCTGTTAAAGCGGCAGTAGGCAGTATATTTTTGGCATCATTGGGCAAAAATTCCATAACAACCTTTCATTATATTGTACTTCAAGTGATCTGAGAGAAAACTAGACTTCTGCACCTCATCATGGCTGTTTTCAGGCTAAATATTTCATGAAAAAAAGTCATAGTATAGTATGTCGAAAAAATTTCATGAAAAAAATTCATAGTATAGTATGTCGTAAAATTTCTTGAAAAAAGTCATAGTATAGTATGTTGAAAATTTTTATTTGAAAAGGTCATGGTCATATGTCGAAAAAGTTTATTAAAAAAAGTCATAGTATAGTATGTTGAAAATTTTTATTTGAAAAGGTCATGGTCATATGTCGAAAACGTTTATTAAAAAAAGTCATGGTATGGTATGTTGAAAATTTTTATTTGAAAAAGTCATGGTATGGTATGTAGAAAAATTTCTTGAAAAAAGTCGTAGTATAGCATGTCAAAAAATGTCATGAAAGAAATTCATAGTATGTCAAAAATTTAACGATAAAAAAGTCATAGTATAGTATGTCGAAATATTTCATGAAAAAAGTCAGTTTATTATGTCAAAAAATGTAATTAAAAAAAAGTCATAGTATAGTATGTCGAAATATTTCATGAAAAAAGTCAGTTTATTATGTCAAAAAATTTAATTAAAAAAAAGTCATAGTAAAGACTGTCAAAAAAAAAGAGTAAAAAAAAAAAGTCCCAGTGTAGTATGTCGAAAAAAAGAGTAAAAGAAATCATTATAGTATATTGGAAAAATAGTCATAACATGGTGTCACAGCAGGCTTAACACTGAAAATAAAAATGGACACAACCAGGAGATACGTTTTATTGCATGTTAGTTTATTGAAGTAAAATTAATTAATGAATACCAGATAACAAGGACCACAGGGGTGCTGCTGCAGCAGGATGGAGAGGAAAAGAGCTGAACAACAGGGCCTTCCTATATAGACTCAGGCCACAAATCAGCACTGGTGCTTGGCAATCAGATGATCAACCTAGACAGGCTCAATAAGAAACATCAAAATAAAACAGGATGTAATAGAAAGTCATAAAAAGTCATAGTATAGCATTTCAAAAAATCATAAAAAGTCATATTATAGCATGTTGAAAAAAGTCATAGAACAGTAAGTTAAAAAAAACAAGAGTATAGTATATTGAAAAAAAAGACATTAAGTAGTCCTTGTATAGTATGTCGAAAAAATAAAACAGTATGTAACAACGATATGTCATAAAAAGTCAGTTGAAAGTCATTAAAAATTCATAGTATAGCATGTGGAGAAAAATCATAAAAAAGTAGTAGTACGTCGGAAAAAAAGCGAAAACATTCAAAGTATAGAATGTCAAAAAAAAAAAATGTAACAATGGTATGTTGAAAGTCATGAAAAATTTCGAAAAAAATCATAAAAATAAGTCATATAGCATGTGGAGGAAAGTCATAAGAAAGTCATAGTATGTCGAAAAAAAAGTCATAGTAAAGTATGTCAAGAAAAGATTAAAAAAGTCAGTATAGTATGTCAAAAAAATAAAACAGAATGTACAATGGTATGTCGAAAAAAGAGTAAAAGAAAATCATAAAAAACTCATAGTATAGCAAGTCATACAAAGTCACAAAATAGTAAGCCGAAAAAAGTTATAGTATAGCATGTCGAAATATTGAAAAAACTTAATTTTATAGTATGTTGAAAAAAGTCCTAGTAAATATAGTCATAGTATAGCATGTTGAGAAAAGTCACAAAATAGTAAGTTGAAAGTCATAGTATGTCAAAAAAAAGAGTAAAAAAAATTCAGTATAGTAAGTAAAAAAAAAGTCTAGTATATCAAAAAATAAAGCCATATAGTATATAGAAAAAAGTCCTGCAAAGTCATAAGATAAGATAGTAAGTTAAGTCATAAAAAGTCATTTTATGTCAAAAAATGTCATAGAAAAGTCATAGTATGTTGAGAAAAAAAATAAGAGTAAAAAAGTCATAGTGTAGCATGTCGAAAAGTAAAAAAACAGTCCAAGTATGTCAAAAGTCATAAAATAGTAAGTTGAAAGTCATAAAAAAGTCAGTCATGTATGTCGAACAAATTCATAAAAATAAGTCATAGTATATAGCATATGGAGGAAAGTCATAGTATGCCAAAAAAAACAAAACCTAATTCTGTGTAGTAAGTCGAAAATAAGTCATAGTATATCAAAAAGTAGTCATATAATAGTATATCGAAAAAAGTCATGCAAAGTCATAAAATAGTAAGTTGAAAGTCAAAAAAAGTCAGTCATGTATGTCGAAAAAAAGAGTAAAAAAGATCATGTAAGTCATAGTAAAGCATACTATAGTCACAGTATAGCATGTCGAAATAAGAGTAAAAAAAGTCATAGTATAGCATATTAAATATAGTCATAGTTTGTCGGAAAAATATACTATACTATGACTTTTTTGATATACCGTGGCTTTTTTATGATCCCCCCCCCCCCGATATACTACAGCATACTATGATATATTTTTATGGTATACTATACTATGACTTTTTTTCTGACACTTGAATGGCACATGATACTATTGCACTGTTCATGACCTTTCAACATCCTACAAGATGGCTTTTTACGACTTCTTTTTACATACTCTATGGCTTTTTACATACTATACTATCCACTTTTTATGGCATACTATATACTATGAGATTTTATATGGCTTATTATACTGTGTCCTTTATTATTGCCTATTATACTATGATATTTTTATATGCCATTTTTATGACTACTGCAACAGCTACCACAACAATCACTTCTAATTTTACTTAACATGTGTACAGACAGTAGTGTTTTTCAGGTTCACCTCACCTCACCTTGGTGTCCTAGTCTTCATTCAGTCTGCTGCTCCTCCCCCAACACCTTGTGTCTTTTCTCTGAGAACCAACAATGACAACTAAAGAGCTCCTTAAATGGGCTGTAATTTCAGCTTCAGGTATATTGAAGGTCCGTACATCAGAGACAATGATATTCTCGGGATGTGTAAATCACACTGAATGATGTTAATAATTTTATGAATTTTCAAGAAGTTCATAACGAAGCTAAAGAGACCACTGAATTTAAAATATGCTGTATGCTTTCAATATTCAACAGCATTTAACACAACGCAGGTGGTAATGAGAACAAATATCCTACCTCAGCACAGAGAAGATGTTGTCACAGTTGGTTTGTATAACGTTCCTCTTCTTCCCAGATGACATTCATTGAGGCCGCATACCTACAAGTGTGTTACAAATAAAAGCACCTTTCTTAACATGCAACACAACCGACAGTAAAAATCATACAACAATGATACACTTTTATTAGGGGTGTAACAATACGTGTAATTGTATTGAACTGTTCGGTACAGGAAGCTCGGTTTGCGTCATCCTTTCGGTTTGCCCTGTGACCTGTCTGTCCTTGGCCATAGACATTGTTATTGGCCGTAAATTGTTAAATCAAGTAGTATTCCTCTTTAAGGATTTTAGTCCAGATAAAACATCTCATTGTGTATGATAACTGCCGTTTACCTCACTGTCCTCCTGCAGTTATTGTCCAGCAAACGACGCTACAATTTATCTCCGCCTTCATTTCCCCCCATTTGAATTCGTTAACACTTGAACTGGCAATTTTATTTTATTTAGAATAATGTGACACTGAGTGTCCCTTGAGTTTCACTTGATATTGTCTTTCTTATTTGTTCTTTCATTTGACTCCACTTGAACGTCATTTAAAAAAACAAGCACAGAGAGAGTTGATCCTCATCCTTACATAAATCCCCCCTCACACTAATCAGCAATTCATCAGATCACTTGTCTTTGTGTTCGCCCGCCTCAATAACTCTTACAACCGATGAGAGTCACCTCCAAATAATGTCTTCATCATACAAGTGCCGAGCACAGAACTCCTCACAATTCCCCGTTTCTTTATCCAATGTCAACAGCTGACAGTCTTTCAAAGTCAAACGCAGTGTCAGTTTCAATAATTAAAGCTGTTTGTATTTCAAATAGAATATTTCATTTAGAAAAAAAAGTCGTATGAGGAGCAATACAATTGGACAGACAGCTTTGCATCAAAAAAAAAAAAAAAAAGAATAACCGCACAAAGCCCATCCCCCCCCACCTGTGAAAGTGATTACATTTTATGATTAAAAGGAAAAATAATTGAATGCCCCTGAAAAACTCCAGTTAATATTGACATTTTTTACCAAACAACACAGACGATTGTGTTATTGTTGTAATCTTTAGATCAAAGGGGGCTTTAATAAGGCCATTATAAATACATCTGAAAATTCACTCTGATATTCAGCAAACAAATCAATACAGGATGTGCACCGATCATTGGTCTTTTATTGCGGCGCTGTAGGCCGTTGCTGAAGGTAGCGCGGCATAATGAACAAAAACCGTGCAGGGCTTCGGCGCCCCCGCTGTGTTCAAAGTCAGTCATATGCACTGTACTTTATAATTGAAATAAAGGTAATCTCTCCATCCCTTTGAGCTGCAGCTTACATTCTTCTGCTGTTGTCTAAAAAGAAACAATGGCCAGGTGGTGGTAGGAGTCCACTGAAGAAGAAAGGGGGAAGCTATGGTCACCACAACAGTCAAGTCAAGTCAAGTGAGAGGCTCAAGTGTCTTGCTTGGCTGCTGACCCTTGAGATGAAACTGTCCAAGACTCACCAAGAGATGCGGTGTTCACTGACATCTCAAACTTAAAAGTGCAGCATGACACATTATCAGATGTATTTATCTCCTGCACTATTGGTAAACTTCTTTAGGGCGTGCAATAAGACATATATTTCCTCATTATTTATTAAACAGCTACGGCAAAGTGTATCCCTAAATCAATATCCCTGTCACTCTTCTCGTTTGGAGCACGGTGACGGTTGATTAGGCTTCAGAACTCCGGTCCACCACCAGCCTACTTTATTCCTTTGCAATATTGATGAGCTGCAGGCCCCTCAGTGTAGGAGCGTGGCCTAAAAGCCCCCTCTTGGACCACCGGGTTGCTGGGTGGGGAGGGTGACTCCGTCTCCGGTAGTGCCGCTGTGGGCTGCAGCGGGCGGAGAGCGCAGAGTCAAAAGATAATAAAAGAAGGCAGAATATTTTTAATACTCCAACATAAGAGGGAGTTTCTGTTAAGCAAATCATTGATGAACAGGACTGCTTTATTTTTCACTGTGGTGAAGAATTATTTCTTAATTCACTGTATTAACCAAAAACAGTCTTTCCTGTCTGGTTTTATCCATAAACAGCTTCTCAACTGATGTTCCGGAAAATGTACACTCACAATAGATATTGATAAAATTAACAAGTTTTCATTTAAAGGTCCCATATTATGCCCATTTTCAGGTTCATACTTGTATTTTGTGTTTCTACTAGAACATCTTTACATGCTGTAATGTTAAAAAAAACATTTGTTTTCCTCATACTGTCTGCCTGAATATATCTGTATTTACCCTCTGTCTGAAACGCTCCATTTTAGTGCATTTCAACGGGATTGCATCGGGATTGCGTTGCTAGGCGACAGCTTGGGTCCGTGTTTACTTCCCGTCAGCTGTTGTCATTCACAAATCGCATACTGGGTACTACATACTCAATATGTGTAATACTATCGTTCAACATATTTTTGTGTGAATAAACAGTAGTATGTATCTTTTCGGACGCACTGAGCAGTAATTTACGTCGTCATTTCTTGAGAGCCTCCTTGCCGGTTGGAGACGTGTAAAAAATTAAGTTATTTGTCAAAAGAAAATTGGCAAACTGGCTTATCAACTCAGTCAGGAAATGACTCAAATATATATGCCAAAATACACTGGAGGGGGGCCTTAGATAATATGCTTATAGTAATCAAGTAGTTCGCATAGTGTTCATTTTGGGTCTTTTCATGCATGACAACATGTGGAAAAACATTTTAAAAATAAGTTAGACTAACGTTACTGTGACTTTTTTTTGACATATTATACTATGACTATTTTTCTAATTTTTGTTTTGTTTTTCACTTCACTACCTTGACACTTTGCCTTGCGTACCGTCTGTTTTCCAGCTGGCTACCTGAGGCTGGCGATGGCTGCACATTGATATTGGGATGGGAAAAAGGAAAGTCGTTTTTTTCTGAATAAAAAATGAATGCACATGGGGGAAAGCACCTGTGGTTGAAGCTGCCCTCATCAAGTTGATTAATAACGCCCGGGCACGTAGTTCCCCCCGAATTAAATTTTGCCGATCCTCAACCGTCCGTTACCAGGTGTGAGAACGAGGAGCCCCGGCAAACGGGCTTTTGTGGTTATAATAATCATCCGCTTATAGTGATCAATTTGACCCAGACAGGCGTGATCACTATGAGCGGTTTCCACTTTAGGACATGCTTTATAATAAAAAAAGACATGAATATCAAACTTTTTACGATATGGGATCTTTAAACAAAAATAAAGTGGAGTTTATTGTTAAAACTAACACATGCACTAACACTTACACAACAAAATAAGTAAAAGATTCAGGATTTCTCCACCGGAATGTGCATGCAAAACAGTAAACATTTATTTTATGGGTCTGTAATTTCCCACTAATGTCCTTGGAAGTTCTCTGGAAAGATCGATGTAATCTGGTAATAATTATCAGGAGAGAGATCTGTGACAGTTATCTTGATGAATGTGAACAGTTAAAGCAAATTGTCTGACAAATGTATTGCCGTGGTTGCAACACCTGCCTGGAAGCAACAAGTCCAGGCATGTTGATTCTGGGAAACGTGGAAAAATAAACACAAGTAGATGAAAATGCACGATTATCAAACCGACGGTGTCAGCTATGATTCATGAAATAACTGCAGATCTTTGTTTGCCATTTAGCAATAAAACATAACAAAGCAACATTGTTATTAAGACATCATCCAAACCAGTCCAACATGATCTTATTTATAAGCTACAGAAAATACAGTTCCTTTTCATCCACCATAACAACATCACAGTGTTTCTATTATGCTGTCAGGTGAGGGCCAGATCAGACACCCACACCAACAATGTGTCACACAAACACATACTGTACATTTCTGCAGTGCATCTGAGTCATTTACAGCCCAACAACCACAGACAAGGTTGAGAGAACCTAACCTACAGCACATGACCGCTACTCTCCTCACCTCACTATTGTGCACTGCAGTATATAATAAACCTTGTTTGAAGTACATTAACCTGGCTCACAACAATGGTAATGTGCACCCTGAGGGGGATACCGGCGTTATTGACTTCCTGTTCCTGGAATGTTTTTTCTCCTGACGGTTAACTGAACTCCTTTTTTAGTTTGCAGGCATGTGTGGAAAGTGAGCGTATTAAAGACATATCTTACCCTTTAACTGTATGAATGGAGATTAACCGTTAACTGATTGCAGGGAGGGCTGAGGTACATCCGGGCCTTAGATGAGACGGTAGATAGCTGCAGAGCTGCATTCCTCCAACCCTAAAACAAATAACTTGGGGTTATAATGTGATTTAAAAAAAAGTAATAATAATAATCTCTTCGAATTTCACACATTTGATATTAAGGAAAAAACATGTATTAAAGCTTCAGTAGGCGAGATTGGAGCAAATATGATTTAAAAAAAGGTATTTTTATAAAACGCTATATAGTGACAGTAGTGCATAAAACAGGTAACCTGAAAAAAATCATGTTCCTCTGTGTCCTCCGGTGCTCCTAACGGCATCTGCAAGATTTCACAGACCGGAGGAAAACAAGCAGTAAGAGCTGATCTGAGGTCTGCTGTCCAGCTGCTGTCTATGAGAGCCGGCTGTCAATCACTCTGAACTACGACCAGACGTTAAACTAGGCAGCGCTGATCAAATATGAATCAATATTCTGTTACGGTAATGCCTAATTCTCTCCTCAGATGTTTTCAGAATCATCTTGTAGTGTACTGTTTAGCTGTAAACTGAGAACGTTTGTGACGCCGCCGCCATTGTGAAATCTGGTGAAGGAACGCCAACTTCCGGTCACATGACCGGAGCACAGCCAATAGGAACGCTCTCTCAATGAAATGACCTGTGATTGGTCAAAGAATCCCGTCACCGGCTAGATTTTCTAAAGCCTGAAAACAGAGCCATGAGGAGGAGCAGAAGTCTAGTTTTCTTTGTTGAAAGGTTAGTATGGAATTTTTGCCCAATGATGCCAAAAACATTCTGCCTACTGCCACTTTAAGGTACTGTAAAACAAAAATCAATTAATTAATCAGAGCTGTTATTTTTAATCTCAGATATAGGAGGAACATATACAATATAGTGTGTAGACCAAATGAGCCTTTCGGATTGTTTTTATAATGGCGACCTTTTCACACGATTACACAATCACGCAGCATGAGTTATATAAAATCAATGGCACAGCATTGATAAAAACATGAGAAATTTACAGTGACCAATTAGCGTCCAGCTTTCTTGTCTTCACAATCGATTTGAATTGTCCAAGAGGGACCAGCGTTATGAGCTGTCGCTCCCTCTGGAAGCTTTTCCAAGCGCCCTATGCGGCTGTTAGGGGTGGGGTATTTTTAATTTCAAAATAAGAGCAGACCAAGAAAAAAGACATACTTCCATAGAAGAACATTTGTAAAAACATACTCTTCAGACATCCACAAGATAATTTTGGTCTTGGTGATGTGCTTTAATAGAAAGTATCAACAAGTCAATATGAGTGGGCGGCTACTGTGAGGAATACTGTAATCTTCTATAAGCTACAAATGTCGGTGCAGATAAATGTGGATATTTTCCTTCTTTTTTTGATTATACATGACGTGATTTAGAAACGAATTGCATTTTGAGATCGTCGGCCTTATTACAGTCCTGGGACAGCCACATATACCAGATTTTGTTTCTTTTTTTTTGTCAGAGCATTTGATTTATTGATTGCGGTCGGGATGTAATGAGAATTTCAACAAATATAACAAAAAAATGTTTTTGAAGAAGATTACCAACCCTAGCTTTAATGATGGCTGAATTCCATTTAGCTGCTTTAGTTTCAGGGTGCTGTATTGTCTAATGTCTGAAAAAAGCCTATTTAGAATTATCATTGTATTCACAATAACGAGACACAGTTAGCAACATATTGGAGCATTTAGCAGCTAAAAAGCCAGATTTTTCCCTCAGGAGTTGGTAGAGACCAAAAACAGAGCTAAATATAGAGTGAATATTGGACTTAAATTCATCAGGTGGCCAGAAACATGACTCCAAATAAAAGATAATGTTGAGGAAAACATGGACGACGCCGTGGTAGCGACCTGTCAGGTAGCCCCGCCCTAAAGCTTCCCCTGCTTTATGGTCTATTTGACTCTAAATGGGACCATCATTTACAAAATGAACATCATGCTGTATTGAAGAAGACTTGAAACTAGCGATTGAGACCATAATCTCATGTTTAAAATGTTTACTGAGGTAATAAATCAAGTGAGAAGTAGGCTCATTTTCGCAGAGTCGCCCTCTGCTGGCTATTAGAAAGAATGCAGGTTTAAGGCACTTCAGCATTGGCTTCACTTTTCAGACCTGGAGATTTCCCACTGGTTCTATTTCTTTGACATTAGCAAAAGTCATACGTCAACACATCCTCACTGCAGTTGAACTTTTCCCTCCATATGTTGACTGCAACACATGTTTGGGTTATTACACTATTAACACTGTATTATTGTCTATTAACTTTTCAACATCTACAAACTTTTCACTGCTTTGAAGACAAAAACCATAGCCTCCATAATGTCATCAACAACTACATTACTTTACTGACTGTTATTGTCATCAGTGTTTTTCTCTTCTGACTTCTGGATGTCATTGAAATGAAAACCCCAAACCAGTGTCTTATTTTCCAGATGTTTGCAGATGATTTCCATAAATTCTGCATGATATGATTACTCATGACAACTTAATGAGATATTTCCTTAAAGTGAAGATACCCAAGCCTGCATTCTATCAGTTTTATTCCCTTTGATAAATGTTTCAAACTGTTTGCAGTATTTCTATTATAACATTCACGTTACCTAAAGCAAAAAGCATTTATTTATCTTTTTCCCTTTAAGTAATTTTATCCAAAAAAACTAATGTTGTTACTTTGCTAATGTTGTATATTATATTTTGAAAATCACTAAATATTCATGAACCTTACAGCAATAAAAGGGTAAATTTGTGCAAAACTTTGAATTAAAAAAGCCCGACCACGCTGCTTTGGAAAGTAAACTTTTACATTAATTCACGCTCTCAGAGCAAACAGATGAGGAGACAAGCTTCTGGGCAGGTTACATCCACAGAGCTGTTTATCAAAATAAGCAGCCAGTCCAGAGTGGTCAGCCTATTGATTTTCCTGCCAAATATAATCTGTTTCACCATCATAAATCTGTGTCTGACATCTGCACAAAGCCCCATTTTAGCCAAACACTGCCAAGTAAGGCTGTTTATTCACCGATGGCCTGATAGTCTCCATGGCAACGCTCACTACAATTAGACAACTGTAATCCCGCCTTCAAACATGCACGCAGTTAATTATTTCAGCACAAAGTGAAGAGGCGAAATGCGTAAGAGGGGAGATAGAGAGCCAACTGTGGAATCCTGGTCGGCTGCTGTCCGTCCACCTCATGCAGTGCGTGTGTGTGTGTGTGTGTGTGTGTGTGTGTGTGTGTGTGTGTGTGTGTGTGTGTGTGTGTGGACTCTGAACGCAGCACAGCCAGCCTTTAATGAGGGCAAGAAAAAACTAAATAATAAGAAATGAGGGATGAGATTGACAAATAAAAACAAAAGTGCATCCAGAAGTCTTTGTTTTTAGTAACTGTCATTTACTCGAGTACTGTAGGCTACTGTACTTAAGTACAATTTTAATGTACTTAAGTATTTTCATTACTTTATACTTCTACTCCACTACAATTGAATATGGCATTTTTTACAGCACTACATTTATTAAATATCTCTAGTCACTAGTTATTTTGTAGATTCAGATTAATGATAGAAAACAAATAAGAGATAATACCCAAGAAGATAGCAGTTATAATTAGCCCCACCCATGTACACATTAATGCATCTATAATTCAATAATATATTTACATTATTCTGAGATGGGCCATTCTGCACGACGAGTACTTTTACTTCTGGTATTAGAGCAGTATGTTTTTATGTCAATAAATTGCATTTTCTTTAATAAAGTAACATTTTGAATGCAGGACTTTGACATACTACATTGCGGTATTACTTTTTCTCAAAGGCAAAGTGTGTAGGATTTGGTGGCATCTAGTGGTGTGGTTGCAAATTGCAACCAACTGAGTACCCCTCCGCTCACTCCTCCCTGTCTAAAACTGCAGTCCCCTCGCTCAGAGGCCACGGCGGCTCATCTTATTGTAGTTTCACTAGCGGTTCTGAGAACTACGGTGGCCTTCAGCTAACATAAAAACGTGAAAGGCCCTCTCTAGAGTCAGTGATTGGTTTGTTTGTTCTGGGCTACTGTAGAAAACATGGTGGACTCCGTGATGAGGACCTGCTCCCTATGTAGATATGAAGGGCTCATTCTAAGCTAACGATTCTTAGTTTCAGGTGATTATACACTAATGAATACATAGTTATATTATATTCCATTTCTGCTAATAGATCCCCCGAAATGTTACAGACGGTTCCTTTAAGTACAATTCTGAATGCTGGAACTTACTACACAGTAAAAGATCTGAAATGCAGATCAAATGATTTAGATGAATACTTCTCCCAACACCACTTTACCAGTTAGTGATGCAGGAGTTATCTATTTGTCCAAGCTGATAACATCCTCAAGGGTTAATTTATCAGGCTTTAAAAGGGGGCCACCACCTAAATTAAGAATCCCAATATGTTATTTCCACGGTGTAGGAAAGTTCAGTCAATATTTGTGAACATGAGCTACTCTCTCTCAAAGCCAGAAACCAGAGAAGTAAGTCTCAAACATGTGATGTCATAGGGTATAATGTCTATAGCTGCTCCATAGACAATGAATGGGAGACTGATTTTAAGGACCCAAAGAATGTTTTTCTTTTTTTTATACCCAAACTAGCTTTATTCTATTGTAGCAGTTGTAAAAACAGAAAATGTTCCCATATACTCAGCACATTCGTCTGGGTGCTCTCAGGGTCACCCAGAACATCACTCCCAATTCATTGTCTATGGAGCAGCTACAGACTTTATACTACACTACACATTTGAGTTTTAGTACTTCAGTTTTTGGATTTGGGAGGGAGTTTTTATAAGGGTGTAGTTCCCCTTTAAAAAGCTCCTCCAGAGCCACAGAAGACATTTTACAACTGTTTTCATAGACTTAGTACTCCCAATGACTAGTAAACTAACCTTCAAGAGCAAAATTGGTGGAGTGCCCCTTTAAAGATCAAAATTTAAGGATTTAAATTCCTTCCCTAACTCTTTCTCTTCATCTACTGAGTATCTCCCTTTCTGTCATTGTTATTGATTTAATAAGGAAAAATCAATAAAGAATAATGTCTTTCACCTGGATTTAATTAAATCGGAGCACTTTCTGAAAAGAGGTCCCCTAACATTTTGTACATTCAATCGATTAAGCATAAACTCCTCCATTAACAAATATCTTTCAGCTTTGGTTAAAGTGAAAACTATGAATTTGAGAGATGATGAATGAACTGCCGTCAGTGAGGTCTACTCTGTCGGTTAGGTCGTGTTTTCTCAGTTGTTAACGGTTCATGTTATTCCACAGAATACAGCACCACATGCTTTCTTTCCTCCCCAACCTGCTTTCTTCAAATGTTGACTCAGACAGTGCCCCCTATTCCCAGGAAGCCCTCAACAAGCACCATTTGCTCCTGCTCATACCATGTTAACAGGAAAAACTCATTTGCCATGTATTGTTAAAATTTTTATTAATAGCAATTTATGTCACTCAGACTCTGCAGAAAAAGAAAAACATCTGGGCCTTGTACAAATCTATCACTCAAGTTGTCAAAAAAATTTGTTCTCATGCAATATAAATAGGCCCTGAGTCTGTGGGTAGAGAGATGGGATCTGTTTCTGCGAGGGCGACGGGCTGGCTGTTTAGAGACTCCCAGTAAAACAGGTCATGCTGTTCACATCATGAAGCCTCAATCACAAACAAATGTTTTATTTAAAGAGCCAAAGCGTTGTTTACTCCAGTCTGCTTACTCTCCTTCCCTTCCCTTCCTCTCCCGCCCCGGCTGCGCTCTGTGTGATCAGCACATTTGAATGCTGGAAGCATGCTAAGAGGAAACAAAAACACTCCTGACAGGAAGCTCTACCCTGTCATGTAAAGGAACAAATAGGTAGGCATGTAGCTAAGTGAACAAATTGCGCCGACACAGTTTAATAAATGAAGCATTCAGGGAGTACAAATGTGTTAACCGTTGCAGAACTTGCTGTAAATAACCTCGGCGGCGCTTGTTTGCTGAGTGGGAGGGTAAATCTGATTAAAGTACACAAGAAGTGTTGGCTTTTGCTGTATTTGTCACTGATAAATATGGGATGTTAAATGTGCTGCTGCCGCCTGCCGTCTCTCTCTTGTCAGAATCTGTCAAGTTATTATGACTCTACTGAAGGATCTCTGCCGGGTCAAAGTCCTCTCTGTTGTCCTATCGACTGCTTCTGTGACCGAAAGTCGATTCTATTGACCAATCAACACAGGAGGTGTCTGCTATCAGCATTAATCTATAGCTATGGCTCCATAATTCATCATGGTTGTTGTCTCCTTAAAGGATAATTCCACCTTTTCGTCTAAAATAAATCATACTGTATACTACTCTTTTGCAATATGTTTTGAGAGAATTGAAATGATACCCGGATTACGTTTAAAGAAATCCTTTTAATGAACGTATTTGCAAAATTGTAAAATACTAGTGCAGTGCCCGTTCTGAGCGCGCGCCCGTCCGCTTGGCCCCTAGAAATTCTGCTTGCAGCATTGTCGAGAATCGCGGTATGGCTGCTTGTACCCGCCAAGTGTGAAGTTGATTGATCCATCCGGCCAGGAAATGCAGCACATAACCTACCATCAAACCACAATTTACCTTTATTACACTTCAGTTTTTATACGGATTAAACAAACAAGATATAACGTGTTAATCAGTGAGCTTTAGAGGCCTAGAGCCATGCTAGCTGTTACCCCCTGCTTCCAGTCTTTATGCTAAGCTAAGCTAACTACTTCTGGCTGTAGCTTTAGAGTACGGACATGACAGAGGTATCAATCTTCTTATCTAACGCTCTACAAGAAAGCGAATAAGCATTTGAAACTGAAAGCAGTTGGTTAGGAAGGTTAAGAAAACCCCTGGTCTAAGGTGTCAAAATCACCATTTAGCAGCATATAAACAGAGTTGGAAAATTATAACCCTAACTGTCCATTGGAAACGTCCCATCGGTTCACAGAACAACATCCTGTTTCAACCTTGACTGACTATATTTATTGTAGCTGTAAGCACTCACACGTTTCCTTTGCATTGAGGGATTATTTCCAACATACAACAACAACATTTTGATTTCACCTCCAAATAGGGATGTCACGAGAACCGATACTTCAGTACCAAGTCGATGCCAAAATTCTAAAAAAGTGACAGTACTCTTTTTCTACAGTACCGACGGTACCGTACGATACCTGTAACGGTCATTGGTAGTGATGTGACAGCGAGGAACATTTTCCCACCGGTTAATAAACTTGTGACAACACCGGTGTTACCGATTACACCGGACATTTTACAAGAAGGTCAATATGTGCAGAGCGCTGACTCTGATCTTTACTGTTGGGTGGCGGTGTGTCTGGCCTCTCCGGTAGCGCTTTTGCTGCGGGGTTCCACTGCGGAGGTCTACCTGGCGCCGCTGCTCCGTGCACACCGGCTGTGACGGCTCCATCCACCTCACGGCGATTACCTCATTAACTTTATGGTTCCCTTATAGCATTGGGTTAAAACGTGAAATATTGCCAAATAGGTGCGTTGCTTTTCACTTCGAAAACAAATCCTCTGCCTTCTGCTCCTACTACTCTGAGCTGGTAAAGTGACATCCCTACCTCCAAATAAAATGTTTTTTTGATTATCTGGCTAAACTTTTTGGATTGTTTAAAACCTGTCTGATCATTTGAGTGCTCGTGTTTCTTGCCCCAACTGGCTTTTGTTTGGCAGTGTTTCCCGATCTCAGCAATTACTGGTGAGTACAACGTTCTCATGACTACTAGAAAATGATGGCCAAATTTATGAAAATAAGACCTATAACAAACCTGAATCATCCTTTAACCCGCAACAGAGCATCCGGCACTATAACCTGCACTGTACTGCATGTTCACAGTCTCCACTTTGACTATATTCATTTTAAAATACAACATCTTTCCATCTTCAACAAATGACATGCTACTCAGCAGCACATTAAAAGCGAGTGTTTTCATTAGTGCGGCTGTTGTTGTTTTCCACACTGGAAGGCTGCTGTTTTGCATATGATGAGATGATTGTGCGTGTGAGCGGGAGGGAATGAGTGGTGCTTAATGTGGTGGACAGTGATCAGCGGCGCAGCCCCCCCTCCCGCTCAGGACTGCAGGCCATCTCATTTACATTCCCCCCCGTTTGTGGACAGAGCGCTCGCTGCAAATCTACCGCGGCTCCACGCTTCCCGCCCGCAGCACCCACCCGATATGTGCATATGTGCATACGTGCGCGCGCGTGCTGCTGCCGCCAAGTCAGCCAAGGAGTATTTTGCACAGGTTAAAGCCTCTAAATGAAAGCGGTTATTCTCATGACTAATTCATGAGATGCTGAATTATGGCTGACAAACAAGAGAAATTTAAGTACGACAAGCAAAATGAGGCATACAGGGGTTGTATTTCTGAGAGCGGCAAAATGAGATGATGGAGGGAAGTGTGGGAGCCGTTCAGTGTAAAAATCTGACAAACGCTGACTGACCTGGTCAAATACAACTACATACTCCATCCTTGGGCTTTTGATGTGTTTGGTTCCCCTATGCTCTCAAAACCCCCCCTAACAGAGAAAATATGTGTTTTGTAGCTGCAGGCCAGGAAGACGGAGTGAAAGCGAGAGAGAGGGGGGTTGTGAAAACCCAGGCAGGGGTAGCATTCTGCTGGCCAGAGTCCGGCTCTTCACATGTCCTCCTCCAGCACTCACAACAGCACCACACAGTGAGACAAAAGGTGAAGGGTAGGCAGGTCAACACACACACATGCACAACCACCTTTCCCTCCACCGCCCCCCATCTCCCTCTTCATCTGCCACTCTCTTCACTTCAACCCCCTGCATCCTCCCCTCCACCACCACCACCACCAACCACCAACCAGCCTGCGTTCATTCTCAAGCAAGGTTAACTGGCCTCTCATCCCGCCTAAAACAACAACAAAAGGAACGTGGAGTGATAGTGGCGCTTTTGAATAGTTCAAAAAGATGTCGGCGCGCATAAACCCGGTGCCTATCTTGATCACAAAGGAGGGTGACGTCGGGGGAAAATGGCACTTCAAATAATGCAACAAGGCAGTGGCGACAATTCGCGGGGAGTTTCTCCAAACACGTGCGAAACAAAGACCCCTTGACGTTTGAAATGGATGGTTTATGATCAATGCTGCAGGCAAAGAAGAAAAAAAAAAAAAAAGCAAAGAAGAAAAAAGGATACTGAAGACTTCGTTTTTTTGGTCTCATATTTACCTGCTAAGCAAACATGTCATAGCTGAATTTATGGGATCACACTTATTCTGACAGCAATTGCTCTGGAGGCTGGGAGGAGATCTTCCCTCAGGGCATAAAACATCATTAACATTATTATTGTTTGAGTTCTTTTCCCCCCCCCCCTTTTTCCGTTAATTCAAAGGAGTTGTATTTACATGATGGATCTACAGTATTGACTGAATAATTTCTATAGTGTGTGAATATGCAAATAGCCGCTCAAACGTTAGAAAATACATACCCTACGTGCAATTATGTAAATTGTCTTTGGTTATTCATTCAGTTATTCACCCTTGTATTCGCTCATGCATTCATTTGCCATATTAGGGGGCTGGCGGTGATGCCCTGAAAGCGGCGGGCTCTCTCCGCGGGCTCTGCGGACAGACAATGGGCAGGGAGAAAATCCCCCTCTCCAGAGTTGTGCTGCAAGTTGACCCGCTCACAGCACACAACACCATATGGGGAGAGATTGCTTTGAAGAGGCGCCGCACGGCCCCGCACACCGGTACACAACAAGGAGCAAGAGCCGCTGCTGCTGCACACACACATGCCTAGACACACTTTGACCTCACACACACACACACTGTACATGAGCACTTTCTTGTTTCCTGCTGTAAGTCTCACACACGCTGAGCCGACGCGCTCTCTCCGACAAATACACTTTTCAGATCTTTTCAGGAAATGTGAATGAAACGACACTCTAAATAAAAAATGTCATCAAATCCCCGCTGCTTAATATGAAGAAGAATTAGGTTTTGACAAGCGATATTAGACAATAAAGATCACACCGTTCATGAGAAACACCGACGTGGTAAATGATAGGGGGGAGGGAAGGAGACGCAACTTCTTCAAAGTAGATCAAAGTTTTACAGTTGTGCCCCCTCAGGCGTGTTTATCTTTGTGAACTTTTTGGTTCGTGAGGAAAATGTTGCCCTTCGTGTTTTTATGCCATGTGAGTGTTCAGCAATAAGCTCATAAATACCCCCCCCCCCCAATCTCTGAGAACACATGGGTGGGTCACCGCGAGGATTGATTTCCACGAGGACTGACGTGAAAAATGTACACATAATGTTCGCAACACATGGTTCTGATCAGACTTTTGACCTCCACGTAACCTGCAATCACTAATTTTGAGCTTGCTTCCATATGGAGAGGGAGTGTGGTATTAAAGGTGACATGCAACAAAAAAGAAAAGAAAGAAAAGCTTAGAAAAATAAAGTGCTGAACTGCATTGTGTCATAACCGGCCAGTCACGGTGAGATGTTTTCATTCCTGAATAGCTTCACTGTGTAATGTAATGGATGCTCAGGCGCTGACATTACAGGTGTGTGTGTGTGTGCTTTATTATTTCTCCCACCTCCATCCCTCCTGCATACACTCCCATTCATTAGATCTCATGCATTACGACTGAGGTGGTATTGATTTGGAAAAGCAAGAAAAGCACAGCCAACGTGTGAGTTTACGGGCTGATGTTCAGTCTCAAAACCATGAAACAAAAAACAACAAAACCACAAGCTGACGTCGTCATGTAGCATTACACAACAAGCGCTGAGGCGGTAGTCTGATATAAAGCGTTGCTGGAGGGTGAGAGCGCGTCCCGTTGCGACACCCAGGGTGACTTAGAGATATGTTTAGCGGAGGAACAAAGAGCAGGAAGGAAATGCAGAAGACACACTGAGCAAAGAAAAACATTTTTCAAACACGACAGCAAAACACACCATCCTCCTCCAGTCTGCAGCATTAACCGAGTGAGTTAATGAGTTCAGCTGCTTAATGGTCACTGACTTTACTACTGCTTATTGAATGTCTTATTGCAATATCGACTGTTAATGTTTGATATTTTCTTTCAAATTAAAGTGTCTTTACTTGTTGCTGTTGTTTTGCCATCTTGCGATATACTCTATAGTATAGAGTCTATACTCTAAGCTGATTTTAGGGGTTATATTTGCATGGAAGCTGCTGCTAATAGTATTTCCTTTTGATGCCACTTTATACTTCAACTCTACCACATTTTAGAGGGAAATAGTGTACTATTGTATCATCATATTAATACAGCTATACTACTATTATACTATTACATTACATTACTGTATCATACACTATAATATACACTACTATATTCAGTACCCTTGCACTATTTTGCACTACCATTGGCACACTGTCACTTCACTGCTGTACTTATGTTATCTTATTTTTATTTTATTTTACTTTATTTTATTCATTTTTATCTCTTTTTAAGGTGTATTGGTGTTGGGACGTGTTGTTTAAGCTACTGGATGCCTAAATTTCCTTCGGGATCAATAAAGTATCTATCTATCTATCTATCTATCTATCTATCTATCTATCTATCTATCTATCTATCTATCTATCTATCTATCTACTTTTTACGTCAGTATATTCATTTGTGACTTTGGAAATTAAGATTTTGCATGCAAAATATCGGCTTAGCTTCTAAAATATGATGCATTAAGGCTGGGCAATATGACGATAAATTTAAAAAAATTGCATAATTTTTTATATCGTTTCTTTCGCAATATTTTTTCTTTATAATTTCACTTAAAACTGTTATTTTCATTTTGCATTTAAGTTCTTAAAATGAGAAAATATTCCGTACTTTTTGATTCACACAGGAATATGCAAAAATAGGCTTTGCAATGTGGTTATTTTATATAGATTATTTATTTATTGAATTACCAAAAAACATGCTATATCGTGATATATATCATTATTGAGATATGAAATGACCTATATCGTGACAGAAGATTTTAGCCATATCGCCCAGCCCCATGATGCATTGTTATAGATGGAACTATCCAGCTACATCAGAAAGTAAAAATTCAGCCACTTCGACCAACTTCAACAGTTTAGTGCTACTTACACATTAATGTATCAGTAATAATAATTCAGTAATATCATATATAGTAGTATAACTGCATTGAGTATTTTTACTTTTTATACTACAGTACAAAGATACAATGTGTAATGTCTAGCCACATGCTCCAAACAAATAGGAGAATTCAACCAAACTGCTGAAACTCAGAGCCGGTCAAAACAACGCTGCTATCTTATAATCTTCACGTGAGCTGTTGGCCTAAAGTCCACATTAGCCATCTTTGTGTTTACTTTGACACTAACTGGGGGCGAGAAAACGGCTCGTATTTACATTTCATCCTCGGAAAACACGAGTTGTTTTCTATTTTCGGCCACTTTGGATTTAATCTAATGAACAAACACACAAATCCTTTACCTTCAACGTGATTGACAAGCCCTCGGGGCAGCTCTACTTCATCCTCTCATGTTGGACTGAGGACAGACTGGAGCTACAGTGACTCACTAGCGCCTCTCGAGGTTTGAGTGGTATTACAAGACAAGAAAGCCCGAGTCTAGCTGGTTACCAGGCTCATTTCAGTAGATATCTCTGCAACATAATACGTAGATGTCTTTGACATAACGTCAACACTATTAACCTCTTCACATTCTGTTGATAATATTAGTTCATTTGTTGAATGTTTTAAACCACAATTATGGCCAGATCTTACACATTGCACCTTTAAGTACATTTTGCTCATAATGCATGTGCTTTTTCAAAGCAGGACTTATACTTTAACTGAGTATTTTTACAGTGTGGTGCTGCTGTTTTTTACCCAAGTGAAGGATCTGAATACGTCATCAACCGTGTGTTAAAGCAGGCTGGTCTCAAACACCGTTCGTAGCAATACCTATGAAAAGCAATGTACTGTAATCCGTATATACCCTAGGACATTTGTGTGTAATCCACGTCAGTGTGAACCAGGAAATATAAAGAGCGGCGAAGGGAGGAGGGAGGAGGGAGGCCGTCGGAGGTCGGAGGTTGGGGTGGATGGGTGGGTCAAAAAATACCGGACTTTCTCCCAGGAGGACGGCGTTCGTACCCCGCGTGAAAACAAGTCAACGTTGATTTATTTTTCACGTAACTTACGTTCTTAAGTAACGCCACTTCTGTAGTCATTCTAACCCAAACCACGATCTTTTCCTAAATCTAACCAAGTAGTTTTGTTGCCTAAACCTGAGGAAGTTGTTTCCTGTGAAGATGGACGTTTATTTTGAAAAGACTGTATTCATGTAACGAGCAGAAATTGACACGTGTTGCTGGACATTCGTAGGAAAACAAACTAAAAAGGAGGAATCACTTTTTCGTAAGATATCATTGTATGAGAATACGTTGGTGAAAACATTGGAAACACATGTAGACTATCAATAGACACTTACTGAACTGACTTTAGCAGCTCCTAAAGGCAAAGTGACCAACTGACAACCCTCCAGATGTTTAGTTTGAATCATACTCTCACTCCTGTCATATTGACATGATGATACCTGCACCTCCTTGCCTGAGCAGGATATCCTCTTTCAGCAGTGTTTTTCAGTTGAAAATGCACAGACACACAAACACAGTATGACACAGTCCTACATATCCAAAGTGCACCTGCTTGAATGCTAATAATATAAAGGTTTCTCAGCTTTTTAAAAAGTACATTTTCCTGTTCATGAATCACTGTGGAGGTAGCTGAGTGGAGTGGAAAGGACAAACAGCTTTTCATTTGAAACTTGTAAATACATGCACTTTCACTTCTCTTGTAGGGAGGGCGTTTTCCTACCAACAATAAGTGCAAGTCGTCCCTGTGCGTCGGTGCATCCGCCACACGCAGGGCCTGAAACGCTGCACGCTCCATGTTTGGGTAAACTGCGTAACAAATTGGAGAAAAGAGGCCGGAGCGGGGGAGACGCAGAGTAAACTCCCTCCTGGACAATACCATGCTGTATTATTAAAACAACAGCATAGGTCCCGGCGTTGTAACCTGCTAAGATGGGGGAACATGCTCATCGATGATATCAAGGTGACTGAACACACACAGAGCAGCGAGCCAGCTGCTGTTCAGGCAGCATGGTGGGGCTCACGCTGTGGACTAGGTGCCTGGCTGCATAATTGGGAATTATTAAACATGGCTTCTAGCAGCGAGGTGATCATGAAATTGTATTTTCAGTCTTGAGGGATGAAAGCAAGAATTAAAATGTTACCGTTTGTTAGGGAGGGAGAGAGAGTCTTGTCTTAAACCTCCCATGATTCAATTTCTTTTAAGAAACAAAGGAAATGCATTTGGACAAGCGGGGAGATGGATGATACGGACTGCTGTCGGAAATTGTGGATGGTTGTAAATTGCAATCTGGATAAATATTTCAGTGGCAACTGGACCAACAAGATGAGATGCAGGTTGTCCATTTCTCTACAAGTGAAAGAAGCAAACAGCTACAAAGACAATCTAAGAATTAAAGAATGACATGAAACACGCTATAATAAATGATTTTAGAAGTAACTGTAATGTTGATAGCGTGCAGCATTGATGATTATTCAGCTATCCTCATGTAAAACAAAAGACTTTTAATATTTAATTTTTGAGGTCAATAAACTCGACCTTAAAAATCATATATCTGAAAACTCAAATTATTTCATATATTATATGAACTGGTAGGCCCTATAGCAGGGGTCTCCAACACGTCGCTTGCGAGCGACCAGTAGCTCGCGACCCGTTTCTGAGTTGCTCGCTAAAGGTTAAAAGAATATGTAAACAAATTTGATAAGACAAAGTCACTTGGTAAACCTATATTTCTATCCAATCTTATTCACAGACATCCCGCCCCCTTCTGACACAAACTGATTATTTGCCAAGCAGCTGTCAATTAAACGAGTTACGCTGCTGCCAAGTTTGGTTACGTCAGTGACGCCGTAACATTAGGCGATATTAGCAGGATAGCAAGCACACACCAGATTTGACAATGACCGCAGAAAATAGCCAGGCCAAGAAAAGGCAAAAAACATACTATTTTCATGAGGAATGAGAAACAGAGTTTTTTTTTCACAAATGTGAATGACAAGTGTGTGCGTCTCATTTGCGGTATCAGCGTGTCAGTTGGTAGAAGATGTAACGCCGAGCGCCACTTCACCAAAGTCCACAGGACTTTCCGACAGGTAGCAGTCTACGAACAGAGAAGGTAAAGTAGCTGAAAACAACACTTAAAAGACAACAGTCTCTGTTTACCAAACCGACGACTGGTAACATAAATGTTACCAATGATATAAAATACGAGTCGCTCTTGGCCACTTTCATTTTGTCAAAGTAGCTCTCAGAGGAAAAAAGGTCGGAGACCCCTGCCCTATAGATATATACACCGATCAGCCATTACATTAAGACCACTGAGAGGTGAAGTGAATAACATTGATTATCTCGCTACAATGGCACCTGGCATTGGGTGGGATATATCAGGCATCAAGTGAACATTTTGAACTTTGAACTTTGTGAGCGACTTTGACAAGGGTCAAATTGTGATGGCTAGAGGACTGGGTCAGAGCATCTCCAACACTGCAGCTCTTGTGGGATGTTCCCGGTCTGCAGTGGTCAGGACCTACCGAAAGTGGTCCAAGGAAGGAAAACCGGTCAACCGGCGACAGGGTCAGACCCGAGGCTCATTGATGCACGTGGGGAGCGAAGGCTGGCCCGTGTTGACCGATCCAATAGAAGAGCTACTGGAGCTCAAATTGCTGAAAAAGTTAATACTGGTTCCGATAGAAAGGTGTCAGAACACAAAAGTGCATCGTAGTTTGTTGCATACGGGGCTGTGTAGCCGCAGACCGGTCAGGGTGCCCACGCTGTCATAATGTTACGGCTGATCGGTGTAAACTTAACATTGAGTCGTGCATAAAATTGTCACAAAACTGTCATACTTCAACTAATTGATATTTAGCTCTATTACATTAAAACAATAATACAATATTATCTAATATACCTAAAATCAATTAAATGTAACATTTTGGGGAGTCAGTTTATGAGATTTTTCTTGAGGTATCATCTAGTGTTGCACTAATATCGTCATAAAAACAACTGTTCTCTGGTGATTTCCTCTGAACATTTAAATCAAATGACAAAAAAAAATCAGATATTATTTCAGCGCACGCATGATCAGGAATTGCTTCCAGACCAGAGTGATAGAATTACATCTAAATTAAGTTTATATAATCTGCTTTATGAATCATGCACAAGGCGCACATTCTAAAATACATGCGTCAGACCACGAATGTCAACAATTAAAAACAACCAACAACTTTCCTCCGTTCAAGTCAAATATTAAACCAAAGTTTGCAAAGCGAGCAAATCAGAAAAGTGTGACAGACGACACGCGTCTCTGAAATGAGTTCATCTCACTGGAATCATTAGTTTGGAGCTGCGAGCAGAACATTTTCCTCCATAGCAGCAGTTTCAAATCACAATGCAATAATATTTTCCAGCATAATCTAAAATGATGTTGGAGGGGAAGAAAAAAAGAAAAACGGCGAGTGGCTTGATGTGGCAAAGCAGCGGAGGATGTTAGTGATTGTCCTATATTGCTCATGCTCTCGTGGATTACTTAATTATCAGCCCGTGCCGACGTTGTGCTCTGTTAATGGTAGGCAATATGGCCTTTACCTCACTTAAGGAATAAATTGTATTGCTCCATCTCTCTCCATCTTGTAGCGAACACACCCTCCCACACACATATAAACATCCCTTCCCTCCTCTCTTCACTGCTCATATAGATCATTTAAGATGGAATGGGATAGTTACTGAAGCAAAGTCCCGATGAGATCCAGCGCTATTTCCCAATAACAATTTCTTTAATTGGGCATCTCTTGCCTATTTTCCACCGCAACCTGTTTTATTCATCATTTGCAACAAAATCAGGGATGAGATCCTCATTGACACACGCTGGGTTTATGATTTTGAATCATGAGGAGTGCAACTTCTCAGAGAAATTGCTATTGGCTCAGTGGGAAGCGTTGTTGTGAGCAGAGGTTTGGAAGATAAAAAAAAAACATATTAAGTTAATCATGAACCCAGTCAGTCGGAGAGTCGGGAGAAGTGGCAGGTGGCGGCTGGGTCGACATCAAAAAGAAAAATACACACCTTGAAGAGGATAGGACGGAGGATGCTGTAGGTATCTGTGTCATCGGGAGGTCAGTGTCATTAGCAGCTACGGGGCAGCTGAGCTGGACAGCAGCAGAGGTGGAAGAAACAGAGAGCAGCCTCAATATTAGGGCTGTTCTGGGATAGAATATTATTTGATATTTTTTATTGTGATATATGTAAAAGTAAATATTAGGGCGGCAACTGACTATTATTTTCAAGGTCGATCAATATGTAGATTATTTTTTCGATTAATCGATTAGCTGTTTGGGCTATAAAATGTCAGAAAATGGTGAAAAATGACGATCCGTGTTTTCCAAAACGTCCTCGAATGTCTTATTTTGTCCTCAACTCAAAGATATTCAGTTTACTGTCACAGAGGAGTAAAGAAACCATAAAATATTCATATTTAAGAAGCTGGAATCAGAGAATTTAGACTTTTTTTTCTTAAAAAATTACTCAAACCAATTAATCAATTATTAAAATAGTTGACGATTAATTCAATAGTTGACAACTGATCGATTAGTCGTTGCAGCTCTAGTAAATATATCTTGCTCTAAGCTTTGAGTGTGCCGTGTTCCTAATGAATGACATTAAATAGAAATTAATTCCAAAAAAGTTTGACATTTGGGGAAATTAGGGAGGTAGATGAAACGATCTACACCAATATCATATCTGTACAGTAAATATGAATCTACAGCCAGTAAAAGTGCTCAGTGTCCCCTGTGCGTGATATATTACTATACATTATATTATTTGATTATCATTACTGAGGCATCAGTATAAGCAGCATGTTAGTGCAATACTGTTGTGTATTTAAATCAATAACAATTCACCATATTTTACAAGATGATTATATGTTTTGTATGTAAAATCTTCCTCTGCAAAGTAGCTGTCAGATAAATGTAATGGAGTAAAAAGCACAATACACAAATATTAAGTAGGTACATTTTACTTATGTACAATTATTGTGTAAATATTTTTATATTACATTCCACCACAGAATATATTATATCAGTATTTCCACAAAAAAATCTGGAGACCGACGTCTTAAAAATGACAAAGCATCGCGACCCGATTCACGAAAGGCCTTTTTTCTATAAATCATGAGAAGAGCAAATTTGTGCGTAAATGAACGTTCCTGACCATTTTTACTGCCATTTCGGCATCACCTTATATCATCTTGAACAGGTAAACCAGCCGTTTTAAAGAGATATATGTTTGATAAATCACAACTTTGTTGTAGGCGTGTGTTATTGAAAACATAAACACATGTTAAATACTTTATAAACGAGACCAAATAAATGCATTTATGTGGAGTTAACAGGTGTTGTGTTTTTCCTCTCATCAGTAAAACAAACAGATTGTACGCTAGCCTTTAAATTTAGATTCAATGTTTTAAGTAGGCAACAATTATCAGAACAATGTGAACATTAAGGCTCCTTCATGTGGCTCAAACGTGTACTGCAGATATAAATATTAAATAAAAGAGGCTGGAAGAAATTCTGCAAATGTATTTGGGCGACCCTAATAAAATCTCCTGCGACCCACCTGTGGGTCCCGACCCAGTCTTTGGGAATGACTGACTGTGCTGCAGTAAAGTACTAAGCTACTTTAATAGGAAGAAAAACAGGAAACTGGATGTTAAAGGGTTAAAATACCTCCTGAGAGAATGCACATTATGTGTCATTATCATAAAGTGTAATTAACCTATGAGTTACTGAGTCACACTGTATCCGAGATGACAGCAGAGATGCCTGCAGGGTGTAACTACAGCAGCTGACCACACACACACACACACACACACACATGCACCTACAGCACAGGGAGGGCAGTGAGGGAGTCTGACACGGCTCTAAAGACTCCCATTGACCTCATCATGAGTTGCACTCTCAACAGGAAGTCTCCTCTGGTTTACACTTTCACTGCAGTACACTGCGAGTCCGCTCAAACTGGCTGAGAAACCTTTAAAACCTTGTTTGCCAGGTCGGTGTGCACCCGCCCCACCACCACCCAACGGGCCTGTTTGGAGTAAATATCTGGCATTAATATCCACGCACAGATCTTTTGCCAGAGGATTATTGGACATTAATTACATTAGCATTTTCTCTCTGACAACAAGGTGGCTTCTTATCTGTGATCTCCAAACTGCGACTGGGAACTATTGATCTGGGCCATGTTGTCATTCAGATGATAATTAGGAGCGGGTGAGGGGTCAGCCTCCAATCCGTTTGAACATCTGGATGAGAGTTCCTCAAGGACAATGGGAGCCGCAGGATGCCGCCACTCTGTCGAGCCCCGCGTGTCTTTATGTGCCTAAGTCCATTATACAAATTGTCTAATTAATTCCCACATTCCAGCAGAGTGGCCCAACAATCAATGGAGACAAAACAGTGGCAGAAGAGCCCAGTCGGAGCCCAGCGCACGGTTACAGTCGATGCATACAGAGCTGGAGGTGATGCACCTGCTGCAAGGTTTAACTCTGACCTTTTTTCTTCTAGGAAAATGACAGCTCAGATTAACGGAAATTGCACGGTGCAGTCACAAAACTAAAGAGAAGACTACCCATTACAGTGGAAACAGTTACAGTGATCAACCGCTTATATGGATCAAAAAGCTTGGGACAGAATCATTCCTATAATGCTGTTTAATTAATTTGCTTATAGTAATCAAGTAGTCCGCTTACAGTGTTCATTTGGGGTCTTTTCATACATGACAACATCTGGAAAAACATTCTAAAACCACGTTAGACTAATTGAATTTTTGTTTTGCTTTTTACTTTACTCCCATGATGCTTTGCCTCGCAGACCATCTGCTTTCCAGCTGGATACCTGTGCTGCGTGCACATTGATATCATGACGAGAAAAGGTTGGATCGAGTATCGGTGACAATGGGACCGATCTATTCAATTCAATTCTATGTTCATATACTGGAATTTTAATTCCTGTTTAAGTTTTGACTAATTTGTCGCTGCATTAAAACGGTTTACACTTGAATTCTTGATTTTGACGATTTTTTGATGTTTTTACCAAGTTGCTGGTGTACGATTCATTATTTTAATAATAAATAACAATTCAGTAAATGTATATCTATGTATTTATTTGTTATATTTTGTCTTACAACGCCTGATATTACCTTACACAAAATAATGATCCCAGTCCCTTTCAAGCAAACAGCGTATTAAATAAACACTGGTATCGGATCGGTTACTCCGTGTCGGCCGATACCCAAAAGCCCAGGTATCTCTATTGGTATCAGGACTGAAAAAGTCAGATCAGTGCATCCCTAATCATGACGGGTAAAAGAAAGTCGTTTTCTCTGAATGAAAAACAAATGCGCGCGGGGAAAGCACCCTCGTCAAGTGGACTGATAACGCCTCGTCACATTATGTCTTCAAAGTGAAACTTGGCCGACACTCAACCGGCCCTGCGGCACACATTGAAACACCGTTGGTGAGGGAAAAGGCAGAAGAGTTGGCGGCGAGCCAGGAAACAGAGAAGTGGTTTGTTTCATTACTTTGCATTCATGTAATAAATATACAAATGTCAAGTAGATGGTAATCTGCATGAGAAATGATGCACGACAACAAAAAGTCGGTTATAATAATCATTTGCTTATAGCGATCAATTTGACCCGGACAGACGTGATCACTATGAGCGGTTTCCGCTGTAGTACACTGAAGGTATAACAGGTGAGAACTGACTTTTTCTTACCATCTTATCTTCCTGAAGAGACCGCCGTTAACATTAATCTATACACCTCCACACTAACAACATATACCGTTAAGTGTGCCATAGCCGTAGAGGTGGCTCTATCACAGGTTAGCCTTATCTATAATTAAAACTGTATTTTAAGGACATGCAAATGGAGATATTAGCAGACCTAACATATATCCTTCTCAGTGCGGTGGGGACAGGGTTCAAAGGAATCGTTTTGCAGAGAAAGAAAAAGTAGTTCAATGTATTCTTTCTCATGAGTAAATAAAGGTAATCTCCACGGGTGCATTAAATTCTGTCGCCGCTGCATTTATGTTATCGTTAATGCGATGAATAATTCCGTTTGCACACTCCAAAAGTGCTTACAGCAGAACTTTTGGAAGAATCAACTGAACAAATTGTGTGAGAAATTCCTAAATGGTCTTGTTCAGAGTGTTTAAGTGTGGAAAAAAAAAAAGAGCTCCTGCCTTTCAGCGGTTTTGTAGCGAGCCGTACCTCCGCATGAATGCTTGACCACTTAGAACAATGGCTTGTTAATCCACAGTTCAAAGGACAAGACACACGGCTAGACAACAGATGTTGCTCCGGTGACGTATTTTCCAAAAAGTACAGATAAGCGCTGTGGATGTAAAAGAGAAGCGTCCGTGTTAGTCTGTAAATTATTATTGCCTGTAAATTGTAACATAAAGAGCCTGTGGTCCTGTTAGTCAGACCGTGTGAGCTGTTGTCGCTACAGGAAACAGCTTATCGTGGTTTCTGTTAACATGTTGCAATGTAAATGAACAGCTAAACTGTGCTTGATCCAAATGTGCAAATGCAAAACATAAATGTAAATCAGTGTGTGTGTGTGTGTGTGTGTGTGTGTGTGTGTGTGTGTATGTGTGTGCCTGGGGAGGATGCACACAAACAATGCAAATATTGCCCCCTTGTGGTTCATGTGCACTCATGGGTGTTGGAGGGAAGCTGGCAGCCATCTGGGACAGCAGAGACCGTTAGAGCTTGATTTTGGGACATTAAATAAAGGTTGGAGCAGTAGACGAGGTGCTTTTTTAACTGATATAATCATGAGTGACATGAGGGGGAGAGTTAGGTTTTGTATGATGTGGAAAATGTTGAGGAAATAAATGATTTCTTTCTGCAACCAAACCGCATTCCCTTCCACATCTCTCCCTCTCTGCTGTCTCTCTCTCTCTCTCTCTCTCTCTCTCTCTCTCTCTCTTCCTCTCATTAGAGCTGAGTAAATTTCAATGTCACTTAAAGTCACGGCTGTAATTTATTGGCTCCTTAATACTGACGGACAAAGGTCGTGAGCAGCGCTGTGAGGCGTTCTATCAGGTTTATCTGCGCAGGTCATTAACCTTGACCTGGTGTAAATGCACTTCAGTCCAGGAAGCTCCCCCGTCCAGCATGCGCACGTCTCCATGCCCCCAAGAAGTTCCTCCCCGCGACAGCCCACTCACTCGGCCGCCCCGTTAGCTCAAGTGCTTTAAACTTGCCTTAATTGTCATATGGCAGCCAACGCAGCTCTCTTAATTGATCTGACCTTTCACAGTGCTTTCTAATTTCCAATCCCGCTTTCATTGTTCCATCTGGCACTTTTAAAAGCGACATCTGGTTGACTGTACTTTAGCCGGTGATCTCTGTACAGTTATTTTTAAACTTAATGTATGCTGCAACAGATGTTGGTTTTTTATAGGTGAGCGAGGGAAGCTGGACTGCGCTCTCTGAAACGCCGGCCCGTGTCCATAATACTTCCCCCCCCTCTCAACAATTCAAATATTGACGACAGAAATTACGCCAGAAAACTCTACGCTATTATGCTGTTTCTTGTTTTTGTTCCTTTTTAGCTAAACATCAGTTCAGAGCGGCTTTCTCTAATCACTGCCCATAAATAAAACATTAGCCCTCAGCTTAATGAACAAATAAACAATTTTGTTGCCATGCAGAGTTCGTTTTTTGTCGGATGAGTCAGTGAGAAGGCAGGAATATTTGTTTAATAAATAATAAGCTGAATGTGGCTATTGTTCACCGTGGACACTGAGAGCTCTCATACTTTAACAACATGGCTGCTACTCAGATCTTTTCCAGTTGAATCAGAAATGTTAAAATGTTCCTTTTGCTATCAAAACCATAGCCTCTTTTTTCCAAACTCAAATCGTCTGATTAAAGAGCCTCTCTGCAGAACTGTTATTGGTAGATCAGTTCTACCATGGGGCATCTTCCTCTCTGCGCGTTCTCACTAAAGATTTCAATAACTTCAAGCTGCAATCTCTCCTACTCACACTGTACATAATCTTCTCTTTAACCCCTTTCCCCTAAACTGCAGCTCTCTGGTTTGTCCTCCCTATCTCCAAACATGTTGTGGACGTCCACATCCCTCCCTTTTGAAAACTTCATTTTCTGCTCTGACATTTTTCCAAAAGATAAATTTCCTACAGCCGGTATTTTCATGGGGAAGTGCTCGGAGATGGCTCTACCTGCAGGCTGTTAAATTAGTGCCATATAATTGACTGATTAAACGCTTATTGATTGCCGAGATCCGGGGTGATGGAGACAGAGGATATGGATACTCTTGCCCTTGCATTTTACACTGTCCTCTGCTCACGAGGAAGCGTAATACGCGCTAAACCAAAGAGAAACTGATCCCTGGCTGAAGAAAAAATCCTGACTGGTGCTACATTTTGTGGACTTTTATCAAGATTGCTGGGAACTTTTTTTCTGAGCAGCCCACTTTAATGGATATCAGAAATTAATTGTGTTTGTACAGTTTTTCTGTCTATTTGCTAACCAAATAGGGCGGTGTTTGGTGGTCTCGCAGGGCTTTAGGAGACAGGGATTGACATGCGGCAGCCTCAAGGTCAGAGTCTGCTGCTCCCCTGAAAGCCTCCAGCCACTGATAGACACGTCTTCCCTCCTGAGCCGTGCTGGAGCGAACACACCGCAGAACATCTGTTCGCAAACAGCCCTGATGGAGCCGTACTGACACCGAACGCGCACCCGCCGCCCGCACCTCACCACCCAATTCCCCGGCCGGGGCCAGATGGCGGCCCGCGCCGCCGCTCCCCTCCTCTCCTCATCCAGGACAAATCATGAGGAAGAATGGCCTGCAGGTACCGCCCCAGGCACGCCTGTGCCACTCACCGCTGACCACCCTCTGGTGGCTTCCAATGTTCCCTCCTGTCAAAAGACAAATTGTCCAACAGACTGCTCTTTTATGAATTCACCCCGCGGTCCATTTCTCAAAAGAGGTTAAGGAAAATCCTTGGCCTGAGCTGCTCAACTTTGAGACAGAACTCTGTTCTCTGAAAAGTTAAGAGGCCTGGAGACAGAGCAAAGCGAGAGGTCCAGGAACGAGGGGGCGACGCCGAGTTTCTCCACAATGGATGATTGTTAATCCGAGTCCAACTGGCACGGACACCTCGCTGCCATCCTCTGTGCTTGACCTCTGAATTATACGCTCCACTGCCATCATAAACAGGAGCTTATAGGTGAGGAAGAAGAGAGAACCTATTTTTTGGGGGGGAATTACCGGCAGTTTAAAAGCTTATTACTGGAAAATAAAACCCAGACTATTTCCCATCTCCTGGCAAGTGTTTATTTAGTGTCAGTTTGGAAAAGCTGAACCTAAAATTTGAAGAGGATAAACACAAATGACTGAGGTTAACCACCGACACTGCTTCAATTTCTTCCACTGTGCAATAACACACACACACTATAGACATCAATCATCAACAACCCAAATCATCTCGCCATCATGAAAACCAGTTGTTCTGTTCTGTGATTCAGCAGCTGCTGATGTGCTTTTTCTCTGGTTTCTCTCATGTGATTGTGGGTTATTTCTCTGTGCTGGATCTCACCATGAGAGCGAGCTGGACTATTTCAGCTCTCAAGTCTGAATCTTTTTACAGGTGACCCGGTTAGGAATGCCACCACAGATCAGGGATAAGTGTGATTAATCTCCACTGACAGTCTTATGGCACCTTTTACACAGCGTTTCATCTTGAGGCTGCGCAGGAGAGATGTGTGGGAAACAATATATCTCTAATGACAGTAAAAATCTGCCTCATGGATATAACTGCAATATCTGCTCATTTAGCCTTAGTGCTATTTCGGGGGGTTACCTCGGGTTTGCTCTAGTTATAGTTACCACTAATGAGAGAGCTGTAGATCAAATAGATGAGGGGTTTTTTCAGCATATAGTGTCACGGTGCAAATTAGGCTTTACATTGGCTGTTTACATTATGCGTAATGGTTACCGTGGCATTTGCACCGGCAGTTTATTTTTACAGTGTAAAGTGGGCCCAAGCAGGTTTTTAATAGGTCACAAGGTAGGTCAGAACAAGGAAACCCATTAATGCTTTGTCATGCTGTCACAGTAGCAGCCTGTATTCCCCTGAACAACCCACCTCTTGGTAAAAACTCAAATAAACATTATCTGCCTCGTCTCTTCATTTCACAGGACATGACTCAGGCCAGGAAATAACATTAAAACTCATCATACACCGGCAACAACTCAATGCTCAATGCAATGCTAATACTACCACTTACACAAATACTTATAGGGTTTGTTAACCCAAATCACAAAACATTTTTCCCTTTTTCCAGAAACAATGTACCTGTTAATCCTGGATAATTCCCAGATCTTATTTAACATATATATTTAACATATTTAACACACTTAATTTACATATTTATACTGAGGTTATATATGTGTTTGATGTACATTAGCGACTTTCTACATATTTCTTATTTGTATTATGTACTTATATTTATCTACATATATTATTTATATATTGTAGCATTATGTACAGAATTTACATGTTACATACTCAATTATTTCTATTTTTCTTATATTTTCTTCATGCTTTTATATAAGAGTCCCAATTTCCCTTTTGGCTGTGTAAGATTGTTTCCGACTCGTGTGATCCAAACATTTCCAATAACTCAAGAGAGCATTGTAAAGTACAAAATTCACAACATCTAACAAAATATTCTACTTCAATCCATATTTGTTGGTGTTTAGCCTTTCAAAAAAAACATTTCCACCACGGTCAATTTGCTCTCCCGCTTGCCGCACACTGACAGGTTATATTCATTAAAGAAAGTTGTTTTAGTAAAAAACAAACAAAAAAACAAACATTTAATACACTGAATCACTTTATTCAAATTGAGGATTTTGTACGAGAATTTGTAATATTTTTAGGGGGATGACTTCAGTAAATAAACTCATATTTGAACCAAGATTTTTTTTTTTTACTAGAACAAAGATAGAAAAAATGCAGGGAAAAGTTGGTGGATCAAAATAAGAAATAAACTTTCAGATTCTCAGTAGTTCCCAGAAGATTTATTGTGAATGAATAATCTCAACATATTTATAAAACATGTCAATATCTTGACGAAAGCAAACAACTTGATACGCCACCTTGCCAAGATTGCAAATCAAACGCTAAATCACTACTGATGCAGAGATATTCAGATGACAACTTGCATATGTGGGAAAAACCCCCAATATCATGTGATTATATCCTGTGAATCATGTCAGCTGTGTTGGATTCTGGTACGCGAGTTCGGTCTGTCAGCCGGTTTTGGCAACCACATGTTGCCTCTACTACGCGATCAAACACTTCTCCCTGAGCTCCATTCGGAGAACAGCCTCTTGACCCATGCCAGCTGCCTGGAAACATTTGAACTAATATTTACACCACTTAAGAAGTTCCATAAACATCAAATATCAAGTCGAGCACTATCAAAAAAGAAAAACCTCAGAAGTGCTCCTAATGAGAGGAAATGACTAAATACGGTCAGCTGTTTGCATCATCGGGATGACTCGCCGACTTTTGGACAGCTTCTATTGAGATATGAAACCATTCTGCTTCGCTATTTCCTGAGCAACAATTCAAGCATGTTTACAGTAAAAGCAGAGCCCTCCAGACACACCACGCAAGAGCACACTTGACCGCGTGATGCGCTCTCTGAGACTGAGGTAAAAAACATCTTGAACTAAGCAGGCCCCTACGGCGAAAGATCTCCACCAAATTGCACTGGTGTTATTCATTGAGATTGCGCTAATTAAAGCCGTGCTTCATGGAAGAAGAGCTTGGAGGAGGAGGGGGGGTGGAGGGTTGGGTATTTTTCTCAAAGCACTCACAAGCTTAATGGTGCAAAGAATTTCTACCTGATGAGGGCATTCCTACCACAGGTATGTGTCCCGGCTGCCAGCAGCACTGCCAGCCAAACAGCAATTTAGCACTCTACTACAAGTGTTTACACTGCACTTTGGCACTGCGACTTTTTTTTTAATGTACCATGCTGTTTTTTAATGTTCAGTGTATATTTACATTAAGAGGGTGAATTTGAAAACTTGCAAATGGGACGCTAAGCCTGTATGGTTTCATCTTGAGCCCCTCCGGGGCCACAGTGTGAGCTCGTCCCTGCAGAGCCGTGGCTGAAGCCCACTCGCTGTCAGACTGGAGCCAGTTGGCGCTGCAGGGAGGGCAGGGATAAAGGGGAGGGTGTGGGTTAGAGGAGGGGGGGAGAGGGGCTGCTCCTCTGCCTTCAATCCCACATGATCTCACTGGTCCTGGAGAGTATATCAGGCAAAAGCAGCGTGATCATTAAATGCCCATGCTGCAAATCTTTTTAATTATTCTCCTTCCTCCCTAGCCTTTTAATGAGAGGAGTATCCACAGATAATGCGGGTAATTGGACAATGGGATTCACTCATTCAATTATTGACCACTGAATCTGCTCAAGAGTTGATGGGTAATTCTCAGTCTCGGCTCCGGGGCTCAGCATCCTGGTAAAAAAAAAAAACGCTCCTCCTGGTGGATTGTATGTCGTTTAAATACACTTTTTGGGCTCCATCCAAAAAGCTTATTACATTATAATTTGTTTGAACCATGAAAGGGTTAGATCTAAATACTGTGTGGCAGGCCTATCCATAAAATCTTGCTAAGTAACCTCTGGTATGCGATGCTGGCCTTTGCACTTAAACCACATATGCCACTTTCAGTGGGAGACACGTACGTTGAGTGATCGGCTTTTGTTTGAAATCCATTGAAATGGGAGATGAGAGCGTACTGGTCGTTTTAATGGCCTGCTCTGAATCTAGCAGAACAATCGAGCTGCATTCAGAGTGTCCACTGGAATGACATTAAATGTTCATGATGAGAGGTGGTGGTCATTAAAGGAATAGTCCGACATTCTGTGAAATGCTTTTTCGCTCTCTTTCTGAGAGATAGATGAGAGGACTGATACCACTCCCATGGCTGAATGGTAAGTAGGCAGCTACAGCCTAGAGATGGTTAGCTCAGCTTAGCATAAGAATTTGGCTTCCAGCAGATCTAAAGCTCACTAATTAACATGTTATATCTTTTTTTTCGTTTAATCCGTACAAAAAGCATTACAATTTAATTTTGCCGTTTTATGGGCGACTTTCTCGCTAGATTTAAAGCATAGTCTGTATATAAGAAGTGGACGTAGTCACCGTGACGTCACCCACTGGTTTGTGGACTGCCGTTTTGAAGCCTTGAATTCTGGCTTTTGGCCGTCGCCGTGTCGTTCTTTTGTAACCAGAAGTGACACGAGAGGGTGGAGCTAAGTACAACCGAACACTGATATGACATTTTTAGGCGACCAAAAAGGTTATAATTAACTTTCATGAATTGAAAACACACTGTGAAAGGGTTAAAGTTGTAAAACAAAAACACAGACAACTCTCAGACCGAACAACGCCGTGGTAGCGACCTGTCAATCACAAGGTAGCCAAGCCCTAAAGCATCCCCTGCTTTATGGTCTATTTGACTCTAAATGGGACCATAATTTACTAAATGAACATCATGCTGTATTGAAGAAGACTTGAAACTAGTGATTGAGACCATAAACTCATGTTTACAATGTTAACTGAGGTAATAAATCAAGTGAGAAGTAGGCTCATTTTCTCATAGACTTCTAAACAATCAGACATCTTTGAGCGACCAGAGTCGTCGCCCCCTGCTGGCTGTTAGAAACAATGCAAGTTTAAGGTACATCAGCATTGGCTTCACTTTTCAGACCCCGGAGTTGCTCAATGGTTTAGAGACTTTTCAGACCCTCTTAGCAACTTTATTTCTAAAAAGCTGCAACTTTAGCGACTTACTCAGACCATCAGGGAAAAAGCAAGACATATATTCAAATGATATTGTAATTCATTCCCAATGCTGCTCAGAGTAGACACAGTCAACGGCCCTTCTGCCAACAGCACAAGGTCTCTCCCTTTCCTCTTGCGCAGGCACTCTCTCCCTCGCTGCAACCCACAAAATTTCGAAGCTTGTATCTAGCAAATGTATCTGCGATGACGTCACCAATATGAAGCGTTGCCAACCTTCCTGTAAAATACGGAATCATCCTGTAAAATACGGAAACACCCCATTTGGAAACTAAAAGATGTGTTCCGTATTGAACTGATACAGGACGCACTTTGTTCCATATTTTTTAATTCAACGCAAATCTATGTGAGAGAAATATTACAGGTTAGACTATTAAGACGGGCGATTTGTATGAGATAGAAGATCTGTCATCTCAGCCTGCTGTCACGCTATATTCCACTACTCAAACTGAGAATGCGCTTCTAATTGGTCGCTGTCAGGCTTATGTATTGTATCCATATTGTCACTCAATATGCCTGACGGTGGTGCAGGATTTAAAAAAATGGCAACCTATGTGCATTTTCCGCAGGCAAAACAAGTTAAAGAAATACAGAAGGGAATGGGAAAACGATTACCGATGGCTGGGATGCGTGAGTGAGAACGTGTTCAAGGCCAACTGCCCCGTCTGCCACCGGGTTTTCTCTATTAGTCACGGAGAGATTTGCGACATCAAACAACATGCATCGGGAGAAAATCATAGGAGGACCGAGAGGCTGCGGCGGACACGGGGAGCGGGAGCACTCTCAAATTTTTCCTTGTCAAATACTTGTCATAGATTTGTTATAGGTCTGTTTTCATTCTTTATATGCTAAGCTAAGCTAACTGGCTGCTGGCTGCGGCTACATATTCACCCTACAGACGCGAGAGTGGTATCAATCTTCTCATCTAACTCTCGAAAATAAAACCAAAATGCATATTTCCTAACATGTCAAACCATTCCTTCCATTAAGTAGTTACAGTATAAAAGGGGGGGGGGGGGAAATCGATGTATTGTACCTATGTACTACGTCCGGTTTTCAAAATAAGGTGTTAACAAAGGGAACTGTATATGCAAGATGCATATATGTAAATAGGATTGATTGGATTATATTCACCAGAAGTATAAAACATGTTACATTTCCCTTATAAATAAAAAATAAAATACCTCTAATTTGTGAGGGAAATGTCTTCATTCTTTCATTTTTAGGTTGCTGGGGAAAAAAATGTTGAAACATGCTGAAAATCAAACATTTTTACTTTATCAATGTAGATATTTTCCTAAGTAAAAGTCCCTAGAAGTGTATGATTTACCGTTTTCCCATGGTCTAGTGTTAAAAAGGTTTTTAAAAAATTGCAATAAATCGCAAAGTCGAATCGCAACACATATCGAGTCGGCCCCCAAGTATTATGATAGTATCGAATTGGGAGATAGGTGTATCACCAGCCCTTTTAGTATTTATTATTATTTAGCCAATAAATCTCATCTTTTGGGTGTTCCTTCCACATCACACAAACAGAACAGATCTGATGTAGGCCGACAGTAACTTCATTAGCCAGGTATTTATGGTTTATCCTAATCATATGTAGGGCTGCAGCTAACAATTATTTTCATTGTTGATTAATCTGTTGATTATTTTCTCAATTAATTGATTAGTAGTCTTGTCTATTAAGTATATAGTGTCACGGTGCAAATTAGGCTTTACATTGGCTGTTTACATTATGCGTAATGGTTACCGTGGCATTTGCACTGGCAGTTTATTTTTACAGTGTAAAGTGGGCCCAGGCAGGTTTTTAATAGGTCACAAGGTAGGTCAGAACAAGGAAACCCATTAATGCTTTGTCATGCTGTCACAGTAGCAGCCTGTATTCCCTGAACAACCCACCTCTTGGTAAAAACTCAACTAACATAATCTGTCTCTATTCTTCATTTTACAGGACATGATTCAGGCCAGGAAATATGCTAAACATTGACATTAAAACTAATCATAGACCGGCTACAACTCAATCCAATGCTAATACTGCTATTCATACAAGTACTTACAGGGTTTGTTCACATTTAAGAAGCTGGAATCAGAGAATTTTGACTTTTATTCCTTAAAAAAAAATACTCAAACCGATGAATCGATTATCAAAATAGTTGGAGATTAATTTAATAATTCACAACTAATCTTGTTGTAGCTCTATTCACATGCAACTACAAGTAGCAGAGTAAACACTTTTTTCCGGCTAAAAAATAAAAGGCGACTGTTCCCCCCCTCCCCCCATCTGGACTGCTGCTTATGCTCAATTGAAAAAAAAGCCAGTCTCTGGATAAAGGACTTCTCCAGTTTGAGTGAATTTCATACCTGAAGGCAAAATCTACAAACCACAGCGAAAACCCCAGAGAGTGGGAGAATTCCCCCACTGATCATCCAATTTGGATGAAAGCAGTGTGTGTGTGTGTGTGTGTGTGTGTGTGTGTGTGTGTGTGTGTGTCTGTGTGTGTGTGTGTGTGTGTGTGTGTGTGTGTGTGTGTGTGTGTGTGTGTGTGTGTGTGTGTGTGTGTCTGTGTGTGTGTGTGTGTGTGTGGAAAAAAAGAAAAGAAAACAGGGAGAAGAAAAAATATCTCGCAGGAATCTTCCATCACCCGGCTTCTTTGCAGCGGCGGCGGCCCACATTGATCCAGCGCATTAATCATGAGCAGACAAACAGCATGTTGTGTCTGTTGGTAATTGTGACTCTCAACCATACTTAGCCTATAGCTACTCTCAACATGAGCTGATAAACCACTCTATTACTACGGCACAATGTAGGACACGTTCACTCAATGGTAGCTTGAGAGCAAAGAGCTTCCTGCAGCAATATCACAAAAGGCAGTTTATCTGTGCTCAGTAATGGAATAACACACATTCTGCGGAGGAGAAGCCCAGATAGTTTTTTCTCAGTGGCATTGCTCTATTAGAAGAAACTGGTGGAAACATATTTTTTTTACACTGGGAGGAAGAGGCTTACACTGCTAGCTTTCCAGCACGCCACTCGTTAACAACCTCCCCCCGCTTGTGAAATTCACACCTCCAGCTAGAGTCATTATCATAATTGTTACCAAATACTGTAACGCCCAAGTTTTAATTGCAATACCATTAATTTCCAATCTGAATGATTCCCTTGCACAGACAATTTCATTTCTAAATTGACATACCCACTCAAATGATTTCATATAAACACACTGATAAAAAATAATAATATCTCAAGGGCCAAATAGCAAGAAAGAAGAAGGGAGGAGTGGGGGGGAGGGAGGAAAATGATTTCAATGTGGTTTAAAGGCAAATTGTATCAAGAACCAGGCACGGTTACTCCTCCAAGGCTTTAAAACAAATATGCCCTTCAACTGGCGCGTTATCGTCGTCTCTGCACTGCAAATAAACTATGCCTTGCCTCATTTCTTTTCAAGATAAAAGACCAGTCGTTTGGGCATAATGGTCAGGGCCAACAAAATGAAATAATAAACCATTCATTAAATCAAGCGCACAAGTGGTAACTTTTCTAATAAAAGATTCTGAAAGTTTAATTAATAGCAGTCGTTAGCGCTCGTTTAAAACTTATCGATTTAGACATAACAATATGTTAAAATAATGTATCCTGCAACAGTCACCGCCCCTCCCTCGGCGGGGGCGCTCTGCTCGCACCGCATTGTAATCAACAGATTGTTAGACACGCATTTTCTGGGCCAGTGACAAAGCCTGATGTATGGGGTCGAAGGGAGCGTTCGTAATCCATCCATTGCTGCAATTTATTATCTTATTTTAATTGTATACACAAACATTGAGGTGATTTAGGTGACACGGTGGAAAGATGAAATCCGTTTATATTAAAAGGGTTGCTCACCCCTGGAGCCAGCTGCCAGCAACACCTTTCAATGACTGCTTTTAACAACATGGTTATTGTTTTATTGATCAGGGTTTTATTACAGATTTGACACCCATGTTATGTGTTAATCGAACCGCACATAATTTCTTGACACATATTTTACGAGATTATGACTGCAATTAATTTAATAACTATTATTTTTTCGGTGATTTCAGTCTTAACGAGGTTTGTGGGAGAGTGCTCCATTCGTCTTGGCCGTGTTGTCACTCATGCACTCTCCGGCGCGGTGGCGCAGTGCATGACCTTAATGGAAGCCGCGGAAATGGCCAATCGAGCCGGCGTCCGCACTCCCTCAGCTCATTGCGGAGCCACCTCCTTTTGTTCTAGGAAGTGATATCACTATTAAGGAAGCCATTCATAGCCATATAATTCCTCCTTTCTACACTTAAACGCTCCGAGCTTATGGGAAAATTATACAACTCAGCCTTTGCTCAAAAGTACTTTGAGGATGTGTCATTTTTCAGGCAGTGTACATTTAACCTGGGAGGGGGGAAAAATAACCATTTTCCGCAATGTGAAGAAGGATTAATATCTTTTCTTAAAACACAAATTATGCAACATTGCCTTTACACACAGTAAATCAGGAAAACATGGACGCCCGCTGACGGTACGTGGGCAGTTAAAGCGGGACAGGAGGGACGGGGAACATAACAGCGTGTCAAGCGGAGATAAAGCTCGCACATCTATAAAGGCAAGACGCTGAACGGGGGCCACTGTTGGTCAATAGCCTCCATCTGTGTCCCCTCTCATCTCTAAGAAGTGCACATCTGCTGAACACGGCACAATTTATCTATCAGAAGAATTATTAATTAATAGTTCATCTCATCCCAGTATAATTGAGGACAGATCTGGAACGCCATTAGCCGCGATAATAAAGAGAGCGATACCTCCCGCCCACCTGAGCACACGGGGAAAAGCCTCCTCTGCTCCGGTTCTTTGTGGCCTTGTCAGCAAATGTATTCTTTTGCACTGAGCAGTAGTTAACAACTTATAGGTTTGTCAAACCAATTTCATTCTTTTTTAAATCTTCATAGCAATTATCTTTTTGCATAATCAGTTTCAAGACCTTGGGGGTCTACTGGGTCTTGTAACGTCTTTAAAATAATTGTTCAGATAGTAATTTGAAGTTTTGTGGAAATTGCTTAATAATCAGATCCCAAAGTCAATATTTGGCTGAGGAACTAAGTTGTAGATGGAAAAGACTTCATGGGGCTCCGACAGAACAAGAGGACCGGCTAAAAATAAAATTACATCAGAAGTTGGAGCCAGCTCGACATAAAAGCGTGTGTGCGCGTGTGCTCGGAGGTTCGAGCGAGTGTCCGCGTGCATTCACACATTACACTGTAGCTCATGTGTATGTGTGATTAGCTGCACAGGTGCACATCCAGGTTTTTCCATTTTAACACGCCATCAAAAGAAACACATAAGTCAGACAGATATCAGTGGGAATAAAGCTATATTATCATGAAATATTAACAGCTGTTGTGGACCTAACACGGCGGTTATCTACTTTGAGCGTTTGAAAGATATCCAACTTAAAGGGGGGGGGTGCACGGATTTTATGTTTGTCCCAATTACCCTTGTAATGAGATGTATCCGAGTCTGTAGTAATGACGGTAATGAGAAAGATAAAATGACAATGTGTAAAAACAGAGCTGGCATATCAATGACTCGCCAGACACGAGCGCTCCGTCTGATGTAGGCCCTATACGCGGGGACAAAGAGATCCATGATCCCCCAACAGCAAGGACAAATAAAAGAAAATACAGGTCTAACGCGGTTGCTCCCCTTGACTCCTAAAGTATATATGAATCACTGCCCTTATTATCACTCTGACACGGCGAGGAGCTTTGCTTTATGAATGCTACTTAAGGAGCATCTCATAATGTGCACTGACTAAACCCAATCATAATCTGTCTTGCCCAATAACAACAAGACAATGCTTTACACAAAACGTCTGATGTCATATCATCATTACACTAATAGCAAAAAGCCCGGGCTACTCTTAGCCTCACCCAATTAGTCATTTTAAACTGCTTATTGGTGAGAAAGCGTCAATGATCAATTCAAGCATTTAGCCTGTGGAGCAGGGCTTGAGTCAGCGCCAACATTGATTATCTGAAGGAGCAAATTGGTCCGTAATAATGGGGATTTCTCATGATGCCGGTGTGAAGCCGCGAGGACTCGTTTTGTACAAATGCCGCACTGATGGAGGGTTTTCTTTAATTTCAGCATAAAAGTAAAGCCACCTACTTAACACTTCATATATCTTTAGGATGCATTGTAGGCAGGCTAATCATCTTTAATGTAATACTTTTGGGAAATAACTATTTTCCCTTTTCCCTGTGATTATACCTGAAAAAAAACCCAATTGCTTATTTCTGCTAAAAAGTGTTTTCTAGAAAGACATCTATATTTATAGATTAAAAGTTAATTTAAAAAAAACAAACTTTTGGGTATCAGTAGCCTGCCAAAACTCAGGTATCATATTGACACTAGTTAAAATAATTCAAACAATACCCAGCCCTATAAGGAACACCCACCAAGTTATAAGCTACTGTATAGCGATATAGCCACGATACATTTTTAAAGATATATTCTAAACAATATGATGAAGAATGCCAAAAATATTATAAGTAACAAATGTAACAAATCTCATTAATCAAAAGATTTGACATTTTTTACCGTTGTTTGATCATTGTTGACATCCAGCGTGACACAATAAGACCTCAGACATTAAACCTTTCAGCTATGCAAATTAAATACATCATATTGACTGTGTAAAATGAAATAGATCGCCTGAAACCAGTATAGAAGCTCTGAAATCAGAGCAATACAGCCTAAATGTTAATAGAAAAAAAATCTATTTAGCCTTGAATAACTTCAAGGCTTTTTACGAACACCCCATGGATCATGAGGAGGTCCCAGGTGGGACTGTAGCCTTAGGAAACTCTCACTTCCTCCACTGTGGAGAGAATCCCCAGTTGGTTTAAGTCATATACTGTTAGACGCCAAAGAATCCAATTTACCCCATTCCCATACTTCTTTGATTTCCTTTGCTTTGTAAGGTCATTTATCTACAATCTTAATTTGGAAACTGTGATTTCTTCCCTTTGTGACAAGCAGCAGGAGCTCCCCCCCGCCCCCGCCCGCCGCCCTGCTCAGCTGTCATAAAGGTAGGCAGGTGTCCTTAAAGATGGTGAAAAAAATTGAATATAACAGACATGTTCAATTAGAGCGAAATTATGCTGAAATGAATTATTGTGTTCTTAATGGGTTAACACTCCCCAGAGCACACAAGGTGAGCTCTGCTTTAAGGTGCAGCACTTTAAGTGGATCAGAACTAACTGCTCCACAGTAAACTCTGTGGTAGTTAATGAAGCCCACGAATAACTGCTGAAATGTATACTCTCAGAGAGCTCGCCAAGTGTGTTTCACCAACAGTAGAGCAGTCGGTCCGTCAAGAGAGGGATTCTTTGATTTCATATTTCATCTCCTCTCAAGCCCGGCTCAGTTTCTGAGAGGTGATTTTTCAGGATTATCACCTAATCCTGTAAGGAAATAGCTATTGGAAGGCAAGTCCCGTCTCTTTTGCCCTAAAGTTTACCACCAACTGGATGTGAAAACAGATGGTAGAAGTCACAAAGAATCCCTGGAAAAGAGTATCCTTACCTAGAAATAAATTTTTTTATAGCGAATTTTTAGAGAAAAAAACACTGCTCACCCATTATTAGACTAAACTAAGGTGCTGGCGTTGTAGACTATCAAACTCAATGACAAAAAAAGCATCTGCACACTCAAGTCAGTACAAAAATACATGTTAAAAAATATAATTTCGGTCAGAGAGCTGTACAAAAGGTTCGAGACACATCACTTGATTAGCCTTAATGCACTTGTGTCAATCAGTTTAACTTTTGTGGCTGAATAAGGGAATTGTAGTCCTGGGTATGATGGACTACAAGTTAAAGACAAAGTGACTATAAAGACAGTCAAGAAACACTAAGCAGCATATTGAATATTAAAAAAAAAACAATATACACAACAAGATAGAATATGCAACAATAGAGATAAATGCTATGTAAACATCAGCCTTCAGCCATCATCAATCATAGAGCATATAGAATCTATTATAGTTTATTCATAGCAAAACACTCATGTCAAAATCCTCATTAAGACCCAGTGGTTGCAATGCTCCGAAGGAGTGGATCCAGATGTGAGTGTGCGGATGTTTTTCTTTATTCAGTGTAGAAATGTTAATAATTAACCGACATTATTTAACCGATTAACGCTATCGGTTAAAACGGTTAAAAGAAATATTCATAATTAATTAAAAAGCTGAGCGGCTCAGAGGAGCGGCTCGTCACTTTAAGGAGAAAAGCTGGTCCACCTTAACAGCCCACCTTAAGAGGAAGAGGCGGAGTTGCAGGATACAGGAAGTTGGCGCGACATAGCATTTATTCACCGACAAGTAAACTGTACACACACACTGCTACGTTCACAGCTATAATGCCACCAACAACCCCACACTCACCGCCGCCACACTCACGCGGTCTGTCGGACACTCGTTAAAGTTTCCCCGCGCTGACAGACTGTATGTGTGTGGTGGTGGCGTCGGCGAGCACGAAGCCACCAGCAACGCAAAGCCAAAAAATGTTGGGTAAATCTTTATGTAATGTTGTGTAAACAGATGTCCAGGGTTTTATCATTTAAAAACGTACTTATTAAGTGATTATTAGGCTATCAGTATAGTAATAATAATTCAAGCATGAGCATGAAACTGTAGTCTCATTATTTAACATATAAAATACTACAAATGTTTGTTTTCCGATCGCTCACATGTTAGATTTGTACTTTTTATCTATATGAGGACAACGACAAATGCCTATAAAAATAAAGCCGGTCCACCAGGGTTAACCATTTGTAAAAGGAGAGAGTGAATATGACATCAAGAGTCGTCTTCTCTTTGTCTTAGCCAGCCTCAAGGTGACATGGGAGTCTGCTCTCATCACCAGAGCCCACTATGACACTTATTCTCTGTGGAACTCATTAAGGGGCAAAGGGGACCTCTGCACCGGCAGCATGTTCAACAAACGAAGACATTTTACTAAAACCAAAAAAAGAAAAAAAAAAAAGTCACAATTTCCATTTAGTTACACGAAACACCTGCCAGGACCACACACATGCACGGAGTAAATGTTAAGCTGTCCTTCCAAGGTGATCCAGACAAGGCAGCGTTAGAAAAAAAATACTTTCTGTAAGACTTCCACATGGTCGAACTGTGCCTTGATGCTGCATTTAATGTCAGATAGGACATGTGGGATGTTTTTGAGGCATCAGAAATTGTGAAGGTGTGTCAATACAAGTTGCACACATTGTGTCAAATGGCCAATTTCAGCAGAACAAAATACATTAATACAGTATTAAAGGTAGCTGCAGTGTGTTAAATGTTTTTATAATTATAAATATATTAGATGTGGTCTAGGCTTGGCCGGTATAACAGTATACCAGGGTATTTAGAAATCCTGTCGGTATGATTTTCAATACCGTCATAAATACAGACGCTTTGCTGTATTGATGTGATGTATTGTAGTGCACCGCACGCGCCACCAGAGGTCGGTGTCTGTGGTGTAACAGGCAGCTGAGCTCAGAAAGATGGCGACTGAGTGTTTTGGGTTTAGTCTTCTTCGAACTACAAAAGCAGTTTATATTTTTATTCAACTGCCAGACTGCCACCACCGCCAGCATATCATCTCCGTTCAGCCCACTGATATGTCGGTAACGTCGGTGCCCGCCGTGTGTGTCGTAACATTAGCGCGTATGCGGTTCGAGAGACAGAGAGAGAGAGAGGGAGCGAGCGAGTATGATGTTATCAGTAAGCTGTGAACGTAGCAGTGCAGTGTGTGTACTAGGAATGTCACGAGAACCGATACTTCGGTAACAAGTCGATGCCAACGTTCTGAAAACAAGTCGATGCCAACGTTCTGAAAACAAGTCGATGCCAACGTTCTGAAAACAAGTCGATGCCAACGTTCTGAAAACAAGTCGATGCCAACGTTCTGAAAACAAGTCGATACCAACGTTCTGAAAACGCGACAGTACTCGTTTTTCCTAACAGTACCGTAGGTACCAGGGATCAGGGCTCGAGACTAACGTCGTCCCGGGTACGATAGATAATGCTACGTTGTGAACAACAAATACGTGTTGAAGTCGGCTGTAGAGCTGGTAACGTTAGCTGTTAGCAGTCGGTGGGCAGCACAGTCCTGCTTGGCTAAATAACGGAGCTAACAGTTAACGTACCGAAGGTTGCATTGAGTTACAGTATGATACGTCCAATCTCTATTCAGTAAATATGAGTATTGGGTGAATGTAAATTAGAATGTTATCAAAAGTTAAAAAAAAACCGTTTAATTTAGTTTTTGGCGGTGTATGTTGAAGTACATGGGGTTTTATTGTTTTGTTTTTTTACTGTATCGAATTGGGTATCGAGAATTGAGCAATTTCACAGGTATTGGTATTGACTACTACATTTCTGGTATTGTGACATCCCTAGTGTGTACAGTTTAGGCTATTTGTTGGTGATAAATGCTACAACTCCCGTGTCTTGCATGAAACCTGCTTCTGATTAAAGTAAAGGGGGTTAGACCCTCAGTTAGCCACAACCTCGAGGCTGTGGTAGACTCGAGGCTAATGGGAAATAAACATTGTTGGTGTTGTTGGCATTGTTTTTCATGGGAATGCATTTATAAATCCTTTTAATGCAAGATATATTACTTGTGTTTTTGCTACTTTTGCTATAGTTGCTGTAGTAATTCTCTCACCATTTGCGGCTGTGCTGCTCTTCATTTTCAAACGAAACACTCTGGCTCACCTTCTGACATTCTGTAGCACATGAGCGGAATCAAACCACAGACAGAAATCTGACTAAGGTGTACACATGCAAAATGTGATGACCCAGCGCTGCTAATGGAGTGCTCTGCCACAGCGCGGTTATAAACCAAATTATCGTCGGGTTAATATTTGCGGTCGCTCCACTCAACAACAATAAGCAAGATCCCCAAAAAATTGGTAATTTTCTTTGAAGGGAAATTAAGACGGAGAAGTAACAGGTTCCCCTTTGAGTCACAAACAGCACATAAACACAGCAAGACTGAAGCTGGATATGTGTGAGCACCTGTTTACAACTGTAAATAATGGAGTGGACCGTAAGTGCGGCGACGGGGGTCAGAAAGCTGTCACTTAGATGTAGTGTAATTTGTACCTGAACTTGATCTCGGGCTGTCACTTCACTCTGCATTAGGGAAAGCTCTAATGGGGTGGAGTGTCAGCCGCGGTGACTTTTCTGCAGACGCAGGGCCGCGCAGCTCATTTCCACAGAGAGCACATTTCCATGGGAGCCAAATTAACCACGCAACCTGCTGAACCTCCCTGACGGCGTGATTGACGTTGACCAATGAAACTAAACCCGCCGTAGAGACCACAAGAGTGGGAATACGGTGCTGTCACATCTGCGCTGTGGGCCACTTGAAGAACACAAGAGCACAATCTTGGTCCGTCTTTTCTCCATCACGTCGTATCACCATCACAACAAAAAAGAAAATGAAAGGAGGAGGAACGAAAGAAAGAAAGAAAGCACTAGAAACTCTCCTCTCTTCAGGAGTCATATTTACACTGAGTGCTGCATAGTGGGAGCTCAGTAGACAAATACTCTCACATCTTAATTTTTCAATTAGCAGGGCTCTTGTTCTCTAAACATATGCAAACACAGCGGGGCGTCTATTAAAATGCAACTCTAGTGTTGAGCCTAATTAGGGTAAATTGGTTGGCTTGTATTCGGAGAAATTTGAATGCAGCTCGCTATCCATGTTTCACCGCGTGCTTCGCCCCAACAAACAAACTGGCGCTGGCTGCCTCATGCATATTATGTTCGGCAGAAACACAGCCTTGAAGGAGTGAAATGTGGCGTGTGTGCATGAGTGGGTGTCTGTCTAAATGTGCCTTTTCTTTACAATAATCTGCCAAATATTTTAATATAAAACAGTGACTTTTCTACCTCCCATTCTGCTATAACATCACAAAATCTCTTTATAGTGTGTCCTGATTGCTTAATAATGCATTTGTATAGGGAATTGCAGTTTTAATGTGAAATTTCCTTTTATTATGTGATGCTCTGCATTTGCCCTTGGCTTCATTATCACTTCATAGAGGGAAATAAGTCCTATTAAAACATCACCAGGACGAAGTCAGCAACATTTTATTAGTTGGAGTGGATCTACAGTGTTTTTGCCAACGTCACTGGAACATTGGAGAGGCTTACAGTACAGCAGGCAGCAGGCCAAATGGACCCTGTGCAATGTAAAGGATAATTTCTCCTGGATGCTCTCCGCTTGGCCGAGGTAAACAGCTGCCTCCACACAGCTAGGAACGAGAAAGACTATGTCGCAGCCCGCTGCGTGAGAACCTAATCCTGAGAGCCGACGAGTGCATGGAGACACAGAGCCGTGGCAACACTGTGTTTGACATTAACTCCCGTCGGCCTCGGCTGTGTGCAGCCACATATTTTCTTTTGGCTTGAGGTAATCAGGTTTGTCATAAGAAGTGCATTTTTTATTTGTGATGCAATGGACCAGATGGCAGATGAAATGACTCTGAGAGCCGATGTGAAAGACAAAGGGAGAGTAAACACCGCTGAGGAGAGCTCTGCGTGGGTGAGAGGAGGTAAGTTGATGTGACTCAGGTCTGTGGAAAAAAATCTGAGCATCAGTATTGTTGCTTGTAAATCTCTGTTGTGATAACGTACGGTCGTCATCCTTCCTGTTCCTGGTGCCGAGGCGATTTCACAAGTAGAGCGCTTTCACAATCCATAGTCCGTTTAGTGAAATTGATACTTTTGGTGTGTTTTCTATTTAGTCTGGTTCGGTTTCAAAGTGCACAAACTAAGGCGGAACAAATAAAAAAATAATTTGCTGAGGGGTGTTTACGAAGTCTGGAGAGCTGCCATTTCTATGAAGGGAATCGCCGACTTTGTCATATTGCCGTCGAAGTTTTCTCACTTTGATTCGGCACTGATCTACTGTGCGTACAAGTCCCTTCTCCTCCAGTTTATTTCAAATACCTTTCTAAATGTCACTAGTTTTGTGGACTTTATTTAGCATATTCTGTATGTTCATCATAAACACGTACATCAAACTTCTGCAGAAGTCCAGGTCAGTCCTCTCCCGCTGATGTTAACCTGTCGTTTACCTGTGTCCATCTCAACAAATGCCCAAACAGGCAGCTATTGCTTCCCACAATTAAATAGAAAACTCTGCTGCATAAATCAAGCGGTCTCAAGAAGTCTCATATATCTGAGTTTTTGCCGGTCACACACACGTACAGCCGCCACATGATGGCTTTATGTCGGCACACAGCGGCACACAATCAGTAACTTCATCCACACACCAACAGGTCGTCGGTGTGGAAGTTCTTCAGCGTGAGTGAAGAAGACATAAAGCTGCAATTTGCAACTGCAAGTCCATAATAAGCCGTGGAGGAACAACGTTAAAACATTTGGAACAATTAACTTAATCAGACTCTTCTTATATTGTAATTCCTTCCAATGATGCTGCTCACTCAGTAATCACAGTGACCGACTCGTCTGCCGACAGCACCGAGCTAAAGACCTCCGTTAACGGAGGTTCCATTGAGTTACATTATGATGCGTTCAAGCTCCACTCAGTACAAATGATAATTGGGTGATGGTAGATTATAACGCTATCACGATGCGTTCCAATGTAATCTTGTAAAATGTAGTTTTTGGCAAGACACTTGAATAACTACGGTTGTTTGAAGGAGATAGTTTCGCAGCAATAAAAAAAGATATTAGAGAGAAATATGACCTGTTTAACTTATTAACACTACAGTACCTCTAAGCTGCTTATAATACATTATTACAACTACTAATGCCAAGATTTTTTTAATCAAAGCAAATAATTAAATACAAATACAATCTTTCATTTCCTAATCAATTGTGTGTTTTTATGCAAATAACCAGTATAAATGACAATAACAAAGTAAAAAGGATAATATCTCCAATTTTTGACAGTTAGAATGTAGCACAACATGGAAGTGAAAGCAGCGCGATGTTTATTTAAATGTGAAATTGCTATAAAATATTTTGTCCCTGATCTATAAATAATCATTGATAAATAATCGTGATCTCAATATTGATCAAAATAATCATGATTATCATTTTGGCCATAATCGTTCAGCCCTACAGGCAGCCTGTGTTTTGGTCCGCACCAGACTACAATTACTGCTAATTATCTGCCAAAACAAACTGCACCAGTGGTTGAACAACACCCGAGTTTGATTAAAACAGACTAAATGTTGGCTTGTGAAAGCACCCTTACTGCTATGTTGAACTAAATACTTAACTTGAGAATTTTTTTTTTTTTAAAGTTGTAGTTTTAGAACAATCTATCCAGCAAATCACATTTTGCAGTAATGAAACAAATGGATTTTGTCCGTCGCCTGCTTACATACGTTCTATAAATTGTGTGGATGTTTTCTGTTCTGTGGTTCTGATGTGCTGCAAATTCAAGTTTGCATTTTAATTTAAAAACATGAAGTGAAATTATCTTCAGATCCAGTAACTGCGGTGTCTAATGAGTGAGCGTGGCTCGGGCGAAACACTGGAACAAAACCTGAAAAATGCATAGTATGCCTGCAGGCCTTATTTCTCTATCAGCTAATGGTCATGGGCATGGACCAGCTGCACTTCTTACTTAATTCATTTGATAACCCGGGAGCATCACGCAGCTTCTAAGCACAAACACACACACAGACAGCGCCGATTTGAAGTTCGTTTTCACTTTTTGTTCTTCAAATGCCAACCTCTGCCTTCTGCACTTCTCATTCAATCAAAAACACAGACAATTCTAATGAGAGATAAAAGGAAACCTCAAGCTGACGAAAGGTGATAACATGGGAGACTATTTTGAACTTTGTTATTTCGTACGTATTGAAAAACAGCTAATAAAATCTTAAAAATGGCCAATACAGCCCTGAGCAACGTCCATTTGTATCTCTCTTTCAACAATTTAGGTAAGACAAATACAGTTTATCCGACTTTCAAAAATGTGTCCAGAGTGTGAATAAATCATTAGGCATTAAATGTTAAATAAAACACAGAAAGGAATGGTGAATAATTCATCTTGAATAGGTGGTGAAAAAGTAAACAGTCTGCACCCCGCGCAATAATTCATTAATATCTATTTAAATCAGATGTTAACAAACAGATCTACTCCTGCACACTAAATTTCACAGTCTAACTTCAGCACATGTAGACTCGGCTCTTTGTGTACAGACTGTACATGTTGTGGTGTGAACAGTATAGGTTTTATACATTTACTAAGTATAACTTAACATACATGCTTCTCATCAGCTGTATTTGAAGCTATGGAAATAACATGACTGAGCTACATCTCACGTTTCGGTCATGACACATCATGAAGGTTCACAGCTCCACTGATCTGTGTGTCTCTGTGGTGTTTATTAGTGTATACGCCTCCACAAGAAACAAAGCTGTTCTCAAACATCAGGAGGTAATGGACAGTTGTCAATCAATAATTTCCAAGCAATGAATCTACCATACTGATTCTGAAACTTTTAAGAGGATCCCCGGCTACTTAGACCTTTATTTCAAGTTCCTGTGTTTGCAGGGTAGACACATTCTGTATATCAGTTATTTATAAAACGGCGTAGCTCAAATCAAGCAATCTGATTGGTTCATAGCCGTGATATAATTCCCACATACCACAGCTATGACGCGTCTAACCTTTGCACTTTGCATCTGACAAAAAAAGTTAAACTCTAGAGGTGGGGAAAAAAAATTGATATAGCGCAATATTTTACGCGTGAATATTGTATCGATACACGGACAACAAGTATCCATCTTTTATTATATAAACTGTTAACCTCTTAATCCGGCCGCTATTCTGCATTTCAGAGGCTGTAGCGGACTCAGTTTTAAAGCTAGAGTGAAGATACTGGTATCATATGAAACAAGAAAACCTAAGGAACCGATTGCTACCAACCATGTCACGTTAGCTTGTCAGAAAGAACGCTAAATAATGCTCCAAAGTTATGCGAAATTTTGACGAGGAAAAATTGGCATGGCTATTTTCAAAGAGGTCCCTTGACCTCTGACCTCAAGATATGTGAATGAAAACTGCATCTTTTTAGATAAAACAGATGTTGACAAACTTCATAATTTTCAGTTGAAAAAAGGTAGTAAATCGCAATATATCTTATCACAATTCTCAGTATAATGTAAAATGTTTAAAATCGCAATAAGATCATATCATGGGGTCTCTAGTGAGTCCCATTCCTATTAGACTCATGGTTGCTTAGCGACAGGGTCACTTTCGCCAACACGGCACAGGTTACAGACAGATACAACAGGTAACAACAAAGTTAGCTGTCAAAACCCGCTACAAAATGTAAATATTTAAAGTCAACTAAACGACATGCAGCGCTACATAAACTAGGCCAGGGGTCGGCAACCTTTACAATCAAAAGAGCCATTTTAGGCAAAAAAAAAAAAAAAAAAATCTGTCTGGAGCTGCAAAACATTTGAGCATTGTGATGAAGGTAACACAGCTTATAGTCTAAATATATAGTATATAAGTCTAATGCAGTGAGGAACAAAGTGTAAATGTACGACGGAGTATTAGGGCCACATTGAGGGAAAAAAAGTCTAAGATTTCCAGGATAAAGTCATAACTTAACGAGAAAAAAAGTATTAATATTACAAGAATAAAGTCATAACTTTACCAAAAAAAAAAATATTTCGAGGAATAAAGTCATAATTTTACAAAAAAAGTTGTAATATTACGAGAATAAAGTCATAACTTTACAAGAAAAAAAGAAAATAATACATAACATTACTACTCTGTAATATTATGACTTTATTCTCATAATATGACAACTTTTTTTTCTCGTAAACCTATGACTTTATTCTCGAAATCTCGGATTTATTTATTTTTCCTCAACGTGGCTCTAATACTCCGCCATACTGTAGACCTACAACTAGGAAATGAATAGAAAGCTTGGAGACGTCCTCAGTCACCGGATGTGATGTAAACGCGCCGTGAAATGGCGACGTTCACCTCTACTCACCTTTACTAAGAAGGCTGAACTTGACCATGCCTGTTGCATATAGCTTCTCAATCCGCTTTAAAGAGAAAACAACGTCAAAATACACAATATAAAACGTCCTCACGCTGCCTTAGTTTAGCTAACTGTTACTGACAATGTCTGCTGATCATTTAGCTTGATACACAAGAAGTAGCATGCTAACTAACTGACATGATGAAAATAGTTTTAACTCAACAATGACAGAAGGTGAACACAACATCCTCCAAAGATGAAAAAACAAAAGTTTACCCCTCAAACTCTCTTCTTTCCTCTTATTTCCGTCCTCCGCATTGCTAGCATCACCTGTGATCTACTACCTTACAGTCTACTGCTGTCTTTACTCTCTCTCTCCAGCACGCGGCGCTGCAGCTTCCTGATTGGCTGATTACCTGCTGCACTTCTTAAAGAAACAGTACACCAAATAAAACAGCAAAACAAAAACAGTGTAAACTACTATCATGACTGTATGTTTATGAACTTAATAACTAATTTCAATACATTTGCTTACATTATATTATGTAAGCAATCTCCAGGTTTGAAAAATGACGCCAAAGCGAAAGTACCTTAAACTGAGGGTGCGACTCCTCTGGTTACAAAATGAATTGCGATTGTATAGATAGATAGATAGATAGACAGCTTTATTGATCCCCGTGGGGAAATTTGATTGCCATCAAGTAAAACAACAACAAACAACAACAATCAACAAAAACACAGTATTTACAATACACCAATAAATAAATAACATCATAAGAAGCCCTTTGAGACATAATCAACAGCTGAGAGGTATAGAAGTGTAAGAGAAAATTACCCTACTTCTCACTTGATTTATTAAAATAATCTCAATAGTCTGGTTTCACTGAAAGGCTGTAGCGTTTTGTGATGTTATACACGCTCTTTTAAAGGCTTTTTGTGCCGAAGAACAACGTCTGGACCATAAAAAAATGGATAATCCTGTACACAGAAATTTTGTATTGTATCATATTGTATCGTATTGTAAAGCATTGCATCGTATCGTATCGTACATTATCGTATCGTATCGTATTGTATCGTGTTGTATTGTATTGTGTTGTATCATATTAAATTGCATCATATTTATCACGTTGTGTCGTATTGTATCATGCCGTATTGTATCATATCGTGTTGTGTTATATTGTATCGTTTAATTCGGTTCCAAAAATATCAAAATCTGACCAGTTAAACCAGTGCCCGTTGTGACCGTCTTTAGACCTCTGTGCTCTTGCTGGCATTGTGGTCTTTAAATTCTCAATCAGAAATTGCACAAATAATCAAATTGTGCCTGATGTGTCTTTATTTATTTAACATTTCGTCTTTTGGACAGAAAGGATACAAAGTGAGGCTCAAGCCAGCGACTGGAGACTTGGTGCCCCTACAGACGCTGAGCCTGGGGAGACCGGTAGAGACACAGACACTCAGCGGCCTAGAGAAAGTGACAGCCCTTCTTCTCCTCTGTTCTCTTTGAAAAAGTACCTGAGGAGGTCTCCCTCTGCAGCATCCTCCTCCTCCTCCATAGACTCTCTGTCGTCTTCTCAGCAGAGCAACATGGGAGGTTAGTGACACCATCACTTTATCACCCCCTATCTGATGCCCTCTAGCTGCACACACACACACAGCTGTTGAAATTATTGAAGGAAAAATCTTTTGTCGAGACCTCAGTAAAACTGTTATGAAATGAACTTTTTCATCCAAACATATCTTTTCTACTGATGAAATAAACGACGATTAATATGCAGAATAATAATGCCACAGACCACAGACAGAATAGAATATTTGACAAATTGCAAGCTTTATGCCTCACCATGCTGTGAGAATGCTTAAATACAGTTCATATAATCAATTATGAAAATGTGTGAATAATTTAGAATCTGAAACTACAGCAAAAAAGAGAAAGACTAATGCAAAATAAAAATAAAAAACGGCCACCAAAGTAGATTCACTACTATAGATGCAGCAGCATAAGTGATTACACCACACACTGTTTATGTTCTCATGCTTCTATCAAATGAAATATTAAATTAACTGGTAAGTATTTTAAATTAAAGAAATTATTCATTAAAATTTCTTTCCAAGAGATGAGAAAATTGATGTCAATCTAATGTCTGTGCATTAAATATGGAGTTGGAATCACAACGTGGGTTAGCCTAGCTTAGCATAAAGACTGGAAGCAGTGGGAAACAACCTGACTCTATTCAAAGTCCAGAAATACTTCTACCTACCTTTCTAAAGTTCACCTATCAACACTTATGTATCTCGTTTGGTTAATCCATAAACAGACTGAAATGTAAAACGGACTTTCTGGTTTAAGAAGGAATTAATTGCTGGAGATATTTCTTGACGAACAACAGAACTAGTTTTACCACTGTAGCTTTTTATTTGTTTATTGATATTCTATGTATTTTTTTACATAATTGACATAATTAACAATTTGACATAATAGACCTTTTTCACAGCAGACTTTTTGACTGGTCATAATAGGAAAAGCACATGTTACTAATAACACAAATGATGAGAAGACATTCTGCGTGTCATGGGAACGCATTTCAGGCTTTTTGCGAGTAATTTTTACGCCACGCAACAAAACGACGGTAACGGCCGAAGTTAGGCTTAGGCAACAAAACCACTTCGTTAAACATCATGGTTGGGCTTGAAATAAGTATGTAAATGACGAAAAAATATGTACAGAAACAACATAACAGAAGTACAGAAAACACGTCACGAACATAAATTCAAAATAACTCAACAACACTGGTCTCGAACACCGGTTTCCTGGTTGAAGTCCTGTGTTTGTTGGACCCATCCACCCCCCCTGCCACCCAGCATAAGCAATGTTTATTGCTTTTTATTCTACATCACTAGCTCTGAGCGTAGCATATTTATGCAGATGTGTTTACTTTACAGCCAATACAGACTACATGGCGAATTGCCATGTCATTTTTTTCTCCATTTAGTGCGAGTGACAGTGAGCCAGCATGCACGATACCAGGAACCAGAAATCAAAGCAGCTAAATGGAATACCGCCATCCCTAATTTCATCATTTACACCCGTGCTTTTCCTATTGTGACAAGTCAAAATGTCTTCTGTGAGAAAGGCCTATCTGTCAAAAAATTGATATTGAATGCATTGTGAAATTGCAACCACATTTATATAATTTATACTCATACCAAGTACAGGTGACTCTGCAAAGTTGAACAGCATTTTGACAATAGGTGGTGCTACATAACTCTGAAAAACTTAGCATAATTCATTCTCATACAAAACCCTCATAATACTGCAAAGTATACTCTCCCAAAATCAGCATGATTGCCAACAGTGTTTTGATTTTGATCCACATGCAGATAAAAAATCAAATCAAAATGTAGAGGGTTGTGCGGTCTTGTAGGAGGGGCGCCTTCACCAAATTCTTTACAACACAGGCCATAAGGACTTTCCAACAACATGTCTTCGGTGAGTAACTGTTCATGGTCAGTGTCATTTGATGATCTCATGCTTCATAGCACCCGTGGGGGCACCATTTGGCAAAGGTTGCTGGGAACACACATACTGTAGCACATTGTTTCACTGCAACCACAAGGCAACTTAGAAAAGCTCCTGGCAAAGTATACGGGAGAGACTTCTGATAATTGATTATGTCTCCAAACAGCTTTCTTGCTTGTCTCTCTGTGAGGGATCAAGGCATGAATTCCTAAATTATGCATGTGTAAAGGAAGTAAAGGAGGCTTTTAAAATGCTAGAGATATAAGTGAAGGGCAGCTCTTATAGCAGTGCAGGTGATTTATGTCCCAAGATATGGTTTAGACACAATTCATCACACATCATCTCAAAGAGGTCACTGCAAACGTGTGAAGAGGAGAGGCCTTTATTTGAAGACCAACAAAATCTAAAAAATGAATTTCTAAAACTTAACACACCTTTTGAATGTCCTATCTGACTGTATGCGTCTCCCTCAGTTGACTGTGCAGGAATTGTCCTGAACTGTCTCTTCTGCCGGTTCTACGATTTGATCCTCATGCTACCCGGCTCCTGTGAGAGATGTGTCAATCGCTGCTGGCCCAACTACAAACTAGTCGTCTCAGCAATGGAGTCAGCGCCCGGTAACGATGAGTCCCGCGTGGACTGGGACTGTGGTCTGTTCAGTTCCTGTCAGGATGCAGGTGACTGCCTGGAGTTGGCTATGGAGATGTCTGAATTATGCTATCACTAGTGGGAAACCAATACTAATCACTGATCATGACAAGAAACTGGCTGGATGATCAAATATCAGACTGTCCCGCGTCAAGCGGAGGATTTCCAAGGGCTTAAACACAAATACATACATAAGAAAATCTAATTAAAGCTGTACTGAAATATGCAACATTTGTATGAAAATAAATATATACATTATCCATCTGTGTATGCACGTGACCTTGTGTTTATATGTCTCCTGAATGTATGAAATAGACCCTGAACCAGTATTCAGCCAGAACATCTTATATTGCTGCGTTAAAGGTACAGTGTGTAGGATTTGGCGGTATTTAGTGGTGTTGTTGCAGATTGCAACCAGCTGAGTTCCCCTCCGCTCACTCTTCCCTTTCCAAAACCATGGTAACGCCGTTTGTCTCGCTCATAGGCCATCCTGACCATAATAGTACAGGAATGAGTCCTAAAACCCGCAATTGAGTTAACATTTAGTTCCCTTGTCTGGAAGTCAATGGATTTTTTGAATGGGTTTTTATTTGGATATCTGAAATAAGGTCTGTGTTTAACACAAGCTTAAGAGATTTTAACATTTTGTTCTACGACATAAAGTACATCAATAAATACCCCACTCGTGAATTTTGAAGCTTTCATTTGTCATAAAAAAGGCGGTTGCTAACAAGTGACTAAATGAGACTACTAAACGTCATCACGCTGACACGTCTGGCTTTACAGCCTCGCTGTGTATATTCGCAGTCATGCGACCGTGGTGTGGTTTATTTATAGCCTTTACTTCTAGAGCATTCATGTTTCAAAAATCATAATAATGTTTTTCATTTGTGAAGATTATCTTGAACAAAACGTGTAAGTATCATAAATGTTTGTTTGCCACGGAGCTTATTTTCTGCAATAATCCAAAATCCAGTGGAGAAATCGCATTGGCTTTTTGTCGAGGGAACCACGACGATGCTAACTTCCTGGTTGGTCTACAAAAATATGTCATCCCTTGAGCACCCTAAAACACTACTTTTAGAGCGACGGAAGTCAGACGGCGGCTGGCGGTACCACGGTTTTGCACTCTGCGGCTCATGTTACCGCAGTTTCATAAGCGTATCGGAGAACTAATGTGACCTTCAGGTAATGTAAAAACGTTAAAGGCTTTTGGGCTACTGTAGAAACATGGCGGACTGCGTCAAGAAGACCTGCTCCTTATGTAGATATGAAGGGCTCATTCTAAGCCAACAAAAACAACAATTCTTAGTTTGAGGTGATTATACACTAATGAAAACATAGTCATGAATACTATATTCCATTTCTGCTTATGGATCCACTGAAATGTTACACACTGTTCCTTTAAGAATGGGTTGTTGATAACTGATTGATGCATCTGCATCCCAACACTGCCCTTGTAAATAAATATTTCTTCTGTCTCTGACCTCATTCACATCATGGCTGCAACAATCACCATCTACTGTAGATTCTGAATGAATGAATACCTTAACAGTCTTACAAATGCAGAGTCTTGAATTTCAATGGTACAGTACCAAATCACTATGCAGCGAGGGAGCACTGTCCTCACAAACAATACACTGGCCTTGAGGCCTGCGAATTCCACCGCTGCTCCGCTGATACGCACGCTGACACACACCAACAAGCACTCCAGCTTCAACATCTTTCTGAAGTATGGAGGAAAAAAAAAAATAAATCTTGAAGCCTGTCCCCTGTTGAGCGTGCCTATTTCAGTTCAAGTGCCACTGGAAACACAGGAGCTGTTGGATATGGCATTTGTAGGACACTCGTCCTTGTCGCTCCCCTCGACCTCTGTTCTCAAAGACAGTTCTCTCAAGTGGTAGATTACTGTTTGGATCACTTCAGTCTGAAATATGTCCTTGTCACATAATGGGAAATGGACACAGGAGCATGGCTGCTATGTCAGTGTGAGAACAGTACACAGGACAACATTGTACTTAAGCATCATCTGTTTCCCGGAGAGGTCAGCGTGAGAGCCGAGGCGCACAACACAGTGTTACTGGATTATCTCCCATTACCAAACATTTGTTTTCTGCCATTACATGTAAAGACCAAGAGAGTAACCTCACTCCACAAACAAGGAGACTATTATAGTGCCGTTGTCAGAAGCACTGCCGTCTCCCGTTGTCACAGTTGTACACTGAGGTAATGGCGAAAGCACATGGTACAGAATGGATCTGAACTGCAGGGGGAATTTGATCATTCACTATTATGTGTAAAGCAGATATACCATGATCTATCATTTTACTTCACGTCTTTCAGCTTTGTAGCTCAGAATTATTTTATTCTTGCCCTAGAGCCACCAATGGAAGATGTCTAGTTTAGCACTGAAAAAGAGAGGGGAAAAAGAGTAATTATACCAACTATACATGTGTTTCACACAGAAAAAGACTATGGCCACATGTCAGCTCTGTTAACAATTTGTACATTTTTGTAAAGGAGGTTCATGCTAGTGTCTTATTGAAATCAATTTGGAAGCTAGAAAGTTGTTTGCGATATTGAAAGTAATCCATCAAAATAAATATCATATTTCCTTATGTTTCGTTTTTTTTCTTGCACTCACAGCGGGCACTTTCTGAACATGACATGTATGGCTTTTCTAATTAAAGGTCCAGTGTATTTGGGGGGGATCTATTGGCAGAAATGGAATATAATGTGTTTTTATTAAAAGTTTTCTAAGATTATTTTTTTGCGCTTTTATTGCCTTTATTAGTGCAGCTGGAGAATGACATGAAAGGCGGAAGAGAGAGAGAGAGGAAATAACACATATCAAATGGCCGTGGGTTGGAATCAAACCTACACCGCTGCCAAGGACTCAAGATAATATGTCAGCCTGGTCGAACGAAAGGCATATTAATGACATGATAATTTACAATATGAACGCCGTTCTTGCTTTCGGGGTGTTATTTGTACATCATGTAGTCTGTACCGACTGCAATGTAAACGCATCCGCGTAAATATGCTACGCTCAGAGCTATAGTGACGTAAAATAAAATGGGAGAAAGACTGCTTATTACGGGCAGGAGAGAAGGTGGATAGGTCCAACAAACACAGGACTTTCAACCAGGAGACGTTAGTGACGTTTGTGATGTGTTTTCAGTACTTATGCTACGTTGTTTCTGTTCGTATTGTACTTAATTTACTTATTTTAAGGCAAACCATGGCGTTTTTCCTAAACCTAAGTGAGTGGTTTTGATGCCCCCTGCTGGTACTGCACCACGTGTGTAATATGAGGCAAAACTGGACACTGACACGATGTCCTCTGGCGAACAGGCGGGTCTGTTTCATGCTTTGGCATGATATCGGATTGAATATGTGACAACAGCACATGGAGAACTGAAGGAAAATAATGATCGTACTTGTTATGTACTTGATTATCACTGAATGCTACATTACTTTTCTTCATAACTGTGTCCATAGTCTGTGTGTCCAAGTGGTAACCATTACCGATAACATGACATATTGGTCAATATTATTATGTTGGCTTCAGAACTGAGCCTTGAGTCAAATTTAAGAAATATTTTTTTCACATGCAGTATTTTCTAATAGAGGATGAAAGTTGTTTGACAGGTAATATTAAAACCAGGCCAGAGCAGCTGCAGAGATACTAATCCAAATCCTCCATCTTTTAATTATAACACTTTGATCAGTTGTGTTGAAAGTTGCAGTTTAGTCACACAGCACAGAAAAGGATTTGTCAGGAAATCATCAGCAACTCAAAGAGAGGCTGTTTCAGTTCTGTCATTTTATGAAAACCAGACTGAAATATTTTGTTCAAATTCTCGTCGGATCGGTTGCTTTTAGAGGAAAACACAGAGTTTTTAAGACGAAGGGTTTACACATTACATACAGACACAGCACCATTTTTATGTCCCTACTAAAGATCTGACTTTCTATGTACTATTTCATGTATGAAGTTAAATGAAGACTGTTGTGTCTGCACATGTATTTTTCAGATAGAATCCGTCCTCTTACAGTATATGAATTAGGCTCTAAACTGTGACCACGTTAGACCTCCTGAAAGCCGCACAGGAGCTCAGACAGACTACAAAAAATAAATGTAGATACTGCACATGCTGTGCAAAATTGTATGTTGCGGGTTACATCTACAGGGAACACTGCTTGTGACCAATTTTCTCATTACCTGGTGCAGCACAATTACAAAGCTGAGTGCTCGAGCTGATACTGCTCCATAAAACCTATTGGAGGTCCTTTGTGGTTTTTCGAACATAAAGTGCGTCTGCATAAACAGATGCCAGTTTTAAAGCGAAAACATCTGCACATCTTAAACTCGCTGGATCTCTTTCAAATTACCTGATGGCTTTGGGAGCAGCATGGGCTTCGGCTTTTTTAATAACATCCAAATGGCCTGTCCTTTACTGGCCGGGGCTCGAATGCGGCCCCCATCCGGACGTGGACAAGGTCAGGTGGTTTTCACTGCTGCACAACACATGCATGCACCTTTAATGGTTGCTTAGAGGATAGTGTTAACCCATTAGCTTGCATACTAGCTTAATTCAAAACACTTGTGCAGAGGGTCAAAAAGAAAACTGTAATATTGAAATGATTAAATGCGAAACGTGTTGTTGCTTGCAAAAAAAACACTTCAAAAAAGCTGCACGCCGCTCCTCGGCTGTTGTGTTTAGTGACACAAGACTCACATTAACAAAGTGATCTAATCGCGTGCTGCTTCGCCGTGTTTACATGCATCTCTGCTCACTAATCGGATATGAGGTTTCTTCAGAGTTCAGGCCCTGATCGCTTCATTAGTGTGAGGCTGCTCTTCCTCCAGAGCACACAGCACTAATACCGTCTCCCTTCAGACACAGCGCTGCAGCCCAGAGTGGCCTCCCGAGGAAGCAGCACCATTAAATATTAATGCCATGTGTTTAGAGGATTTTTATTTCAAACAGCGGGTTTGTCAGCATCTTATGTAGTGTTCCTCAAGATTAAGTCCATGTGGAAAATGGGGTCCCGAAGCTTTCATTGTGCCTTCGGAATAATTTAAGCCTGTTTTTTTTCTTATGGTCTTTCTGTGTTAATATTGCCAACATTTTCACTGTGATTTTCTTAAGCAAATGGAGCATTTTTAAGTGGCTGAGAGTACCGCTCTCTGTTACCTTAGTGTAGCTGTCACAAGGTGAAGAATGTTTGGGTGCATTCAGCTTGACGTCACTTCAAATATTCCGACGCATGTGTTTCTCGTAAACCCAGTTTGCAGTTACACCCATGATGCAGAACGCCGTCGGAGCAAAATAACATTTAGCTTCACCAAATTATGACATTAGAAGGCAGTAAACAGTACAGTTCCTCAACATAATCAAGTCCACATTTACTTTTACTGCTGGACTACCACGCTACATCTCTATACAGCGGGACATTTATTATAAATCTGTCAAGAAATTTGTCATCTGTCCTAATTTTTTTTGTTCTATTGTCCTAGTTTACATGCAATTTCACAATTACCCCCCCATCAAATGAACCTGACCTCACTCTCATATAGGGAAGTGGTGTGTGCGAGCATCATCCTCAATTAGGTCAGGGGCGTTAATAGTACAGTGGAAAGCGAACACTCCCCACAACATCCTCCAGGAATTGCGCCTGACACTACTGACTCTCTTGAATCTATATTTGGGCCACGCGCATGGATGTGTGTCACCCAAGACTATACCCGCCTAATCTCTGCCGGAGAAAAGTAAAGTGAGTTGTGTGCCCATGGGCGGAGATTGTCAAGGCACAAAGGGAGCTCCCAGCAGGCGCCGCCAAAACCAGGCCCTGGGCAGGTTTTTATGATACCTTTCAATCAGCGCATGATTCCCAGCTGAAATGACAGGTGATTTGACTCAGCCTCCAATTAATGACCTCATTTTAACAATTAAGAGCAGAGGAGGAAGGGGGAAAGCCCCGCAAAAAAGACAGCGAGCAGGGCCGGGAGGCGAGTTTTGATGCCTTGATAGCACAAGGAGCTGCGTCGAACGTGACTGGAGCCCGTCGTCCCGGCTCAGGTGACCTCTCCCTCCTTTAACCAGGTGGCGTCCTGCAGGGAGAGCACACACCGGTAGAGGAGGAAGGGAGGGGTGTGGCTTGGATAGGGCAAAGGGGTTACAAGAGGGTGGCAAGGGGATGATGGAGTGCATCAAGCTGTGTGTGCCCCCCCCTCCCTCACTTCCAGCCTCTCTTGCCCCCACCCCCCACAAGCATAGAGGAAATTAAAGAGCTGTGTAGCAGGAGGAGAAGAGGGGAGGAGGGTGGTGATTTAGAGCGTGGCGCAGGGGGATGGGGACCCGGCGCATTGGAGTTAATTACTGAATAATGAGGAACAATTTATTGTGTTCTTGTTAGAGACATCAAAATGCTGCTGGATACTGCCTATAGAGAAGAGCATGCCTCTCTCACTCGGGTGAAATGTGGTGTTTAACTCAGAGCCATTAAAGGGCCCCCGCCTTGCTTTTCCTTACCTTATGAAGCGGGGGTGTTGCAGGTCTTCATGGGCTGATGAGGGGACTTATCACATTATCCTTACATACTTCCACTTTCCTCCCGGCCGTCTGGGTTCAGTAAAACCTAATAAAAGCTACACTGACTCAGGATCAGTCCGTTCTCAAGGCTTGTGCTGACGATGTGTAAACTATAACTGACCGTTGGCTTTCTATTCTCTCCTTTAATTTACAATGATAACGGTGGCAGATTTAAAGAGGACCTATTATGCTTTTGTGCTTTTCCCTCTTTCCTTTAGTGTTATAGTTTTTTTGTGCATGTAAAAGGTCTGCAAAATTACAAAGCCCAAAGTCAACGCCAAAGGGAGTTACTATCCCCCACAGAAACACTGCTCCTGAAACGCCTTGATGGATGTCCTGCCATTTCTTCTGTTACGTTGTGATGTCACCAAGTAACACATTTGCATAATGGCTAGTTGGCACGCCCTCAAACAAAGCTAGTTAGAGCGGAGCTGGAGCGGAGTCCGAAGAGTTTGGTTCGGTTGACCAATCACAATAGCGGACCAGCTGACGAATCAGAGCAGACTGGGCGTTTCAGACAGAGGGTAAAAACAGGAGCTGTAGCACAGCCGGTATGAGAGAAGTAAAGTGTTTTTTGAACATTAAATCATGTAAACATTGATTTCAATCAGAGGAAGAGAAAGGCAGGCTTCTAATTCGTAACCTGAAACTGTTTTCCAGAAATCAACTAGCAGGTTAGCTAATTAAGCTGAAGTTAGCTCCATGAGTTGGTTTAAAACACAATCTCCGGATAACTCTTTAACATTTCCAGTTTAATCATATATGGGTCTTAAATATGTATTGGTGCTAAAAGACTGAAGATAAAGCTACATGTCCCAGGCAAGAAATCAGCCCCCCTCACCATGCAGTTAATGATTCATGTATAAACATGGACATCTTATTTCATTCTAACATAACTCTGGTTTTCTGGGCTGCTTAATACACACTGGTTTGTATTTTCACACAATATGTTGCACGTTTAACAGTACAAGAGGAAGAGCTTTTAGGATGAGGATTAACCGATGTGTTTGGCAAACGTCTATCTCGGGTAACGTTGGCCAGGGTTGCTGGAGTGTAAATGTCCCCAAATCCTATCAAGAGCAGGACAGAGCTGCTAATGTTAACCTAAACCTGAGGTGTCAAACTCATTTTAGTTCATGGGCCACATACAGCTCAATTTGATCTCAAGTGGGCCGGACCAGTAAAACCGTTGCATAATAACCTATAAATAACAACACCTCCAAATGTTTCCCGTTTCCTTTAGTGTAAAGAAGTACAAGTACATTTTGAAAATGTTCACAATTAAAGAAAAATCCATTTACAGAACAGATGATGAACAGCCTGAGATGAAAAACAGATTGCTGTTTGCTCAAACCTGCCAACAATTCACTTATCTTCTGTGTTCTCAGTTGCCCTTGAAGTTCTGTTATTTTCCGCCGTGATGAGTCTGATAGTGCATCGCCGCCAAATATTCTATTCCTTGAGCACTGAAAGGTGCTGTGAACACACTAACCACCCTGGCTTTCCATTAAGCTCTGTGAAGAAACAGGAACTGGTCCATTTTTCTTGGAAAACCTGACACTGTGTCCACTTTTGTCCTTTACGACAAAGACATTTTCCACCGGTGGCTCCATGAACAGTAGTTTATTCAGTGTTGTAGCCTGTATGTTATAATACTACTAAACTTACTATAATACTTTTGGCTTAGTTTTCTCTTCCATTCTCCAGTAATCTTGCAGCGGCAACGCGCTTTGAGTTCAGGCTGGTGCACGCCAAGGGTAGAGTACGAGCAGGGAGGCAGGGAGGCATCTGATTGGTTCTTTCCAAGCGGACCGCGAGGCAGTGATTGGTAGACCTTTTTACAGGATTACAGCAGCTACAGATGGCGACTCTTTTCCGGTCCTTTTTCAGAGCTCATAAGTAATGGATCGCTGTCTGGTGTAAAGACCATTTCAACCAATATAACAAATAGTGTTTTCTGGAGAACATTGCCAACCCTGCCTTTAAGTATGGAAGTTACGTGACAAATAAATCAACGTTGACTTCTGGTTTCACGACCGCCGGTCTCCTGGGCAAAAGTCCGGTGTTGTTTGACCCACCCGTCCACCCCGGCCTCCTCCTTACGCAGCATTTGGCGCTTTTTATACTTCCTGGTTCACAATTACGTGGATTACATACAAGTATACTACATATACAGTATATATATACTACATATACATATATATATATATACTGTATATGTAGTATATACATACAGTATATATCATGTACATACAGGTACGTACATGAAATTTGACCTCTGCATTTAACCCATCCTAAGCATTGTAGGAGCAGTGGGCTGCTGTAAAGCGCCCGGGGAGCAACTTTGGGGTTCAGTGTTTCGCTCAAGGACACTTCGACAAGCAGACAGTAGGCGACGGGGATCTAACCGCCAACATTGTAGTTAAAGGACAACCCGCTCAACCCACTGAGCTACAGACGCCCAGAGGTACACAGTGGATGTGCTAGTTGTATGCTGAGATTTTATGTAACCTGTAGCACCACAAACTAATGTAGTCCATTAATAATATGCCAATTCATAAGGCCTTGGAAGTGATCCATTAGGCTACTTACTGAGATAGTAAGCTGGTTAGCTGGCCATGCTAACTATTGCAGCTCAAGTCACTGTGGATAAATCCATTCCTTACACTTTAGCTCTTCTGTTTTTAGTTTTGGAAATGCTGAAAAAAGACCCTCCAAACTCTTTAAATGATTGGTAGCCAATCGTTCTGACTGCAGCCTTATATGCCCCCTATCTCTGCGTGTGGAGAAATCCAAAGCTTGACGGACCTGCTGGGCCTAGTTGTGGTTGATAAACTATTTGGATGATCACTGTTTAGATCAGGGTTTAGAGAAAAATCAATTCTTTCATTTGTCACCGTTACACTAAATCATCTAACTGCGAAGTCATTCTGACACTTCCGTAGTGTCACCCCAAGAGCATGTTCACAACAGTTATGAAATCCACATGCGTACAGTACACATTACTCATGCAAGGGACAGTTTTTAAGTATGCTCTTATGCTGCAGGAATTTCCTGCCAATAATTCTTTCATAATCACTGTAAACATGACACTTCCTCTGTGATGTTTACTGCATTCCTTGTAAAAGAGTTCATGAGTATAACTTCATTTATCTGGCAGGAAAGTCAGAAAAAAAGGAACACTTAATGCAACTTGTTCTATTCTCCGCCAGAGAAAGACCAACTCTCTCCTCTCCTAACAGCAAAGTGTCAGACTTGCTATCAGTCCTTAGCAGAGTGTGAAGTATCCCAACTCTTTGATGTGTTAAATATGAAATCTGACCATAGAACAAAGCAGCTGTCAGCAAGCAGCACGTGTCAAAAGCAATCCACGCCAATTATTATTGAGTTTCTGTCATGCATGCATCTGCTGTGCAGACACTGAGGTGTGTTACAGTATCGCAGTGCTAACAAAGACTTCAGACAGTCTTTTAAAAATAAACATCACACGCTTCACTTGTCCTCATCAAAAGGCTGATGATGATGATCGTCTGCAAACACAGTCCAAGATGCACCTTTTGTCCAGACGGAGCTCTTTGAGAAAAGGTTAAATGATCTGCTGCAACTCGGGCTGGGTATCGGTACTCGATAGGTTTAAGGTATCGACCGAAATAACACAGTACTAAATAGTATGGAAACTTCTCCAGTCAAACGATACCTACAATCGATCCTTTTTGTGCCCAGATTTAGAAAAAAATGGCTATTTGTATGGTTTTGCTTGCAGCCAATCACCACAAGCATTCTTCGATTTAATGCGACGTGTGATTGGCCCACTACCGCAGCAGCTACAACCCATACAGCCGATATTGCCTTCAGGCACAGGGCTCTGAACACGGAGGTGTCTGAGCAGGCGGCTAACATCTAACGGTGCTAACAGCACATACAGAACTAACAAGGGCAACGCTTCCCTTTAATTCTGCAATGCATTAGTGCAGCATTGCGTTTAGAGTGACGGCGTCACGTCGGCCGCTCCTCATTTACATAAAGTTTAGGTCTAGGCTACTTTAGGCTACTTTATGCAAATCAGAGGCTTATAAACTTATCATTGTCAATCTAAACGGAACTATTTTTGTAATATACGAGAAAAAAGTGTCCAAACAAGCTGCCATGTTGGTTCCGTTTTGAAAGCTGGGAGCAGCAGCCCAGTCCAGAAAGCGTTCGTCCAATCAGGTGTGGCAGCCCATCAAGTGTCCAATGCTGGGAAGTGAGTCCTCTATTTAAAAAAACGCTATGCAGTGTGGTGGTGATTAGCTAGCCAGTGGGACACACACACAGCTTCCATTCACATGATGGGTATCAAATGAAGTACTCTATTGGTATCGGTATGACTTTAAGGGTACTGGTATAGAGGGCTCACAGGATGATGTATTTTTGTAGATCAACCAGGAAGTCAGCATCACGGCAGATCATGGCAGAAAATGAGCTCTGTGGCAAACACACATTTATGACACTTGCACATTTTGTTCAACAAGATAATCTTCACAGATGAACACCACTTTTATGATTTTTGAAGAGTAAATAAAATCGCCAGAAGTAAAAAGCTAACGTTAGGCTATAAACCACAGTTGCATGAGCGTGATTATAGACAACGAGGCAGATCAGTCGACATGATGAAGTTTAGTAGTCTCATTTAGTCACTTGTTAGCAACCGCCTTTTTTAAGGACACATTACGCCTTAAAGATGCACGAGTGGGGTATTTATTGATGCATTTTATGTCGTAGAACAAAACATTAAAATCTCTTAAGCTTGCGTTAACCACAGACCTTATTTCAGGCATCTAACTAAAAACCCACCGACTTCCAAACGAGGGATCCAGAAGTGCTAAAATGTTAATATCTAGGTTTTAGGACTCATTCCTGTAGCTCTCTAAAGGTACTGGCATTGTAATTATTTTAAAGATACCCAGCCCTAGCCGCAACCCAGCCTGAACTGTTAGTCCCAACGCTGTATACTGTGACCTCGAGAATACGACTTTAACTTTGTCAAAGGTTCTCCACATTAACAGCAACACAATCACTGGATCACAAATCACACACTGTAAGTTATGAGAGTTACATGCTGTGTCTCTCATGACATTGAAAGGGGGGGGGGGGAGAAGCGAGAAGGTGCTTGCTGAGTGTGTAGCCATGCTGTGTTGCCCAAATAGATACGTTCCATCTGAGAGTGATGCAGCCTTCGGAGTGATCCCGCTAGACAGATGAGTGCTACTTGAATGTTAATGAGGGCTCCTTTAGACACGCATAAATTAAATGATTAGATGTCTGCAATCATGCAAGGTCCTTAGGTGTCCCCTATTTATGGCATTTGAAATGTAGCGGCCTTTATTTACGACGTGTCTCCCCTGCACAGGCTTCGCCACCTGAGCAGCCTAACGCTTTCAAAAGACGAGTTTTTTAATGACCTGCAAATGAATCACTCTGGCAGAATCGTAAGAGAAGCGGAGCCCTCCCCCTTTTCTCGAAAAACAAAAAGGGAAATTGTGCCATCCACTGAAAAAAGCTTGCAGATGTCTGGAATGAAAGCTGTGCTACAGGGATGCAGTAAAACATATTTGTTTCAGAGACGCCACACGCCGAAAGATACACTGTCGAGCCTCGGTGAGGGCCTCGGAGGACAGCGCAGTCTCTGATCGCAGTCACCTAACAATGAATCTTCCTCCTCCTCGGTTCACACGCTCTTCATTGTCGTTTTCTAGTTGCAACAACAGCTATTTTCATCTTCATGATTGCATTAATTACAGCATAACTCACGTCTCTTGGCTCCGGTCGTGTTTTCCCCATAGAAAACAGCGTGTCAGGGCTTCAACAAAGGGAAGGGAACAGTACATATACTCAGTTGGCACTTCATTAATCAACATACGAAATCAGCATTGGCTTGACACTTATCTAGCTCACAATGAATCTACGACTGTATTGTGTTTTCTTTAAATGATGTTCATTTCGTTCTATTCTGAAGGTTTTAATGAGATTTAGGCCGCATTCTCATTGATGCAGCCACGTATATATATATATATATATCCAAATAGCTCAGTATGTAGACATAAAGCTTCATGATGGACAGGCTGCTTTTCTATTGAATCATCATCAGGCACATTTTAAAGACTTCTCAGGGTCCCAAGAAGACCTTTGGGTGCTTGGGCAGCAATAATGAGCTGGTTACAGTCATCCACTCTCAGGCCAAAGTGAGGGCTTTTTTTGTGTTTTTGTGGTGAGAGGGAGAGAGAAATTTCTCTTAAGATTCTCGCTTTTTTATCCCCCCTCTCTATTTATTAGGGTAATGAATTTCCGACTGCAGTGCCAGTTCCACTGAGCCTGCTTCTCGGCCTAATTCTCTGTAACATTTCCTCATTGCCGCTGGGGAACATTATATGAAGGCAGGGCTTACAATACCATCAATATGCCCAAGACGACAATCGGACGTCTCATAGATATTAATGGAAGTGCAAATTAAATCAAAGTTGGAGTGCAGCTATCGGGGCTATGATCAATGCCTTTTGCACAGTCAGATTTAATATGGGGTTTGTAATTTGAGTATCCAAACAAAATGTGCATCTTAATGGGAAAGATGAAAGTAATCCCACTTGGGGAGGAAATAACACATTAGCTGCATTGTAATTAGAGAACTCGGAGTGCAATGTTTCCCTGGCTCAGTATTAGCGTTGAATAAAAGCCTGATACATTTACAATGTGGATACAGGATGTGGACATTTGAATTGTTTCTTAGATACCTCTTGAGATGTCATAGGAGGCATCTTGTGAAAAATAAATCCTAATCCTGTTTGGTATCATATCTGATACAGTGGAATAAAGGATAAAAGATAATGCAGCAGGAACACATTATTGCAGTCATGGCAAATAATGAAAGAAAAGCACGTCAGGTATGTTGTGATTTGATTATGAAAACATTTTTTAAAGCCAAGAAATTAAACGGGAACACAACTAAAGTATGAGAAACATGATGTTGGTGGAAAAAAAAAAAGTTCTCAATAAAGCCCGATTGTGCAAGTCACCTCACAAGCCTTCAAAGGGAATACGATAATAATAATATTGCAGCTTGACAAAGTCCTCACACTTTCATCTATTGGCAATCCATCTGAGTACACACAGCAGCCAGTTAAAGTGACCCCATGTGAAGTCAGCAGGTAGCATGAGGAGAGCAAACAGCAAAACAGCTTTTTCAATGAATAACACATGAGATAACAAACATCGGTAGACGATGATCCAATGCCTTCGGCGAGTCAAGTGCAACACACACAAACACACAATCACACAAGAACACAATTAAACTTGATGCAACCTCTCTTGATCGAAATGAAACAGCAGTCAATAGTTGGTGCCGATGCTTTTGTAAGAGAGGATTAAATAGACATTTTGAATTCATTTGTTTGGTTTCTTGTTGGTGATTTCTGTCTTTAAAGAGCAGTTAGAGTAGTTTTACATTTTTGGGAAATATGTTTATTTGCTTTTTTGCCGAGAGTTAGCCTGCATAAGAAAATCAATACCACTTTCTGTACAGGAAATATAAAACTAGTTCTAGCAGCCAGTTATCTAAGCATAGCATTAAGACTGGAAGCAATGTCCAGAGGTAACACAAGGATGCCGACCCGAACCTCTACAGTTAATGTTCTTGTTTAATCCAAACAAAAAACTAAAATGGTAAATTGTGGTTTTAAGCTAAGCTAAGCTAAGCTATCTTGATATTCACCGTACAAACATGAGTTAGCCAGTATTCAACCTCCAGGTCTCAAAATTAAAGCCGATGTGGAAGTGTCTTAAACTTGCATTATTTCTAACGGCCAGCAGGGGGCGACTCCTCTGGTTGCAAAAAGAAGTCTGATTTTAAAGAAAGTAGAGAAAATGACTTCTCACTTGATTTATTACCTCAGTAAACATTGTAAACATGAGTTTATGGTCTCAATCGCTAGTTTCAAGTCTTCTTCAATACAGCATGATGTTCATTTAGTAAATTATGGTCCCATTTAGAGTCAAATAGACCATAAAGCAGGGGATGCTTTAGCTTGTGGCTACCATGTGATTGACAAGTCGCTATACCATGGCGTTGTCCGGTCTGGGAGTTGTTCGTGTTTTCATTTTAGTCGCCTATAAGTGTCTTATTCATCGTTCGGTTGTACTTAGCTCCACCCTCTTGTGTCACTTCTGGTTGCAAAAAAACAAGATGGCGTCAGTCAAAATGCTGAACTCGAGGCTTCAAAACGGCAGTCCACAAACCAGTGGGTGATGTCACAGTGACTACGTCCACGTCTTATATAGCTGCCGTCTATGGAGTTAGTCGATATCAATCTTCTCATCTAATTCATGGCAAGAAAGCGAATAAGTGTATATCCTAAAATGTCAATGTATTCCTTTAAGCGCAACACAGCAGACATTGTTAATAAAAGATATTTACTGATACTTACAGGTAATGTAAGATATCTGAAATGTCTGAGCAGCTGCGAGATACATTGGCTACTGCATTTATCTTTTCCAGCTGTTGTCTTTGGTCATTTCAATGGATTGAAGACATTTTCAAAAAGTGATGCGTGACACAGCAAAGTTAGAGTTTTACATTTGTTGTGAAGCAGATTTGTCATCAGGTAATTAGTCAAATTAAATCGTCTTGGGTCATTGAGTTAGAAGTTCACGCCAGCCCTTATTAGAAGATAAATGTTGACATTTTCATTTTGCTGTTGCACATGGTAGCATCAGGGGGCTCAACTCAATTTATAAGGGGGTAACATTTCATCCTCAAACACCTCACTGAGTGGCCGTGTAACAGGACGCCATAATCCATCAATAAAAGTGTATTGATATTGTCAAATGTTAATATGTCATCCATAAACCCTTGGGTCCTCTTGTCACCGGGACGCAGCCTTCTCAGCAACACACATTGCCTCATCGTGTTGTTCGCCATCGACCCGGGTCTCCCTCTGAACGTCTGCTGCTGTAAAACGTTGCATGCCGTGACAGAGCTGGGCATTAATCAAAGTTGATTTCAAGTGTGAGGGCGCAAGTGGCTTTTTTTTTTCTGCTGGAGAACTGTTTAGCACAACAGCGCTGTGTACAACAGGGTCCCCACTCGTCAGTGTAATGGTAGCAAAAGGAGGTCATAAATAATGGATTCAAGATCACTTACACTTCATGAAGCAGGCCACTGTATGACGTTCGAGGGGGGATATCACATTTTGCTGCTCAAATTATACATTTGATTCTTTGAGCTGCAATTGTAAAGGAAAACAAGACCTCCAAGAGGGCTCTGAAAGAGTTTAATGTGGTGCAAAACATGACGGCAAAACAACAGTTTAGACACTGAATGATGACAGCGGACAGCTGGAAACAGAAGGACTCTGGGTAAAAGCAGCTTTTGGTGCATTACAACTTTTTTGCATCCCTTGTGCTAAACTCAGGGATGCAACAATCCCTTTTTTCAGTAAAACTAACCACAGAAGTGTGTCCCAACTTCACCTTTATTTAACTTGAATAAATGAAAAACACTAAGGTTGAATCCTATTTGTCTTCGTTAAAAGATTTAGTCTGAAGATGCAAATAGATTTTGTAATTTATCGGCTTGCTTTGGATTCATATTTGCACTTCATTGTCTCTGGACTTTAAAGGCTACTCCAATCTCTTGATTAAAATTACATTTTTTTAATGCATTTGAAATGTAACTGTCCACTATCAAACCACATTTAATTGAAAACATGAGTATTTATTCAGCATTTCTTTGATTGTCTCTCATGTTGAGCTGTTTGCACACTAGAATTGGAGAGGTGAACTTGTTTTATCTCACACACGTAAGACAAGAGTTCACCGTTATTACCTTTAGATGATAGCAAATAATGTGATAACCTCTTGTTGTAACGTTGTGTCAGTGCTGTAGCTGCCTGTCTTTATACTGCCCCTCGGTGGCAGGATGGGGGAAATGGCCCACAAAAAACAATCTGCCTTCTTGTGAACAAATTCTGCAAGACTTTGCATGCAAACACTGTGACAAACTTTGATATTTGGCCATTAAGTTTGAGGATAAGAATCCCAATAATTTCTAATGTGCTATTGCAGCTGGAGATAAATAGCTACAGAGCAGAGGGAGACGATCAGATCTCACTCCATATCTTAATGGGATCCTCTCACACGCCATTCCCATTAATGACCAATCCCTCAATTATGTAAATCAGAGAACGGTCACTAACAGTGAGAAGTTGAAGTTGCTCACATAAACAGCAACAGTGTCACATTGCAGAGGGCGCTAATTGGCCGCTACTTTTCGCATAATTGCAGCGACTGGGGGGGGGGGGGGGGGGGGGGGGGGTCATGTCCTCGGCCAACCTCTCCTCTCCTTTAAGTATTGTTTTTCGGCGCACAAACAGTTAATGGAGCAATTAAGATGGCGCTCACAAGCACCACTTGTGGGGACCATTTGGGAAGAAAGAGCTGCAGAGAGGCGGACTGGGACGCTGTAAATCCTGCATGTGGTACACAAAAGGACCAGAAGGAGCGGTGAGTCAAGGTGCACGATATAAACTCACTGGCATCAGACTCACATAGTGGTCATCACTGAACCAAACATTCTGGTACTTTCTGAGTATTTTAAACTTAATAAACAACAAGGTTTTGTACCTTATAACATGCAGCTTACATTGGCCAGTTTATTTGGTTTAGGGCGGCAACATCTATCGATTATTTTCTTGATTAATCATTTAGTTGTTTGGTCTTTAAAATGTCAGAAAATATGAGAAATATGACGATCAGTGTTTCCGAAAGCCCAAGATGATGTCATCAAATGTCTTGTTTTGTCCACAACTCAAAGATGTCACAGAGGAGTAAAGAAACCAGAAAAATATTCACATTTTAAGTAGCTGGAATCAGAGAATTTTGACTTTTTTCTTACTCAAAACCGATTAATCGATTATAAAAACAGTTGACTATTAATTTAATAGTCGTCAACTAACCGATTAATCGTTGCAGCTCTAATTTGGTTATTCAAAAATCACACACAGTTCATGTACTCGTGCAAAGAAGCCGTCTCTTTATTTATCACAATACAAAACAGCCATACCTTTAATTATCATGTACAGTACTTTGAAGTGCATCTGTATGAGACAGAGATTGAAAAATCAACTTAACAAAGTGATATTTAAGATGACACTAACAGTCACATTTATCAAAAGTGTTGTGTGTTTAAACCAAGGTTATAATAGTTTTGACTTTTCAATTAGTTTTGATTTTAGTTTAGTTTTAGTTTCAGAGTGCGTTTGCTAGTTTCAGTTTTTTTTTTTTAGATAAGGTTTAGTTTTTATATATTTATTTTTATTTTTTATTTATTTATTTTTAATTTGTTTTTGTTAGGGTCAGGTATAATGTCTCAGAAGTATGTAGCTATATGTATATTGTATATTTGCGCTACTTTAGTGGAGCAACTGCGGCATAGATAGCGCCATCTACTGGAATGTCAAGTCTGTTCAATTTCTGTGGTTCAATGTCACGAGACTTGATGGAAATTCATGCTATCAGGGTTTTTGTTTTCAGCAGTGATATATTATAGGTAAAAGACTAAAATGAATTAATGTTCATTTTTATTTAATTTTTTTAACAAAGCAATATCGTTTCAGTTTAGTTTTTCCTTAAAGGATATAGTTATTATTTAGTTTCAGTTTACAAAAAATGATTTTCACTACTTATTTTTGTTTTAGTTGACTATAATAATCCTGGTTTAAACAGCATTTGTTGTATAAAATAATCAAGAGAACATACAGCAGAGATTGCAACGAGTTTGTGCTTTTCTTTCTAGGACTTCACAGAGATTTTCTCAGACATGTTAGCAGCACATTTCCACAGTGTGACAAGAAGACTTACAGGCAGCTGTTTTACCTCTTTTTATTTATCTTGTATTTATCATGATACAGTGTTTTTCATCCTCTAAAAAGTCCAGCGTGCCACAGTCGTAACACACGTGACATCAAACTGAACCTATACAGGACACACAGAGGACTAAAAAGCTGCCAGTTATCTCATCACACTAGAAAACAGACGTGAACTCACCAAAAGTTAAACACCAGGTTAGATTTTAACTAATAATACTGGGAATGTGTCAGAAGGAGATCGTGTGAATGCCACCTCTCCCAGGAGAGTGAAGACAGAGAGAGAGAGAGAGAGAGAGAGAAAAAAAGTTTTCATCTCTTCATCTTACCACAGACTTTGCCCACCCTCTATGACTAAGTTATGCCCTGTCATGTAGTCGGAGGCGTCAGATGCCAAGTAGACCACTGCAGCTTGCAGGTCTGTCACTTGAGCCAGTCTACCAGCAGGGATATCTGACAGCCAGCGCTGCACCAGAGGCCTCAGACTCTCCGAGTGGATGAGAGGGGTGTCAACAATCCCCCTGAAAAGAGAGACGGAGAAAGAAAGAAAAACACACACACACACACACAATGAAATCAGAAGGCATCACAGCTCAGAGCCAGGAGTGACAGCGTTGTTTCAGAGCCACCACTTTGGTGACAAAAATAAACCCAATTATCCTTTGAAGAAAGGGCACGGCGTGGCATCTCTGATGATGTTTACTGTGGGACTGCTGGCACGTCTCAGGAAGAGCCCACGGGTGTGAGGGGACGTCTGGCATCATTTGCTCAAAGCCTTTGGTTAAATACGTATTAAATGCAACTACTCCTTCATATTCCTGCTCCGATTCCTGATTGAAACATGATTTAACCCTTTGAACTTTATAATAGAAAAGGTCCACCGCTGCCTACATCGGTATTTTTGCTATTATTGTGACGTCATTTCTTGGGAGTATCTTCAGATGCTTCATCTCCTTAAAATCTGTACAACCTAAGCTGAAAGGTGATGTAAGTCAATAATATTGAATTATTATTATTATTATTATTATTATTATTATTATTATTATATATATATATAGATATAGTCATAACTTAACTTTACTTATTTAGAAGGGTGTTTTAAACCAAATTACTGTACATATTAAATATTTCTTCTTTCCTTTTTCCTCTACCTTAATGTAATATTTTTTAATTTAGGTGTTGGATTTTCTGATATATGCGATGATGAATATTACATAATGTTTATAAATAACATGTTTGATATCTAGAAGTATGTTATTTAGAAGTATGGCTTTTGTACTACGGTTAATGTACTTTATCAAATCCGTGAATTGTTTGTGGATGTTACGCTGCTGACACGAGTGGGTGGAGCTATAGTACAACCGAATGCTGAATAAGATATTTTTAGGCGACCAAACAGGTTATAATCAACTTCCATGAACTGAAAACACAGACAACTCTCAGACTGGACAACGCCGTGGTAGCGACCTGTCAATCACAAGGTAGCCCCGCCCTAAAGCATCCCCTGCTTTATGGTCTATTTGACTCTAAATGGGACCAGAATTTACTAAATGAACATCATGCTGTATTGAAGAAGACTTGAAACTAGCGATTGAGACCATAAACCCATGTTTACAATGTTTACTGAGGTAACAAGGCAAAAATGAGCATGGCTCCCCGCTCACTGCTTGACCCCGTTGCCAAAGGTTTTGCCCTTTTGGAACAAATGGAATTAATGGGTATTAACTAATTAACTAATGGACACCCTGGACTTCTAACCCCCAAAAGGCACAACTAGACCACACTGTCAACCAGAATGCAAAATTTGAAGTTCCTAAGTTAAATCGTTTTCGAGTTTTCAACTACGTTGTCGCGGGGGTATAATAAATCAAGTGAGAAGTAGGCTCATTTTCTCATAGACTTCTATACAATCAGACTTCTTTCTGCAACCAGAGGAGTCGCCCCCTGCTGGCTGTTAGAAAGAATGCAAGTTTAAGACACTTCAGCATTGGCTTCACTTTTCAAAACCGGCGGTTGCTCACTGGTGCAAAGGTGTTTTGTTTTATAACGTGACGTAATGTAATGATGTCATCACGAGCGTACAATGTAATGACACGAAAGACAGAAGCCTGAGCTTTCTGCTGCAAAAACAATGAATGCTCTGGCTATGATGGTTTTTATTTTACATTGAGTTAAACAGGATCATGCAAACAATTTTTTTAAAAGGATATCAACTCTGACGCAGGTGGACTTTATAAGAAAACTGCTGCTTTTGGTTTTGTGACTTCACTGGTGTTGAAAAGCTCTGCGACACCATTAGTCACAACAAATGCAGTTCTCCCCTTTCTACAATGATGTATCACAGATCCTACATTTGAATAAATATGTCAACACAGCCGCCTGTTCCTAACACAAGCCGACTTCTGACTCTCTACAACAATTGACGTGACAGTGACTAAAAGCCACGAGGCCTGAATCATTGTTCGATGTATCCCGGCGCCTTGATATGGAATTCCAACATTTGGCTAAATTAGCACTTCCAAGGAGCGTGTGACACCTTGGTTAACATATTCCACCTCAATTATATTTCTCTTCAGCTGCCCTGTTATCTGGAACCTTTGCTGGCAATCAGAGGTACTGTTTTCCCTCAGCCAATTTTCTAGATAATGCAGCTTATCACCGCTGCGGCTAAAGTTGCCAATGGAATCAGGCTCCAGTCAACCTCGTGAGCGCTAATTGTGTCCCCCTTTTTTTATGCATATTTACCGACTGTCACTTCAAAGAAATCAGCGGCCCATTGAGACACCCGGTTAGCAACGGGGAAGGGGGGGCGGGGGAGGAGAGAGAGAGAGAGAATTGCTTCTTTGCAAATTAAAATTAGCAAACAAGCTGCCGATAAATAAAGCTGAGCGCGGCACGCGTGTGTGAGGGCTTTGTTCTGGGGCTGTGGCTGGGCCTGGCTCGCCCCGGTGCCACCGGACGGATTTGCTCAGGGATGGCTGGGGCTAAGGGATGCTCCACTTAACACACACACACACAAACACACACACACAACCCTTCCTGTGTTCTCCTCCTTTCTTCCCCCCTGCTCAGCTTCACAGACAAATAGATACAAACAAGGACGCTATTGTTGCGCCGACACTTGGAGTGAGGCGGCAAATTTGATTACCTAATTGAATAGAACAATTAGAGCAAGTGTTTGGTTGATTCATCCCTCAAGACGTCATCTAATTAAGCACTGATGTATTGTTTGAGGACTTAAATTAGTGCATCATTCTCAAATGGGGCTCTTCATATGAAAGCAAACACACTAATCGCCACTTCCTTTTTGCACCTCAATCCCTCACAAAAAGGTGGACCGGTTATGTTTTTGGCACAAGACTGTAAGAGAAGAGGAGGCTAGGGCTGTCGCGATAAAGACCGTTTCAACAGTGCGATATGCAATATTATTGCAACTTTTATTTTTGCAAATTACTATATTTATCCTGATTTTAATGCTGTATAAATAAGCTTTATTGTTCGGCTATTATTGGGTATATTGTTGCTTTTTAAATGACAAAGATGAGAGTTTTAAAGGGGACATATCATGCTCATTTTCAGGTGCATACTTGTATTTTGGGTTTCTACTAGAACATGTTTACATGCTTTAATGTTAAAAAAACATAATTTTTTTCTCATACCGTCTGTCTGAATATACCTGTATTCACCCTCTGTCTGAAACGCTCCGTTTTAGCGCATTTCAACGGAATGGCAACAGAGTTGCGTTGCTACGGAAACAGCTTGGGTCCATGTTTACATCCTGTCAGCTGATGTCATTCACATACACTGCAACCAGGAAATAAACTGGGACACATTTAGTATGTTTACGTTTAAAACTGTGAAATGGTCTAAATATTGTGATATCTCTGACATCACAAATGGACAGAAATCCTGACGGCTTGTTTCAAACGCACAGTTTCTGAATGCAGGCTGTGTGCATTTATCCATGGATTGAGTGTTTTGATACTTTCACAGTATTTATATATCACTTAAACCTGCTTTATAATATAAAAGAATCTCACTTTTTACAATACGGGACCTTTAAAACAAATAAAATACTTGCTTTGGTTGCGTCTGGTTGCAATGATATGGAATATCAAAATGTTGGCACAAGGTAGAGTACCACGTAGGGAGAGAGGACAGACCCGCTGGTCTGTGTTTGTGAATTTCTCCTCCATTGTTGTTGTTGTTGTCCAGCACTTGTAGCCTACATGCGGGATGTGATGGTTGGTCTTTGTGGAGTTTTACACAAAGTTGAACATTTTCCAACACTTGACGACCAGAAAAAAACATCATACGTGCAGCGCACAGTACAGAATAGACGCTTGGCGCCTCGTCACGCTGCTGCCGTTTGTAGCAAAGTGTAAAAACGTGGCGCTCTTACTGCAAAGAATACAAAAATTAAAAAACTTGAACATTGCGATTGTGGCGGTTGCTTGCCATCCCCTGTGGTTGGCTTGTCAATATTGCAGTATTGCAATATTGAAAAGCAGTACAGGCAGACAAGCAGTATAGCAATATTGCGGTTATTGCGAGAGCCCTAGAAGAATAGACAGCACTTACGGTGAGATGCAGTTGACACACACTCCTCTGTCGATCCATTCGGTGCCCAGAGTCTGAGTCAGTTTGACCACTCCGGCCTTGGACGTGTTGTAGGAAAGCTGCTTCTGGGGATGAGGGACTGCAGGGTGGAGGATGGAAAGAAAATCAGTTATAGAAACAACACAGCGTTTTATATAAATAATAACATTTACTGCATCATTAATAATGGCATGCACTTTCACAATTCTCATTAAAAAATCTTATTTTTAGTAGGGCTGTCAATCGATTCACACATTTAATCACGATTAATCGCACATTTTTTATCTGTTCAAATTGTACCTTAAAGGGAGATTTGTCAAGTATTTAATACTCTTATCAACATGGGAGTGAGCAAATATGCTGCTTTATGAATATGTATGTATATATCTATTACTGGAAATCAATTAACAACACAAAACAATGACAAATATTGTCCAGAAACTCTCACAGGTACTGCATTTAGCATAAAAAATATGCTCCAATCATAACATGGCAAACTCAAGCCCAACAGACTGCATGTGATTATCATAAAGTGGGCATGTCTGTAAAGGGGAGACTCGTGGGTACCCATCTTGAGGTCAGAGGTCAAGGGACCTCTTTGAAAATAGCCATGACAGTTTTTCCTCGCCAAAATTTTGCGCAATTTTGTGGCATTATTTAGCCTCCTTCGCAACAAGCTAGTATGACGTTGGTTGGTACCGATGGATTCCCTAGGTTTTTCTAGTTTCATATGATGCCAGCATCTTCATTCTAGCTTTAAAACTGATCTCACTACAACCTAAAAATCGCAAGTTGCGTTAATGCGTTAAAGAAATTATTGGCGTCAAAACAAATTTGCGTTAACGTGTGTTACAGATAGAAAACAAAGAGTTCCTTTCTCACAAAAGCTGACAACATATACATTTCATAATGCAGCTCATGCGGTTTCTCGTGGATGCCTGCTAGATAAAAGCTCTTCCATTAGCTGCTGGGGACTCTGAGGATGAAGCCATGTAAAATTAATTGCTCATAATGTCCAGTTATGCTCTGTCCTCAGCAACAAAGACAGGGAGCCATTTGTTTGCCTTGACCATCACAGATGCTGCACACTGCATGGGATAACGGGACAGGGGCTCATTTTCTGCTGGTTGATTAATCATCGCAAGGAAGGCTCCAAGTTACATACAACTTTAGTAGTTAACCTCATCACCCGCCGATCTCACTGCCAAATGGCTCCAGTGTGAGACCGGGATGATGAATACCGGCCAGCTGCGGAGAGGCAGGGACCGGTCCTGGGGAGGAAAAAGGGCTGCAGCATCCCGCTTACACTGCACGGTTAAAAAAAAAAAAAAAGGAGAGAAAATGTGCAGGGGTAGAGGTAAAAGTTGGTAAGAAAATAAGATGTAAAGGGTGGGCACCGTAGCTGAGAGTGCGGTTGAGTGGGATTGTGCAGAGCGTGGCGAGATAGCAGAGGATGGCGAGGTTGGGCTGGGCTGGATAAGGGTAGGCTAGGACCTCAGAGGAGCAGGCGAGGAGGAGCAAAGCCCAGGGTTTACACGCAGATTGAAGGTGAAATCCGACTTATCAGGACAGGAAACACAGCTCAAAATGCCTAACAGCACTAATCCTCGCTCAAGACCTGATGATACGGCCCCAAAATACCATTCAGAAAATGCCTTCATCCTTTAAATAAACCTGCATTGATGTTTTTCGCCGTCTTAAAGAGCAGTAATCCCCAGAGAAGGGAAAAGGAGGTAGAAGGAGAGCATTCTCCAAAGCCCTCTTTAACATTCACCCCGCTACTTATTGCCCATTTCAAGTGGGAGAAAACATGCTCTTTATCAGGCACGCCTTTACATTTTGAATTCTTCCGAGTTCAAATGATGCACTCTTTTTTTCCCAGAATGCCGCGGCTGTTGTAACGTGCATTACTATGCAGCGGAGGTCTGCAGGTAAGAGTGTGAGAGTCACAAATCCCTCAGTAAGGTCAGTGTGATCATATCAACTTGGATATTTCCTGTCTGGGTGTCTTTGAGCTGCTGGCCATTATTCTGAAAAAAAAAGAAACGGTGTGTGTGTGTGTGTGTGTGTGTGTGTGTGTGTGTGTGAGGGGGCGTTAGTGGGCACACACACATTCTATTCAGCAGATGGACAAAAAGCTGTCATTGTGCATTTTAATTGGGCATTTACGGCTGCTTTTTGGGCTTCCACTTGGCTAGAACAGGTCCCATCTGATTACACATTATGACAATATTATAACAGATGTCCAGACCAATAAAGTAAATTCCTGAAGGACTGTACGTAATGTGAGTAATTGATCATTTTTTTTACGCCGGCCTCTATTTACCAGCATGCTCCTGTTTTACAGATTGCCCCTGCAGTCGGGACCGGGGCCCATATGGCACAGCGGGTTTACTGGCGATTTGACTATACTGCTGATGAAGTGTTGCTGCTCCTCTGGAGGAACCTGTTGGAAGGAGGAACATTATGCACGGCTTTTACTCGGCTCTCGCTAAACTCTCAAAGTGTCTTCCGCTGTTCAAACAAGGCTGCCGGCGCAGGCTGCACAGGAACCCTCCCTTCCCAAGTTGGACCTCAGGTTGCCTTCCACATCCTCCAGACAGCTCCGCAGAGAGGGGATGTTTATTATGATGCAAAACCGCCTCGGCGAGACGCAATCACCGACACTTTCCTGCTTACTGTGTGCAGGGGGTGGATGCATCTCTATACAACAGTTTAACTGGGGTAAAAGTTGCAAAGCAGAAAAGCTGGCTAATCCTGTTTTAAAGGAAAACAGGCACTTTTTTTTTCTCTTATTTCAACCACTGTGCTGCTCTAAAGTCGGTTCTGACGACCTTCTGTCTGACGATAAAAACTATTTAACGTGATGTGTACTCCTCCCGCACATAACTGCACAGCACAAATGTATTTAACTCTCCCTTCCTCCCCCTCCTCCTCCTCCTCCTCCTCCTCCTCCTCCTCCTCTCGACCCGACTCTCCACGCCAAATGGAGAGATTAAAAGCAGACATGGAGGGGCTCCAGAGAGAAGGTGGGGGAATAGAATCATCACTCACCTATTAGACTGGCCATGGAGGCTGTGTTGATAATCTTGCCGTATCCTTGCTTCAACATCACTCGACCTGCTGCCTAAGGCGAGGATTCAGGGGGAAGAGACACATTAAACACCTTATTATGGCACTGATACGCCACTGATCAACACAAAAACATGTAGTTTATCCTTGGAGACAGGAATACTACTTAAACAACATTTGGGTGGTGGGGCTTATATAATAAAAACACACACACACACACACTCACACATACATATATATATATGTATACAGTATAGAGATGTCTGACAGTGACTAGATCATTTAGAGCTAATTTTAGTCGCAGCTAAAGCTGGTTGGACCATCAGTCATTAGGTCATACTCTAACTCACTGGTTCCCAACCCGGGGGTCCCGACCCCCACTAGGGGTCGCCAAAGCTTCACAGGGGGTCGTGAGGACTTTCTTGATTTTAAGGGGTGTAAGACAACTTTTTAATAAAATACACAGTTGATCTATATCTCAGCATTTCATTTATTATGTGAAGAAAACTAAATGCAATTGTTATTTTTAAAGTTTGAATTATTATTGAAGATATAAGCAGGATAAGGGCACGGTGAAGACCTGAACACAGGTTATATTCACAGAGCTAAACAGCCTCGTCCTGCGTTAGAAACAAGTTGCAACGCAGTTAAAACAACCAAAGAGCTAATAGAGGCGTCATGGAGGAGAAAGCACTGAATTTGTTAAAAAAGAAGCCTATGTATGTATGATTGTGAAACATAAAAATACATAATACAGATTATTGTTTTAAAAGTTCCTAAAAATAACAGGACAACTCATCTCTGATGCAACATTCACAGGAAATAATCTGCTCAAAATTCATCCAAATCGCTCGTTTTACACAAACTTCCTGCAGTTATTGCGTTCACTGTTTGTGTTAATTGTACAGTTTATCAGTTGTTCTGTACTGCTATTGTTATGCATTGAATATAATATGAGATATTTATGAAATATGTCACTTAGTCAGAGTTCGTCAGTTTACTCAATGATAGAAAAGGGGTCCCTTAAGGAAAAAAGGTTGGGAACCAGTGCTCTAACGAGTTCTCATAGAAACAAACTACTGAAGGAAGACATGATCGTTTCTCCAGCAAATCGATGGCAGAATTTACAGAAATATTTAGAATTTCTAAACAAATTCTCCATTTTTTATTTTGAATATAGCATAAATTACTAAAGATAATTGTGTAAGTATGAAAGCACAGGTTTGTGGCTTTGCATCATTTGTACCTGCTGTAAGGTGCTACTGCTTAATTGTTGCCGTCCGCTGAAAAACGTTTCAGAATTTGGTGATTTTAAATTTTTTTTTTTTATAAAACGAAGGATCAATTGTTCCTTTATGATTTTAGAAAATCCTCCTGCTTCCAAAGCTACAAATACCATTTAAAAAACCTATTGGATTAGAAAAATACATTGTGTTTTTCTTAACTGATGATTTAATAACTTATAATTTAACCATTACAGAGTTGATATGATGGTGAAGAGGAAGTCATGTTGCTCAGGCTCTATCTGTTTGGCAGCACCTTCATATCCTCCTGGATCCATCTCTTCATATGTTCACATTACATGTATCAATATTTGTCATATGGATTGTTTTTGTTGTATTTTCATTATGTTGTTACTCTGTACACACGATATCTACTGCACGACTGTCCATCCTGAGAGAGGGATCCCTCCTCTGTTGCGCTTCCTGAGGTTTCTAAAAAATGTTCCCTGTTAAAATGTTGTTGTTTTTTCTTATATAAATAAAATAGACTTGAAAAATAAACAAAAAAATAAATGCCTTAATCACACACTCTTTTTGTATCTCTGTTTCACATGTTGTGGGTTGAAGATGGAAGTTTAGTCTGATTCTGCACAATAATTCCAGTTTACCCAAAATATGAAAGTAATCTCTGCACAATTTCAGTATCTCATTGTTTGGTGAATTGCGACATTGAGCATCGGTGCAGACTGTCATAATATTCAAAAGCTTTTTTTTTTTAAATATTATAATTTTTCTCTTCTCTCTGATATTCCAAAAACCTAGAGAGTCCAGTATTTGTTGCAGCAACACTGAAATTTGTATATTGTTTGGAGCACAATTTATCTTTGCATCTAATTTAACAGCAGGGAGTGAAAATCTTATGACACTATTTTTGGAGTTAAACCATAAATAAAACTTTTAACTCAAATTTAATACAATATTTACGTTTAAACAGAGTATTTTTTGTTGGTCTGAAAATTTCCCATCACATGATACATCATAGTGTAATACGGTGGAGAGAATCATGTCTCACACACACAGGTGATACACACCTGACAGCAAATGAAAGTCCCCCTCAGGTTGACGTTGAAGGTCTGGTCCCACTCCTCCAGACTGGTGTCTTCGCTGGATGAGTTCATGTTGATGCCGGCGTTGTTGCAGGCGATGTGGATCGCCCCCCATTTGGAGACGATGTCGTCAATCATCCTCTGGACATCATCGGATTTACTGATGTCCGCTGTGATCGACATGGCGTTGATGCCTGTATCCAAAAACATGGTTGCCTGTTAGAATACTTTGCACGTATTGTAACATTATAATGATATCAGCAACTTCTATCCTGCTTGGACATATTAGAAGTTTATTTTACAAATCCCAGAGATAAAAAAAATAAAAATACAAGTTATGAAAAATACTATTAAACTTAATTTTGCTTTTTTTTATGAGTAGGACATTTCATTCTTTAAGAAGCAAACAGAGGGGTAAAATCACACATACTCAGGTTCAGAGGAACATGTATAACCTGACACAGTAGATCTTAAGCTGTAGTATGCTGCCATCTGCTGGACAAAGACCAACACATGACCACACTGACAATTTATGACAAAACTTTGAAGTGAGCAAACCCAGTTTGAATAGATTCATGTTGTCGTGGTTGAGTATGTGCTGGTGTTGTACCAGCACATGGTTGAACACATGAGGACCATTCACCCATCTGTCACTGCAGATTGACTAGATTCACCAATTCAAAGTGGCAGTAGGCAGTACATTTTTGGCATCACTGGGCAAAAATTCCATAATAACCTTTCAGCATATTGTAATTCAAGTGTTCTGAGAGATAGCTAAACTTCTGCACCTCCTCATGGCTCTGTTTTCAGGCTTTAAAAAATCTAGCCTGTGACGGGAGACTTTGACCAATCACAGGTCATTTCATTGAGAGAGCGTTCCTAATGGCTGTGCTGTGGTCATGTGACCAGAACTTGGCGTTTCTCGTACCGCGCACCGGCCCTCATTTTCATTGCGCCACAGGATTTTGCTTGCACCCTCTGACTCGCACATGCGTTAGACTCCTTGGTTCCTGTTTTCAAGACGGGTCGGGTGGGTTGACGACATCGGACCTCGCGCCTGGACCCCTGGCGCCTTTTGCGTGGGCCGAGCCCCGATCTGGCGGCACGACGTGGTCGGGGCAGTCGACAGTCGCAGCGGGAGCAGGGGGACGCCCCCAGCAGGGAGAGAGGGCGCAGCGAGCCCTTTGTCCACGGTGCAGCGAGGTCCTGGCGGGGAGTGCTGTAAAGCTGCGGCCGCATGCCACCTTCGCCCCGAGCCTTTCCAAGCGAAGCTAGAGCTAGTAGCGGCGCACCGTCTCGTATGCGGGACTCCCCGGCCTGCCGTGTGTCACTCACACCCTCCAGCTGGCTGTTAACGAGGGTCTTTTGGCACAGAGAAGTACTCGTATCGGTACTCGTATCGGTACTCGGTATCGGCGAGTACCCAAATGTAAGTACTTGTACTTGTACTCGGTCTGAAGAAAAGTGGTATCGGTGCATCCCTAGGAACAGGATGGGGACATGCTGCTCATGCTTAAGTCTACATTGGTTGTGCTAACACCCCTTACCTTTAAGGGAGAGCTCTCGAGCCACTGCCTCAGCTTTATCTTGGTCCAGGTCTACCACGGCCACATTGGCACCGGCCTCGCCCAGTGCGTGAGCAAACCCTCGGCCGATGCCCTGCCCGGCACCCGTTACGTAGGCCACCTTTCCGTCAAGACGCATCCGATCGAGGATGGGGCGCCCGTTGACTCCGCGGAAAACCTCGTCGTCTGTTATTTTACTCTAAGACAAATAAAAAAGACGGATCAGTGAGAATGACGCTATACTGCTACAGAGAACTGACGGTATGATGACGGTTTGATCCCATGTCAGTACTGGCTCATGGAGCTCTGCGGTTATCTAAACAGTACCTGTGTCCCTGAGCACTCGGAGGCCACAGGTACCTGGCGGATAACACTGATGCCATCTCTAAGAGGGATAATGACCTTTAAAAACAAGAAGGACATTGTTAAAATGGAATAAAAACGAATGCCTGACAGACATATGGTAGCATGTAAAGGTTTGAAACTCACCTGCTCCACGCGTGGATCATCGCAGACAAACTGGTTGAATTTTCTGAGCGCCAGTCCGTTGCTGTCTGTGGTGTCTTTAAGGTAAACCTTGGCTTTGAACAGTGAGTTATCCACACATATGACCCCTCGCATTCTCAGCAGACTGTTGTCCAGAATAAAGTTGTAGTAGTTGATGTAGTTGTCCTTGTCAGCATCGATGAAGACCATGTCAAACTGCTCACCTGCAGCAGCCAATTCCTGGAAGGGACAGACAGTTATTAGAAAACTGGCCATGTGCCCCACAGTCTGTTCACTTATTAATACCAAAGAAAAAGAAGAAGAGTCAGTGTTAACCCTCGCCTGCTCTCATTATGCGAAGCAGTAACTACAATTGGAAACGTTACAAGGTAACCAGGTAACCAATTATGATTTTAATAAGTTATTTTTATAAAATGGTCGCAATATTGTGACATGAAACAGGTAACCTGAAAAAAAATCATGTTCCTCTGTGTCCTCCGATGCTCCTAACGGCATCTGCAAGATTTCACAGACCGGAGGAAAACAAGCAGTAAGAGCTGATCTGAGGTCTGCTTTCCAGCTGCCGTCTATGAGAGCTGGCTGTCAATCACTCGCGAACTCCGATCAAACAGTCAAACTAGGCAGCGCTGATCAAATATGAATCAATATTATGTTACGTTAATGCCTATTTCTTGCCTCAAATGTTTTCAGAATCATCTTGTAGTGTACTGTTTAGCTGTAAAATAAGAAAGTTTGTGACGCATTGTACAATCTGTTGAAAGAACACCAAGTTCCGGTCACATGAGCTTGGCTTTTTCTATGGTGTTCCTCAAGGTCTTGGTGTCTTAATGTGGTATTTTGAAGGGATTATTGATAATTGTTATCAATTCTCGAGTGGTAAAAAATGGTTTAATATAGCACCAAATACATAATATAGCATGGGGATGACCATCTTATACTTCCATCATAATGTTCTAAACCCTTATGCACTTTCACAATTTATTCAAATTAATTCATCAATAACTTAATTGATGTTTATTTCTTATTTATGACTAGAACAACTTGACACACAGTGCTGAGTTTCAGATGTTGTACACCACTTCTATGTGACATCTACTGCTGACCTGCTATCGCCCCCTAAAGATCCCCTGTAATCCCTAAAAAAAGACAAAAACAGGTCTAACTAGGTCTTCAATACAATTCACCTTCAGGGTGTCCATGGCGGACCCGGTCTTGACAGTAATCTTCTTGCCATGTGGAGACTTGTCAAAAATGGGCTGAGCAAAGTCTTTGAGGTACGGTTCTAGCTCGCAGGCGACTAAGCAGCCGTCCTCTGGAAGCCCCTCGGCCATGGACAACGCCCCGTAGCCGGTGAACATCCCGATCTCTAGAACCCTCTTAGCTTGACTCATGTGGATCAGCATCTTCAGGGTCTGACCTGACAAAAAAAAACACACACACACACACAGTTATCACAATATGGTAAACCAGTGAATAAAATGGCAATGAGCGGTACGCCTGTAAATAAATGTCCAACCTTCAACGTGTCCGGTGATGCACTCTTTGGGAAGCCGGAACATAGTTTTGCCCTCCTTGTGCACTTGATCCCAGTCATGGGAAACTGTTTTTCTACAATAAAGTGTGAATGAAAATATTAACATATTTACCTCACACAGTAGTGCTTTTGAGTTATAGATGACGAAGCTAAGACATACTTGTACAGCTCTGCCAGAGGTTCACTTTCCTGTGTGGTCATTTTCTCCAGGTAGTCGTCCAGGCCGCTGGCGATGTCCAGAGCCTTCTGCAGCTGACTTGTCAACTTGTCTGGCACATTGCTACCCGCTGCGGCGATCTCCTTGGCTTTTGTTAGGAGATCCACGAGGACTTCCACTGGGGTGTCGGGAACTGGGGGTATAACATTTAACAATCAACTATCGCGCTGTCCTGCTGCAGGCAACATGACGTAGGGCTGCAACTATATATAATGTAAATAACTAAGGCTGCCCACGCTCAGTTCATTAGTCAACTAATCAGTTGTTTTTGGTCTTAGTCCACTAAGATTTCTTTAGTCGATCAGTGGTTCCAACCTTTTTCTTTATGGGAACCCTTTTCTACCATTGAGTAAACTGACGACCCCTGACTAAGTGAAACACAGAAAAGTTTACAGCTTTTCTTATTCTCTTTGGCTTAATTCTTGAAAGTGAAAATCTCTGAACAATTAGTTTTTTGTTCACAACAGTTTTTAATTTCTCATTCATTCAAGAAAATTGCACGTGTACGGAGCCCCCCTAGGACTCTCGGAGAAGTTTTTTATTTAGTCGTGCCCTCGAGTTGGGTAACTCATTCCCTCGAGTTAGGTAACTCATTCCCTCGAGTTAAGTAACTCTCATCCCCTCGGGTTAAGTAACTCTCCTTCCCTCGAGTTAAGTAACTCTCATTCTCTCGAGTTAGGTAACTCATTCCCTCGAGTTAGGTAACTCATTCTCTCAAGTTACATCATAGTGCACTTCTTCCAATCATTCCTGACAGTCCATGCATTGCTAGATGATGTACTTTGGTAAATATTTTTCCAATTAAAAATTCACTACTACGAAGTAACTTACTAAGTTAGAAGTACTAACTCGAGGGAACGACTTAATAAAACTTTTCTCCTAGGTTGTCTAGGACTCCGTACACGTGTATGTGTGCAAAAAACTAAGAATACAATAACCACCTGCACGTCTTACTGCTCAAAACTGATGAGTTGTTTTCCTCTTCACCACTTCTAAACATTCTTTAATCATCTGAGCCATCACATGCAAAATGATCCAATAATGTATAAAAATCTGTCTGACATACATGTATTTTCCATAAATATATATTACATTGTGTTATGTACTGTGAGGAGGCACAATTAGTTGTTTTTTGCTTTAACTGTTTTTGGCATGGATGTCATTTTATGGCAAATTTTCTGGTCATTGTATACAACTTCACATGAAAGATCAAAAAGGTGAATTTTCTTTTTACAGTGAAAAATGTGCATATCCCTTTTCTGTTTTCTGTGTAAACTTTTACCTGCTGTTTGAATCTAAAAAGCTCAATGTGATACAGAACATCAGTCAGCTAGACAAAACTGACATTTTTGTATCTTACTTAAGCAGTCAGTGTCAAGAAAACAGAAGAACAAAACAGAGACTTGTATAAGGAACATTTCCAGGGTTGACTGCCAGGGTGAAAAAAACACCTTAACATTTTGACCAATAGGTTACGGCTCACACGATGACAAAACATCTTTTCATTTTGGTGGCGTTGGCTAGTTTACTGACACAATAACTAGGTTTTGAAGCATGAATGACGTGTTTTGGGTGAGTTATTACCTTTTTCAGACATGCAATAGAGTTGTGATGCCCAATGAAACAGTTGTGACAAATGCACCTACAGTTTAGAGAATGTTAAGAGTGTTTAAAAGAAATGACCCAAAGCGATTGAGAAGTCGATACTGTACAATTCTATAGCGCACAAAAAAAACGGTCTGCACATTTATATGTATACAGTAAATTTATTTATGTACCAAACATATACTGTGTGCTTTCATGTAAAGTCATATAAAGTGAACAGAAAAGTTGCCCAAAAATGACATTCATGGCAAAAAAAAAACCTGGTAGTTCAGTAAAGAAACAACACATTGTACCTCCTGACAGTAAATGACACCATGCAATAGATATTTATGGACTATACATGCATGTCTGACAGATTTTGATAATTGAATTTTGCATAGATCTCTCAAACAATGAAGGAATGTTTAGAAGTTGTGAAGAGGATACATTTTGATCAGCAATGTTTAAGTGGTTATTGTGAAAAATATGTGCAAACTTACTCTTTTGCACACATGTTCAAGATTTCAAGATGTTTATTGTCACGCCGGTTATACAAGCACAATTGTGTGAAATGATTTTTGCTGGGAAGCTCCATTAAAATAATAAGTTATATTACAATTATAAAAGGAAATACTTTGTGCAAGGGCATATTAAGAACATATACAGTATACACAGTATAAGACATATTATTGTGTGAGAAGGTGTCGTATGAATTATCTATTTAAAAGTCTGATGGCCTGGGGGAAAAAACAACAATTAAAATAAATAAATAAATAAACGTGTGCCAAAAAGTGCAATTTCTAATCTGTTGTGAACAACAAACCGATTGTTCAAAGATTTTAGCTCATTGTTTTGAAAATAAATTAAAAAAAATAAAAAAAAATTCTCATTCAAGAATTAAAGCAATTACTAAGAAACCAGATACCCCATCATTAGAGAACTGGTATGATGTTATTTATGAAATATTTGCAATGGAGAGAATTACATTCTCAATGAGGCTTAAAGAAACTAAATTTGAGGACATTTGGAAGGAGTGGAAAAAGTATATTTCCCCAAAACGCCCTTCTTTTGTTTATTTTTTAATTTTTTTTCTAAATGTAATTTTTTTTAATTACTATTTATTTGATCTTATTTCACATGAAAATCACCCCATGTTCTATTTGTGTGTTCTATAATTTCATTGTAAAAAGTGGAAAAGTTGGTTCACTTCATATTTGTATCTGTATTTGTATGTTTATGTAAATGTCTGAGTAAAACCAAATAAAGGAAAAACAAAATGAAAAAAAAAATAAAAAGAATTCTCATTCAAGAATTGAGCCAAAGCTAATGAGGAAAAACTGTAATAATTAGCTTATATTGACGTCACTAAATGATATATGCATGCACACAAACACAAATGTTCTGTTTAAATTGTTGTAAACATTTTTTTTTTCAGTAAATAACACCATGCAATAGATATTTATGGACTATACATGCATGTCTGACAGATTTTGATAATTGAATTTTGCATAGATCTCTCAAACAATGAAGGAATGTTTAGAAGTTGTGAAGAGGATACATTTTGATCAGCAGTGTTTAAGTGGTTATTGTGCAAAATGTGTGCAAACTTATTCTTTTGCACACATGTAACAAGTAAAATAAATACATAAATAAATAAACGTGTGCCAAAAAGTGCAATTTCTAATCTCGTTCTTTTGAAAGAAAAAAAAAATTCATTCAAGAATTGAGCCAAAGCGAATGAGGAAAAACTGTAATAATGAGCTCATATTGACGTCACTAAATGATATATGCATGCACACAAACACTAACAGAAATGTTCTGTTTAAATTATTGTAAACATTTGGGGGGTTTTCAGCATAAAAACGTTTCTTATGACCACGAACTTCCGCGTGTGGAGCTGTCTGCCTGTTGGTAACACTTTGGTCTCATAAATGACGCGCAATTACGCACCAGACTGGACTCCGGGGGAGTTATGATAAAGTTATGATCTGTGTTATGATATGGTCTCTGATCTCTGAACGCAGAAAACAAAACAAAAACAGATTAATAATCTTACCTTTCTCGGCTGACATGGTGCGGGTTTATGGGCGTGACGATTTTGGACAGAAGGAGAGGAGAGGATGGCAACGTGCTGAGACTTTCTGTTATATGCAAATGTTAGTGAGGGGAGTGACATGAACTGTCTGACACGACTGGAAAACGTTCAGTGTCCATTAAACAGCACGTGGTGGAGCAGACGTTACAGAACAGCTCGTTATGTGTCTGTCATTGTCAGAAAGACAAGTAGAGACAGAGAGAGACAGGTATGGACTCACAGAGTAGAAACCCCTGACGTGGACCACAGCTGGATTATCAAACAGGGTTTCCTGGTCATTCCCCTCCATTCAGGGAGCATCAATTATTCATTTGGGAGGGTTTTGATTTAGTTTGAGCCAGTTGATTGGCCAGTTGATTGGAGTGTTTGACTCAATTTGGTAAAAAAAAAAATATATATATAAAAATATCATACCTATCATTGCTGTATTTAAAGGGGACTATTTGTAACTTTCAGAAATGTTTGTTAACAGCGTTAAGTCAACAACAGTCAGCGTTGGATTCAGGCTTGCTCGCTCTAAATAGACATGAACGAGCATCGCTCAAAACAGTGAGGCGACACACGTCAGCTAAAAGCACAATATCACTCTATATTTCAGCTGCTTGGCAGTAATGTTAGCTGACCAGACGAAGGTCTCTCCATGAATCACTGCTGATCCTAGTGTTGGCTTTTCCTGCCTCAGCCTCCGGGGCTGAAGCAGGAAGAGAAACGTTAATGTCTCCGACCGCAGCCGCAGGGAGACACCGGCACCCGGTCGGAGACGATAACGTTTCTCTCTGCGGAGCCCCGTCACTTCACAAGACACGGGAAACCTCTGTTGGTCTGGAGGAGCTGCAGCATTTATTTCTGCACAAACGTCCACTGTACATTCACTAGATATTCTCAGAGCTAAACTAACTCTTCTGCAGTGTGGAGTGAGCGCGCATGTACGTGAGGTGGAGCGAGACACGCGCGTTGTGCAGAGGAGCGGTCTGAACAGCGTAGCCACAGGCGAGCGCGCATAGGCGAGCGAGCATAGGCGAGCGCGCATAGGCGAGCGCGCATAGGCGAGCGCGCATAGGCGAGCGCGCATAGGCGAGCGCATGGGATCCCGACCCGGAAGATTTATACGTGTAAGAAGTTACAAACAGTCCCTTTAAGCAAAGGTTAACCCTTTGAGACCCACAATAGACCTGTTTTTGTCTTTTTTTAGGGGGGTCTTTAGGGGGAGATAGCAGGTCAACAGTAGATGTCACATAGAAGTGGTGTACCAGTGGAAAACCAAAACAATGATCCAAAATAGACTAAAATACTCTGTCGAGCTGATGGGGACATCAGTCAGGTGATAATTCTCTGTGGGTTTGTCATTATGAGCAACACATTTCACATTACACACAGTCATTTGATCTATTGTTATGAATGTGTATTGATTAGTTGAACTTTAGCCAGGAGACATCTAGAATATTCTAAAATCATTCTGAGAGAGGAGGAGGGACGAGACTGGGTACGATAGGGAATAGACAGTGGTATCAAACATTTGGTGGCCTTGCTCTCCTTACCAATGTCATCATACTGGGTCAAAGAGAGCTGTTTATTTAATCTCTGCCTTCTCTTTTTATCTGTATTTTGTATTTAACATTCGATTGAAGGCCGTATACTGTACGCTGGCACCAAGCTCTGATGCACCAGCTGTTTGCAGCTGAATTTCTAAATTCTATCCTCTCAATAAAACCACTATAGTTAGATTTAGGAAACATGGTTGGGCTTGAAACGACTACGTTTGTACAGTGAAAATGACACTGAACGTTGTGAATATTGACGCTTACGGGTTTACATTGTAGTTAATGGAAAGCTCGGTGCGTCCCATACTGGTGCTAAAGGGTGTCTTGTGCGTCAGTATCTTACGCCGACGGCTGTGACAAAATGACGGTATTTGACGCCCCTGGGAATGAGAACGGGCTGACCAAGATCATTATAACTGTTGTCTTATATCTTCTTCACACTCAACATACCTTGGTATTTAAGTTATATTTATGTTGGATAAATGAATAGATTACATTTCATTATGCTCTTTGGTATAATTGTGACGTGTGTGACTATTTCAGCCTTCTTTCAGCTGCGTCCTCGACTCCGGCGGTGTGAAACGAACTTGAGAGCAAGTAAAAAAATAGATATAAAAACATAATTCAAGCAGTAGGCACCTACATCCTGCTCTCCTTCCTGCACTTCTCAGTTTAAACTGTGTTGATTTTAGCCTGGATTATGCCTGTAACTACTTTGTATTTGTGTAAAATGATCATATGATCTGCACACTAAGCTCTGATTGCTCAGTAGGCGGTGCTTTTATATGAGTTGATCTCTTATCTGGAACATGACCTGCTCTGGAGCAGGTTAAGTTCTGTTATAAAGAAATAACAGAACGTAGAACGCCGTGATTGACTCAGGAAGCAGTATTCAACAAAGGAGTGCAAGGTCAATAACACTTTAGATGAGTGATTCAGAACAATGAATTGTTGCAAATAGCATGATTATACTGTTGAATTTATTAAATTAAAACAATCTTCTATTATTTGACTCAAACCTAGCTTCACCATGTCATGTGATATTCTACTTCGGTACACTTTAAGAACAAATATTACTGCAGAAGAACATTTAATATCCAGGAATTCACATGATAGACACCGCTGACTATCCTTTTAACAATTTGGCCTCAATTTATCACATTGATCACATACACCGTCCAGCCATATACGAGGTTTCCACCTACTCTTGTTCAGCTACTGGCTGCAATCAGGAGATACTTAAAGCACTTCTCTGTCAGTTACTGTGTCAAAGTTCAGCTCCATTGTATTTTTTGAGGCCGGGGTATTTTTTGAATGGGATTGTATTACACTGCAAAGCTCTCTCCTATCTGTCAAGGTTAGACTGCCACCACAACAAACGGTTCACCGTCTGCTGCAGGTGGGAATGCAATGTCAGGAAGACGGTAATGTTACGTGAGCTTGTACCACAATAAAATATGGATAGTATGGATTTATAGCTCCCTTTTAGCAGCATTAAGATAAATAAGATAATTGAATTTTGTCTGGATTTGTTGGCAAGAAGAAAATTATCCATGCAGTTAAATGTTTTTAGGAATTTAAGTAGAACACCTGAATAGTGACTTTATTCAGTAATCTGAATGTAAGGACTGCACTGCAGCATAAAAGGATATCATAGACGCCCTTCAGCGACTCAGACATTTAGATGATTTCTATAAGGAACAGCAACTGGGTTTAGATTAAACCACAAATTCAGCTTGGAGGATAAGTCTGGAGATATTTTCCATCTTTCTTAAATTTCAGATGGACACTAATATACCACTATTATTCCAAATATGACAATATTCTGAATTTGATACGGGTCATGTAAACAGCCTATTCTGTTTGGATATTTCTGAATCAGTCCTTATTCCGTATGGAGCATTATCAGATTAAGACATGTGGGATATACCAATGTTGTTCAGGTTTTAGGAGCATTCTTTGGACATGTATACAGTGCATTCATCATATGCGTCTCAATTGTTTTTTTTACGGCAGTTTGAGACACGCGGCCTCTTGTTTGTGCGTACAAACCCAACTAGCCGACAGTTTGCACAGATGCATGCCCAAAAGAAAAACCCACATTTCTGGTCAGAAGGAGAAACACACCTACGTCTAAACATTATGAAAGACCTGGATATCAACAGGTTTTTTCGATGTGCACAAATATCGTAACGCCGACCTTTTCAAGAAGGAGGTTGAAGGAATGAAAGAGGGAGGCTGCGTTTGCACTGTCAAACAAGTCCGCCTTTGGTTACGTTAATCGGAGTATGCACGGCTGCATGTAAACGGGAATATTAGAGGAATATTTTTCATTTTCAGCCACGTAAACAGCTTAGTGTCTTTTTCGGAATAAGGGCAAAAAATTAAATATTTTGTGCATGTAAATGTATGAATTTGATGACTGTTGACTTTGGATCCAAAACCTGATAACTTAATTTGTGTCATTGACCTCCATTGTTGTGAAAAATGTTGCTGCTGGTTGAACCAGCTGACCATCAGAGATAGGTTGCCACAGATGTCTATCCTTGGTTCGTTGCTGCTTATACATTATACATAAATAACATAATTCTTCCTAATTATTACTTCAATGTCCATTTTTTTGCTGATGATACAATTTTATATTCCCCAGGCTCCACTGCAGCCCAGGCCCGATCATCTTCAGTCTGCCTTTGATGCTTTCCAATTATCATTCTTTAATCATGTGCATGGTATTCTCAACCTCCACCAGAGACTTTCCTGCCATTAAAACTTTAAATGGCGCCCATATTACTCTTGCTGAGTCATACGAATACTTGGCTTGACAGCAGACTGTCATTCAAGATTCATATTCATCATTTTACTCAAAAATTTAAAATCAAACTAGGTGTCTTGTATAGAATAAAAGGATGTCTGTCTTCTTCCAGCCGTAAACTAAACTGTGCAGTCAACCTTCATGTCTGTCCTTGGAGATATTCTCTACTGTCATGCTGCCCCATCAACACTTCAGCTGTTAAACCCTGTATATCAGAGTGCATTACGCTTTATCACAAATGACACATTTCGGACTCATCATTGTTCCCTGTATCACACGGTTGGATGGACCTCCAATCATGTTATTCATTCACAAAGCTCGACTGTTGAAGCCTCCAAACAAAAAGGGGGTCCCTTGACCTCTGACCTCAAGATATGTGAATGAAAATGGGTTTTATGGGTACCCACGAGTCTCCCCTTTACAGACATGCCCACTTTATGATAATCACATGCAGTTTGGGGCAGAAACCATGCAATTTTTTTAATGCAGTATAAATGTGTTATTTTCGTCTATTCTAAAATGATGTGTTTGAATATTTCTGCATACTCGGGTCCCTAAACAGTCTTGGAATTACATAAATTGGGTATCACTGTAAAGCTGAGACTCTTGTGGATCCAATGAGTCCAACTGTAGTCATGTGTGATGATGTTAGTCCTCAGAGTAACCGTTTCATTGTAGTGAGCCCATTTTTTTAAACTTGACCTCACTGGATAAAATGACCTGTGGTGACCTCTAGGATAATCACAGCCTCAAGAAACTTTACAGCCACAAACTAAAGTCCTAGAGCATTCAGAGGATGGATAGCTTTCCTAGGTAGATTGACAAAAAGGGGGTTTCTGAGCAGTTTCCAGAACAGAAGTGCTCGCCATCCAATCGCCTAAAAATGCAATTCTTACAGAAATCTCCAAATGTCAAAAGTTTTTGATACCAAATCACAGCATGGCTTTTTTCTATAGTGTTCCTCAAGGTCTCGGTGTCTTAATTTGGTATTTTGGAGGGATTATTGATCATTTTTATCAAATCTCATGTAGTACAATTTTTTTTTAAATTTAGCACCAAATCTGTATAACAAACGGTATCAACCCCAAGAATTGCTGCAAAAACTTATGTGACTGTTTTTGAGTTGTTGTTCTGACTTGGGGCGTTCACGTGAAACTTTCCCAGTTGGGATATAAAGCTTTATTATCTGATGGCCCTAAGATTCTTGTAACTGTTTTTAATACCTTATTCATTGTGCAGTTGTGTTATTCCTCTTTTTTTCTGATTGTGTTCTTGTGAATGTATCTTGTTCTCAGGTCTCTCCCATGAAAAGAGATCTTAATATCAATGAGACTGCCTGAATACAGCTGGAGTAGGCAAGCTGCCAGGTTGAGATCATATACCAAGCACCGCCCACCAGCCAGAGCACATGCCCTATCTCATTTTACAGCTAAACAGTGCACTACAAGATGTTTCTGAAAACATTTGAGGTGAGAAATAGGCATTATAGTAACAGAATATTGATTTATATTTGATCAGTGCTGCCCAGTTTGATCGTTGGTCGGAGTTTGCGAGTGATTGACAGCTGCCTCCGTTGAATGAACAGCCAATAGGAACGCTCTCTCTCTCTAAAATGACCTGTGATTGGCCAAAGTCTCCCTTCACCGGTTATATTTTTTAAAGCCTGGAAACAGAGCCATGAGGAGGTGCAGAAGTCTAGTTTTCTCTCAGAGCACTTGAATTACAATATGCTGAAAGGTTATTATGGATTTTTTGCACAATGATGCCACAAACATTCTGTCTACTGCAGCTTTAAGGAAATTGTTAATTGATAACAGCATTTCCCTCTTTTAACGTTATCAATGTAATTGATGAAGTATCCCACAGTCCTTTGTTTATTTATGTCCAAATTCATCTTAAATAAACATTTACATATTCCCCTATGTAAATGTAATATGCAAAATAAAAATGTTTTTCACTCTCTTTACCATGGGCATATTTGTCATAAAGCTAAGTAATACGATGCATTGATGTACACAAAGTGTTGTCAGTCAGTGGAAACAGGTGTTACATCACAGTTACATAAACATTGTATAAGACCCTGACAAGTGATGACATGTGAACCCATTGAATGCGAATGCTCCTCCCTTGTCCCAAAGGCTTCCTCCTATATATCATACCATACTCCATCAAAAGAGTTCACCAACGATCTGCTCATTAAGACTAGCTCTTTCCACTCCTGTAACATACACTCATCACCACAATAATGGGAAAGGTTCATCTGGAGGATAACGATACCGAAGAAAATAAAACTGAGTTTAGTTTAGTTCGGGTCAAGGGCACCTGGAAGTGCAAACTGGGAAAGAATTTCAATAAAGACAAAGCTGACTGTGTCTCTGCTGCAAAAATGTGAGTAACACATTGTTCTTAATTACGTTCTTTAATTACAAGGAAAAAGTGTGATATCTTCTTTTTTTGTTTCCTTTTATTTTTACATATGTTTAAAAAAATTATTTATGCAAAATGTAGGTGTTGTTCTGTCTCTGACTCTTACGAAATGTAATAAACATTATTCAAGCATGGCTGAACAATTATGACTAATCTGTGTAGTCAGTGTAAAGTAACATAACATTTACTGTGTGCAAAATAGTGTAAAAATTTTGATTGATATAGAAAAAACAAGTGAAAAAATTTTTTTATTAACTTTTTAAATGGCAATTTGAAACAAAAAACTTGAAAGGAAACCTATTTTATGCAGTGTGGAGGCAGGAAACTGAAGTAAAAGTGTATTTTAGCCTTTAGGTTTCAGGAATATAGGTGTTTCATTTAAAATGCATTCCTTTAGTAGTGCAGAAGATTATAAATCTATTGAGTATAAAAAAATGTCTAGGTTGTGAAACATTACTGCTTCTCTTCATGACTCTTTTCTGTCATTTATCAGTGACTTTCTTATTTGTTTTCCAATGACTATTTATTCAGTACTATTTATTTTATTTCAAGTTTTTATTTGTCACACATGGGTGTGTTGTCAATCATTGTTTGCACAGCATTAGCGTTTAAACAAACCATAATTGCTGCGTCTTTCTGATGTGGAGAGCAGTCACTCCGGTTAAGCAGCCGTCTGACTTTTACAGCACCTCTGACTCACTTTGTCAAACAAGAATTCCTGATGTACTTCTCTGGAATCCGGGACTGACATACAGTACTTCAAGCTGAGTTTATGAAAACTGAAGGTACAGTAAATTACTGTGCTGTATCGCCTCAGGCTTTTCACTGAGGTTGGAATTTAACCTGAAGTTCTTCACACTTTCGCAAGATGCAAATTTGTTTGAGAGGAGTGGAAAACCACCAGTCTTCAGGGACTCTAATTTATCTGTCAATGATCCTGACACCTTAAGAACCCGAGTGACAACTGTAGGGGGCTTGAGGGAAAACTGCACCCTGTTTTAACATACCAGCGTTACACTATACAGTAAAACAGAAAGCAAGTCTAGACAAGTGTAAGAGTTGGGGGAGAAATAATTCACTTTGACCTAACCAGCGTGTGCTTTAATGTATATCTGTCCTAAAGTTTAATAGCTTGTCTGTGGAGAACCTGCAAAGGTATTGGATTTAGATGAAGAGAGAAGATCGCAATCTATAAATGGTGTGCATTTAATTAGTAATCAAGTGTTAATAAATAATGTATAGGGATTGTTTTTTGAGGTCAAGTTAAAGAAAGGTAGACATATTGAGGCACCTCATTTTCTATCTTCTCCACATGAAAGTGAAAATTCTCAAATTAGGTGTTGGGGCCTCCAATAGTGAAATAAGGTCATTTATTATGACATTTACAGGACACAGACCTTAAAGTGGCAGTAGGCAGAATGTTTTTAGCATTATTGGGCAAATATTCCATAATAACCTTTCAGTATACTGTAATTCAAGTGTTCTGAGAGAAAACTTCTGCACCTCCTCATGGCTCTGTTTTCAGACTTTAAAAAATCTTGACGGGAGACTTCTGTCAATCACAGGTCATTTTAGAGAGAGAGCATTCCTATTGGCTGTTCATTCAACGGAGGCAGCTGTCAATGACTTGCGAACTCCGATCAAACGGACACACTAGGCAGCGCTGATCAAATATGAATCAATATTCTGTTACTGTAATGCCTATTTTTCTTCTCAAATGTTTTCAGAAACATCTTGTAGTGTACTGTGTAGCTCCGGCTGGTGGGCGGTGTTTGGTATTTCTTCAACTGAACTCAACATGGCAGCCGGTTCACAAACTTTCTCATTTTACAGCTAAACCGCTTGAGCTCGTCTCTGATTGGTTTGTTTTCCTCCGGTCTGTGAAATCTTGCAGATGCCGTTAGGAGCACCGGAGAACACAGAGGCACATGATTATTTTCAGATTACCTGTCTCATGCACTAATGTCTGTTTTATAAAAATATCTTTTGTTAATCATATTTGCACCAATTCTACCCACTGCGGCTTTAAATCAAAACCCAATGTGAATATAAAGACTCGAATTGCAATAAAAAGGAAAAAAAGGTAAAATAAAGAATGAATTTCATACAGCTTTTCAAAGTGCACATGGAAAACTGCAGCCAAATCTAATTGTTCACTGATACTGTATCTGCAACCTATTCCCTAATTTGGCCAAACCTCAGCAAACTGTAAAGAGAAAAACAACAGCTGATATCAACAGGGTCCTTGTCTCTTCAGCATTAGCTTCTTAAATGGTTCCTCCGATAGACAGAGGCCCAGTCTGAGTCTCAAGGACCACATTTAGCCCCCCCCCCATCCACCACATCCACCGCCACTAAGAGATTAAACGTCAGTGCCTTCTCCCTGTTTTGGCTGGAAGCAGAATAAACAAGTTATTATCAGACCACTCTCTTCATGAGGGAACAAACATGGAAAAACACTCAAATATTCCTCTATTAAATTCACAGAAAGGGCAGGTCAACAGTGCTCAATGTGGTATTTCTCAACATTAAAGCAGCAGTAGGCAGATTGGAGAAAATATGATTAAAAAAACAGTTATTTTTATAAAACGGTCGCTATATCCGGCCAGTAGTATGGGACAGGTAATCTGAAAAAAATCATGTCCCTCTGTGTCTTCCGGTGCTCCTAACGGCATCTGCAAGATTTCAAAGACCAGAGGAAGACAACCAATCAGAGCCAATCTGGAGCCTTGCCATCTCTGAGCAGCTGTCAATCACTCACAAATTCCGATCAAACGGTCAAACTAGGCAGCGCTGATCAAATATGAATCAATGAATCGTGTACTGTTTAGCTGTAAAATGAGAACGTTTTTTTTCTCATTTTACAGCTAAACAGTACACTACAAGATGTTTCTGAAAACATTTGAGGTGAGAAATAGGCATTAGAGTAACAGAATATTGCCTAGTTTTACCATTTGATTGGAGTTTGCAAGTGATTGACAGCTGCCGCCGTTGAATGACCAGCCAATAGGAACGCTCTCTCTCTCTGAAATGACCTGTGATTGGCCAAGTCTCCCGTCACAGGCTAGATTTTTTAAAGCCTGAAAGCAGAGCCATGATGAGGTGCAGAAGTCTAGTTTTCTCTCAGAACACTTGAATTACAATATGCTGAAAGGTATTATGGATTTTTTGCACAATGATGCCAAATACATTCTGCGTACTGCAGGTTTAAGTGCCTGTGTCCTGTAGTTTTATGCCAAAATTAATAAATAATCAAGTCATTGTTTTGACTTCAGAAATTCGATATAATGCCTCTGTCATTGGTTGTACATTTTGTGCATCTTTTTCACAAATATAGTAACATTATTGTGTGAGGGCTGTTGTATTAAACTGCTTTAGTTTTAACTAATGAACTGGCATGTATGGAGTGCAATGTATTGACAGAAAAAAAAGTACTTTAAAAAAACATCAACAATAATTGGAACCTATATGCCACTATAATAAATCTTTTTTCTTATGTTTTGTGTGGCAGCTATGAGAACATCACAGAAAAGGGCACCAGTTGGACAGTGGTCAGCCCCATTGTCTTCACCTACAAGGTAACTGAGACCCGGGACCTCCTGGACCCGAGCAACGACACACTCCTGCTGGGCCACATCACCGACCCGCAGCAGCTGGAGGACATTAAAAAATCAATTAAGCCAATCAAACGCTTTGTGGTCGTTGACCAAGAAGTCTACAAAATCTACGGTGAGAAGCTAACTGAATACTTAGAGGCCAACAATGTCCTGTACAAGATCTTGTCTCTACCCACCACAGAGGAGAACAAATCCATGAAAATGGCCTTGAAGATCCTAGAGGAGGTCAACAGCTTCTCCCTGGACCGCCGCACAGAGCCCATCATTGCCATTGGTGGAGGGGTTTGCCTGGATATCGTGGGCCTGGCGGCCTCACTTTACAGAAGACGCACCCCTTACATCAGGGTCCCCACCACGCTGCTCTCCTACGTCGATGCCAGCGTGGGAGCAAAGACGGGGGTTAACTTTGCAAACTGCAAGAACAAGCTGGGCGCCTACATTCCACCCGCCGCCGCCTTCCTCGACCTGTCCTTCTTACAAACTGTTCCACGACGGCACATCTCCAACGGGCTAGCGGAGATGTTAAAGGTACGTTAAAGTCCCTGGGTGTGGAATATTTACCTTAAAGCTGATACATACTGGAGAATGGTAATTCCATCAGCTAATACCATGACATGCTTCATAACAATATAAATATAATTATCATTAACATATAGGGCCTTATTTCACGCTGTATGGGCGTATCAAAGTGCACCCTCTATTTTGGTTCATTAATGTGCAGCAGCGCAAGGTGAAAAAGGGTTGGGAGAGCAACGCGTTCTCACTCCCAACTCGTCAAATATTAACTTTCACCCGAGAGACTGCTGTTCATGTCCCGTGTGAAACCAATTCAACGTTGACTTATTTTACCTTAATTTCATTTCGCAACTTCTGTACTTTACTAACGGCAGCTACGTAACAAACATAGATATTTTACATGAGGGACATACTTATTTTAACCAGTTGGCAACCTCCGGGTCTGAAAAGTGAAGCCAATGCTGAAGTGCCTTAAACTTGCGTTCTTTCTAATAGCCAGCAGAGGGCGACTCCTCTGGTTGCAAAAAGAAGTCTGATTATATTGAAGTCTATGAGAAAATGAGCCTACTTCTCACTTGATTTATTACCTCAGTAAACATTGTAAACATGAGTTTATGGTCTCAATCGCTAGTTTCAAGTCTTCTTCAATACAGCATGATGTTCATTTAGTAAATTATGGCCCTATTTAGAGTCAAATAGACCATAAAGCAGGGGATGCTTTAGGGCGGGGCTACCTTGTGATTGACAGGTCGCTACCACGGCGTTATCTGGTCTGAGAGTTGTGGCAAGATGGCTACGGTCAAAATGCCGAACTCAAGGCTTCAAAACAGCAGTCCACAAAGCAATAGGTGACGTCATGGTGACTACGTCCAATACAGTCTATGATTTTAACCCAAACCACAATCTTTTCTTAAGACCAAGTAGTTTTGTTGTGTAAGTAAACTTAAAAACTATATAAACCTTCGTTGAAAGTTTATTGTGATAAGAGACTGTATACATTATACATTTCCTGTGAACACAGTAGTTTATTTTGAAAAGACACAAAGCATGCAACGAGCGGAAACTGACACGCCGTCCCTGACACGTCCAAAACTAGAGCGTACATAGAGCGTCATAGTTTGAAGTGTAGGCCACTGCAGTATTTGATGAGCTGGGAGTGAGAATGTGAGTGTTTGTTTGTTCACACATGCCATTTACATTTGTATCATATTACAGTACCAAAGGGAAGTTTCAAATTCCATTGACTGTAGCCAGAAGTAGTAACTTGATACGCTTATCGGCTCTGAGAGATGAAGTGGAGTTATTTCATGTTGCCTATTTATTTTTCGTGTTTGAACTGCTCATTGAAGTCTTCTATGCATTTTTGCTGGTTCTTTGCAGATGGCCTTGATGAAACACAGAGGCCTCTTTGAGCTTCTTGAGATACACGGCCGCATGCTGCTGGACACTAAATTCCAGGCTGACAACAGTGTGTACGGACGCAACCGCTTACAGGCTGCATCACAGGCGACTCGCATCGCCATCGTAACCATGCTGGAGGAGCTTGCCCCAAACCTTTGGGAGGATGACCTAAACAGACTTGTGGACTTTGGCCACCTTATCAGTCCAGCATTAGAGATGGTAATTGATCCCTCCTCATGGCAGACATAGCTTTGTTGATACATGCTATTGTTCATACAGTACATACTGTACAATGTTTTGGATTCTATATGAGTTTATAACACGTATCCTCACATTATCTTTGTCTCTTTTTAATACAGAAAGTTCTCCCGTCTCTGCTGCACGGCGAGGCGGTGAACATCGATATGTCGTACATGGTCTACGTGTCCAAAGAGCGCGGCCTGTTGACAGAAGACGAAAAGCAAAGGATCATCAGTTGCATGGTGGGCCTGGAGCTGCCTGTCTGGCACGAGGCGTGCACCATGGAGCTCATACAGAAGTCTCTGCAGGACAGGCTGAAGCATTCGGGAGGCCTGGTCAGGATGCCTCTACCTGTCGGTCTTGGGGAATCGGGTAAGCGCGCTAGCGTGAAACTGTCCTGACCAGAAAAACATCAGCATTGATGGTTTTGCTCTAAAACGGCATAAAACTGTCATTCAGGAGCAATTAAGCAGGAAGTAATGTGATGTTCTTTTCACTGAAACAAAAACTCTTAGCGCCTGTTTAGAGCAGAAAGCTGCACAAGTCAGCGTGTCCTTGCAAAATAGGTTGGCTGGAAGCTTTCTGATGTAGAGACTACTGTGACTACGGCCCAATTACAATCCGGTCCCTACATCCTCCCACTAAGTGACGGAGTGAACTCTGTTTGTAGTCACACTCACAGCTCAATGAAGCACCCTTCTTTAAGGTGGAGGGTAGAAATACAGCGGACACTTCGGGACAAACTTCCATCTCTCCGGCAAGGAAACTATAAAAAAATATCAGAATAAGAAATACTATTATATCTATGTCTATATATATAGATCAATCTTATGATTCCTCTATGATATAATAGAGGAATCATAACAAAACAGTAGTGCTAATAATAATGCTGAAAACTGGATCTATCATTAAGTGTGTAAAAATGCAAGAATAGCATAAATAAATATGAATATTAGTTTAAATGTACCGTATAAATAAATGCAGTATTAATGCCAGAGTGAACCAGATTATTGAAAAGCTGAATTATTGCACTAAATTATTGTACTGTTATGTCAGTATTGCAAGATTTAAATAAATTATGGGGTTATAGCTGCTGATAAAACAAATGATAAATATGTGTTATATTTGTGTATAAATATACAACACTTTACAATCAAATGGACATGTCACCATTTTCTAGAGTAGACAAGGGTATATTTGATCCTAAATACAAATCTAATCTACAGTAAATCTATTTACTTTAAATTGATAACATCTGTATGACAAGAAAGTAGCATAAATTAAATGTCTATCTTAGTTTGAGCAGTTTACGTGCAAATGTTTGTACCCGCAGTCGCACAGAACTGACACTGGAGCGTGTTCCATGACGAACACAAAACGGCGTTGCACGTCGTCAGTAAGGGCGGCTGGTTAACTCAGCGTCGATGCAGACTCGCTGTCGGAGGGTTTTATAACCCACTTCCACTCCCCGCTAATTGATTTGGGATGGCACTAAATATGGCGGACTGTACTGTGTACTGTATTTAAAGCATGTTCTTTTTCTCTCCTTTCTTTCATTGCAGAAATTTCTAATGACACACCTTGTGAGATCCTGCACAGAGCTTACGCAAAGTGGTGTGATGAGCTGAGCGCCTCCTCCGACGGCAACTGTGACTCTTAACCTGCTGCCCAAACCACAACCACATATAAATCCATTCAATATGTTTTTAAAGGGACTGTTTGTAACTTCTTACAGGTATAAATCACCCGGGTCGGTGTCCCATGTGCGCTTGCTCGTGCATATGCGCGAGTGGCTACACTGTTCAGACAAGACTCCAACCCAAACAACAAGAAAGCACCAAAACCGCAAAGTTCTATCTAGTGAAGCCCGTCTGTTAAACAGTGTTGGCCGCGGTCGGAGGACACGGGGGAGACCGTAGCTGTACTCTGCTCCTCTGCCTTCACTCAGCTCGCTCCACTCTCACACACTACACACTGCAGAAGAGTTAGTTTAGCTCTGAGAATATCTAGTGAATGTACAGTGGACGTTTGTGCAGAAATAAATGATGCAGCTCCTCCAGACCAACAGAGGTTTTCCGTGTCTTGTGAAGTGACGGTTCTCCGCAGCGAGAAACGTTATCGTCTCCGACCAGGTGCCAATGTCTCCCTCCCACCGCGGTCGCGAGGCTGAGGCAGGAACAGCCAACACCAGGATCAGCATTGATTCATGGAGACCTTCGTCTGGTCAGCTAACATTACTGCCAAGCAGCTGAAATATAGAGTGATATTGTGGTTTTAGCTGACGTGTGTCGCCTTACTGTTTTGAGCGATGCTCATTCATGTCTATTTAGAGCGAGCAAGCAGGAGCCCGACGCTGACTTTCGTTGACTTAACGGCCACAGGTGTCACTGTTAACAAACATTTCTGATTCTTACAAACAGTCCCTTTAAGAGAAAATGTTTACATTTTGTTGGGAAGTGTATAATATACACTTCTGGTTTTGTACTCTAGTCATTGTTCAAATTGTTGGGAAAAAGAAACAGCAGTTGAGTAGATAGCATTCCACCAAGTCAGCTAAATGTGGGGTAACCTAACCACCCATTTCTACAGGCTTCTGTCCAGCCTATGTTCTCACACCGAATTCACACCAGGCAGCGGTGAAGTGCACCTCAGTCGCAATAATAAAATGTTTCTGCGGCCGGAAGGCATGTTAATGTGTTTCAGGTGGGAAGAAATTCATTGTTTACTGATTGGCTGCGAGTATTCTCTGGCCGCACTTTGCCACTAAAAGTTGAATCAAACGGCCCCAGCCCGCTGAGCTCGGAAGCGGCCGCCGCAGCTTTCCATATAGACATTGCATGGCAGCTCGCCACAGGGCGCACTTCGTCACTGCTCTGGTGTGAATTCGACATTACTATACTTTCTCTTCAAATAGTTATGCAATACCAGATGCTGCCGGCCTTATGAATTCATTTCAAAGGGCTGTGAATCAGATCAAAATTAGAAAGGAAATGTTTAACACTTTTTGGGGTTTTTGAACATCATAGCACCAGCTAGCAAGTAATGTAACAAGCAGATTGCCAACTATTCTCTTTCAATATTACATCTACTTGTAAGCGTGTCCCATTAAAGGTTTTAACCATATCAATCTGTGTGTGTTTTTTCATAATATAGCACACTAAATGTTCATATTGACATCCTTCTCACTTTCATTAACTTCATTTCTAAAGGCATGTGTATTGTTCCAGCTTTTAGACGATAAGGCAAGGCCACTGCTCACAAATGACAGTTGGACTACTTTAACACTAAGTTAATCAATTAGGATGGGCTACATGTTTCATTAAGTTAAGCTAACATTTGTAACACAAACCTGATACTATGAGAACAGACAGCAACAGTTACACAATAGGCCTTCTCATTTCCAATTAAAGAAAGTTGTGGAAGAGGCACTTGATATTATTGGATTACTGATGGTAATAATACTCACTTATTTTGGATTATTATTTTCGTCTAGAGCTTCATTTCTTCATTAATCAGAAACTTTTGATATTTTTTCGGTGGAACACCAGCTGAGGACATTAGCATGAGCCTTTTCCACAGCAGACATTTTGACTTGCCATAGTAGGAAAAGCACAGGTGTTACTGATCACATTAACAATGACTCATCAGTGAGAGTGACAGTGAGCCAGCATGCACGATACCAGGACCCTGAAGTGAAAGCAGCTAACTGGAATTCAGCCATCAGTCATTTTATTACCTGTGCTTTTCCAAGAATGACAAGTCAAAATGTCTACCATGCAAAAGACCTATTCATTTAGGGTACTGACAAACATAAGTCCAATATCCACTTTTCTTTTAGCTCAAACATACTGGAATTACAGTCCAGAGGATCTACCTGCCTGATCCTGTGTTTACTCCTGCGGCTGTGCACATATGCGTTCTGTGCAGGCTGATGTGGGCACCTCTCACACATGCCAGGCATACCTAGTAGCCTACTGCGGCGGATTGCACGTAGCATGTAATTTATTTTTATTTGGAGCCGCGGTTTTCAAATCCTTTGTCAGGCGGTCTTTGATTTATTTGATTGGCGTGATTCAATAGTTCCGTATAAGTCTTGCCCAACACCACTCCATGGCTGGAAAAGAAAAACGATGTAAGAGTTGGATGATAATGAGGAGCTCCTGTGCCTATAGAATAAAAAAAAGATCATATTATGAATCTGCATTTGCTTGGTGAATCCATCAAGACGTCATCACTTTATTTATGTTGGCAAAACGTTTATTCATTAAGGAAAGTTGATATACTGTAATACATCCCCTGTGGCAAGTGGCTGAAACATGTCCCAGCATGTTGCCAGTCCATCACACACAGAGAACACATTCACACTCACGGTAGAGAGGTGACAGTGTTACCCACTGAGCCAGCGTCCTGCCCTAAACCTATGAAGAAAGTTATTTAAACCTTATTACTAAAGTCTGTGTTACATTCTCTTATTTTAATGATGGTAGCAAAAGAAAAGCTAAAACAAACATCATTCGTTACATCCAAGTGTTTTCAGTGTGTCACATCAGAACACATGTCCTGTCTTGGAGAAATGTGGATGTGTGATATATATTTTACATTATAATATTATTTTATAATATTTAAAAATGACGTTTAAATTCATGACAGTAAGACAACTTAACTGAGAGTTTGAAGCGTTTTCATCAGTCTCATTACGGCAAGCTGCCCCACAAATGTGATATAAATATCCATATATATTTATATAAAATAGATTAATGCATCTATCAAAAACAAACAAAACCAAAACAAAATGTTGGCACTATATACAACATATCTCAAAGTGTTTTATTTATTTACAATATTGGCAAGAGATAACAAACATTAACAAAAACGTCACATATGGTTTCAACCAGTTCTGTCCAAACATAAGAAAAGAAGATTCCCCTCCGTATACGTCTCCTCAGCTCTGAGTAATAATATGATGAAATCAATAGTTGATCAGTGCCTATAATTTGGGCAAAGGCTGCTGTGAGTCCTTGTTAACATATAAAACATATTTTGGTTTATTTATTTATCAATTTTATTTTACAATCATTACTACATATTATTACTTACATATAGTGCTTTTGTCATCTGTGGACCCAAAATAAAGAAGTATTTGTCTTTTCTTTCTTGTTTTTTGTAACAGTTTAAAAATACTGTAGTACATGATCAATATTCGGGAATTCAACCTTATATTTACCCAATATTGTCATAGACTACTTTTGTCTTATTTGCATTTAGTCATCAAAATTTGTACTTTAATTATGTTGGAATAGGAAAAGATCAATAACGTGTTTGTGGGCGGTCCTCAGAGAATACTAATCTCTAAAGTAATCAAATGTAATAAAAAAGAGCCCTCAGTGAATAAAAGAAAAAAATAAATAAATGCTGTTAATAATACTTACTAATAAAAATATCAATAATAATACTTCTCATGTGGTCAATGTTTGATTTGCTATTTCTTAAGAATATATTAAGAGCATTCACAGGGTATAAAAAATATAAATTTAAATATTTAGAAACAATTACTAATATGCAATACTTGATCCTTTAAAGGTACAGTGTGTATGATCTGACGGCATCTAGTGGTGAGGTTGCAGATTGCAGCCAACTGAAACTTCTTCCGTGTGCTAAGCGTGTAGGAGAACTACGGTGGCTGACGTGAAAACATGAAAACGTAAATGGTCCTATCTAGAGCCAAAGTTTGGTTTGTCCATTGTGGGCTGCTGTAGAAACATGGCGACTGGCTCCGTGAAGAGAACCCGCTCCGTATGTAGATATAAACGCCCATTCTAAGGTAACGAAAACACTACGATTCTTAGTTTCAGGTGATTATACATACGATGGGACCATCAGGAGTTTAATCCTGTTAGATGTACTAAGTCAGAAAACAAATTGATTTTTTTGTAACATTAAACTAAACGTTTTGCACTACACCAGTACATTTCCACATATGTATGTTATCTCTTTTGCCATGGACAGTTCAATACAGAGTATATTTGGGACAAATATGAAAACCCTGGTTTTTAAAAAAGACAAAAATAAACTTTAAAGTCAATGTGTACTGTGTACAATCGAGGAACCGAAACACCTCAGTCACATTAACATACAGCATTTTAACATTAGAGTTCAGCAATAAATGGGCAAAAAGTACGAGAACAATATGCAATCAAGATAAAAAATAAAGTTTATAATAGAGTTTATCCACTCGGTCATATCACTTTAAGGTGAGTGCCTCGTTGATGGGATGCTACGGATAGAAAGTGTCAGTATGCTAACAGCCGTGCTCCTTCTCCTCCATACTCGAGCTGGAACTGTGGATGCTGCTACCATTGTTGGAACCATCTGGGGACATTGAGGACAGCAGGGGATCACTTGGGGACATCGGCGACAGGGTGTCCCTTACCAATTCCTTCATGTTACAGGTCCTGGAGGTTCCGTAGGGACCGGAGTCCCCGGCGTCTCCGGGAATCTGGTCGAAGGTGATGGTTCCGTTGTTGAGGTCCAGTGTGGTCGGAGGGGACATGTCGGGGGCTGAGCTAAGTTGGTAGAGATCTGCGGGGCACTCGCCGAGGACAGGCTCCTGTTTAATGGCTCGGCCAATCAAATCCGACGTGCAAACAGATGAGGATGACACCACTGAGAGACCATGAGCACGGGCCTGGATCTCCAACTCCTAGATGATTTTAGAAATAACCAAAATTGAATAAACTTAATATGCAATGCTTAGTGGCTCCCTGAGTCTTTTGAGCTAACGTCAGCATTATAGACTGTATATAGGAAGTGGAGTGACATCATTCATTGATTTGTGGACTGCCTTTTTGAAGCCTCGAGTTCGGCAATTTGGCCATTGCCAGTTTTGTTTTGTTGCAACCAGAAGTGACACGAAATGGTGGAGTTACTGTAAGTACAACTAAACGCCGAATAAGACAATTTTAGGTGACCAAAATCTTGCAATGAACTTGAATTGAACTGAAAACACACCATGAAAGGGTTAAAGCTGTGGTAGCGACTTATCAATCACAAGGTAGCCCCGCCCTAAAGCATCCCCTGCTTCATCGTCTATTTGACTCTAAATGGGACCATAATTTACTAAATGAACATCATGTTGTATTGAAGAAGACTTGAAACTAGTGATTGAGACCCTAAACTCATGTTTACAATGTTTACTGAGGTAATAAATCAAGTGAGAAGTAGACTCATTTTCTCATAGACTTCTATACAACCTGACTTATTTTTGCAACCAGAGGAGTCGCCCCCTGCTGGCTGTTAGAAAGAATGCAAGTTTAAGGCACTTCAGCATTGGCTTCACTTTTCAGACCTGGAGGTTGCCCATTGTTCAGCATGCTAACATGCTCACAGAGACAATGCTAACACGCTGATGTGTAGCAGGTATAATGTTTACAATGTTCACATCTTAGTTTCGTGTATTAGTAATGCTAACATTTGCTAATTTGTATTAAAAGTGCGCAAACATATTCAATACATTGAAATGTTAACCTAATGGTGGTGCTACAGGATAAGTGAGCCAAAGTTATTACAATTCATCCTGTGGGGGACATGAATGTGTGCACCAAATTGTATGCCAATCCATCCAATAATCGTTGAGATATTTCAAACAATGTATGATATTAATATGACAATATATACAACTAACTACCTCTGCCGACATTAGCCTCTGGTAAAGGAGTCGAAGAATAAAATGATGTAATGTGCCAATACTGTTAGTGAAGCAGGGTGCCTCCCTGGGCTCCGTTTACGGTACCGTTTGTTCCACTAAAGACGAATGGCCTACCTGTATACGAAGCATCAGATGGCGGTTTGCATGCTCCACCTTCCTCTGTCTGCACTCGAGCTCCTTGGCTCTCTGCTGCTCCCGCTGTAGCCTCCTGATGTAGTCCACCGAGGCTTTGAGAATGGTGCCCTTATTCCAGCGCATGTCTCTGGGGTATACAGGAGACAAAGGTCTACAGTCAGAGTCAGCTGACCGGATGACCAAAACAGCACTGGATTCTTTACGCCCCCTCTGAGTGTATAAGCTATTAAACTTTAAGGGCACTCGGATGTATGAAGAGGAGGATGTTCAAATAAAGTTAATGAATAGACAAATTCATACAAAACATACTTACGGATCATTTGATTTGGGTATCAAGGTTCCCAGTTCTTTGATGCGATCGTTGATGTTGAATCTCCGTCTTCGTTCAACTAGAATTTGTCAAATAGAATAAACAGTAAGTACAGCAGCCTCGTAAACCTTCTTTCTTTGAATGTTTAGTTACAGGTCATAAAATGAACGAATGATCAGAAATTTTAATTTTACAAATAAATTTTACTTACAGATTTAAAAATAGATTAAGATTTTACGTTTTTGTTCAATTATTCTGAATAACTGGAAATTAAATAAAATAATAAATAAATGTAATGTTTTAAATTAAATTAAAAAGAAACAAAAAAACAATATTAAATAATAATAATAATAATAATAATAATAATAATAATAATACAATTCAAATAACAGTGATAAATAATATTTGCAAAAAAGTTGAAAGGGATATTTTATAGAAAACCTCTTAAACTTCTTAAAAAACAGATATTAGTCTCTTAGACACATAACATAACTATTGAATTAATTGTTAAGAAAATGATAAAAATTCAGATGATTATATTTTGATTGACTCACTTAAGTTGTGGTTGTCTTTCTTCTGTCTCTCTTTAGCAAGAGCACGGACTTCAGCCTCTGTGAAGCAAAGAGAGACGTGAATGTTAGTGCTTTGACAAAACGTCATTGTTTAATTCAATGGATAATTAGGCATTAAGTCTATAAAATGAATGGAATTACATATTAGTATTTCACACACTGTACAGTAAATATCTTACTTTGTCAACTAGAACATTTGACGTCATGCTGGATAATCATTTACAAGTGAAATAAAGCTAAAATAATGTTATTTAATAGCTGCATAATTACAGTTGATTTGTATTGTGTGCGATTTCGTCATACACAAGTTTCTGAAAAATCCGATTGAAAACAGCTTTTACAAAACATCACCTTTTTCACTTTCTTCATTTTGCTTTGCTTACCTACTGGAAAGCCCTCTTGTCTTTGATAGTTTTCATACATGCTGCAGGGATCAGGCTTGTCCAGTACTTGCTTCATGCCAGGACCTGTAGTAATTAATTGGCAAACAATTGACTTATTAGTATATTATGCATTTCCAAATTGCACACAATATTGACATTGGCCTATAGTCATGCTTTTTTTACATTCTACTGGAAATGTGTTGATTTCATCCTTGATAAGGATTTAGTCATGAACAAAATAATCTACAGTATAGCACTGTATCAGATCTTGGACAACTTACAAACTTTTCTCAATGTGTACTTTATTCAGATCTGACTGGCATATCAAGTGAGATTTACTTGCTTGAGAGTCAGATATTAGTCACAGAAAAGTGCACAAAATTGACAGTCAAATGATTTCACAGTCTGAATTTACAGCACTCATCGCACCTAAATTCAAGCCAAATGACGTCTGAGTAAATCAACAGTAAAAAAGCATAAAGTGACAATGTGTGTGGGAGATATTACTCAGTAATTTACCTGAGTATTCCCTTTTAATGTTGGATGGACAGGAGTTGTTGATAGCGAGGCCGGGGAGTGGAAGTCCTTGGCTGCCGTACACGTCGAGAAGGTTTCCAGACACAGGGAGCTATTAAAGACATGACATTATAATGCACGCTTTGAAATAACAACTATGTATTCAAATAGACACAGAGACTTCAAATGCATCCCTTTACAGTCATATTTACAATATACAGCATATCCTTTTTATCTTGACAAATTACCTGGTTGTTCATTTGGAGTCCTGGGTCCATAAGTCCAAGAACATCGTCATTGTAACTTGACTCCAAGCTAATAATATCATCAATGACATCATCCATCTGTATGGCACAAAAGCACATTTTGATTTAATAATCATCAGGGTATATCTGAATGTAATGAAATCAATAGTGTTTGTTTGGTAATGAGCAGTCGTACCTCTTTCTCACAGTTGGAGCTGAGGGTGAGCAGGGCCATGGGACTGTTGGGGGCGCTGCTGCCGGGCCCGGGCGGCATGCCGTGCTCGGGGGGCTGGCTGGGGAACTGGCTGCCGGCTTTGCCGCCCAGGGTGGTGGACAGATACTGCCTCACCTGCTGCCTCTGGGCCTGCTGGATGTGGTACTTGGTGGGATTATCCAGGTGAGACTGCACCTGCGTGAGCAAGACGTGAACATTACGACCTGTTTTTTTTTGGGGGGATTAATTCTAGTAGCTACTTTTTGTAAAAGCATAAAAAATTAAAAATATTAAAAGAATAAAACCAGAATTAAAGATCACAAACGATGACAAATAGGTCATGATATTTAAAAGAAACATGAAATTGAATTTTCATTTGAAAAAAAGCTTTGAATGTGATCACAGAAAAAATTTAAATAAGTAAAACCTGTAAATCAAAAGACATTTCAGATTCAGCTTCACGTTTGATGCTTCTATTTCAAATCCAAATCACAAGCTTATTTTACAACGTAACCACAAGGAGTCAAGTTGTACTGCTGAGTTGTAGTTAAATTACTAATCTAATATATTATGCCGATCAATGGGCCTGATAACATCACTTTTAAAAGTCAACTTTAGTAGGCTGATCGCCGGCTTGATTTGGAGCACTTTTTTTGTGAACGCTACACTGTTGAAATGTGTTTAAACATAACTCCTTCTCCTGACATTACAATTCAAATATTGCAGTGCAGATTATTTTGACCGCATCATTCATCCTGGAACATTTTATTTACTCGGAACAAAACCTCTCCACAGAGACGACACTGTGAGCAGTGCAGTTGTGTCACATGATCTATGACCATTTAAAGTTTATGCAGCACCTCAACAACTTATACAGCATTATAAAAAACAAGTCAGCATTCATCAGCTTTTCTGCGATACCGTTTAGTTCCCGTAGCATCAACGGTTGTGAACTTTGTAGATAATTGCGTAGGGAGGGATAACGACACAGCAGCTTTAGCAGTACATACTGTCAAAATAAATACTATTCCAGACACAAGAAAATAATGAAACTACATCTTCAGACTGTATTCCAATCAATCTCCATTTTTTGGAATAAAATTAGACAAAAAAGTCAACCCATCTCACCTGGTAGTGGCTGTATTCAAGCATTTCCAACATGTTATTTGAGTAGTAATTGATAAAAAAAAATAATCTGCATACAGTATATAATCCCTTTATCTCGTTAGCCTACTGCGTGGACTGCAAGCTAGTGTGTGCAAATCTGAGAGAAGTCACTAGTCCGGCTGAATTTATCCTGAGTTTATGGCTCATTAGTTATGCAAGTTAATAAATGGAGGAGGACACTGAGACTCATCCTCCCACTGCTGTGTTGTTCCACTTTAACTATGAATTTATGTCTTTATGGAGCCCATTTGACGTCACCACCTCTGGCTCACAAAGAAGTCTTTTTACTGATTGACCAGTAGCCTGCGACTTGAAGCTTGCCTAAGGCTAACTAACGTTTAATCTTTAGTTCCGCTCATCTGGTATAAGACATTATTTGTTCTGAGCGCCAGCAACACAATTGACACCATTGTTTCAATACAAACTAGCCATATGAAATCACACATTTATTATTAATTTTTGAGATTGGAGGTTAATTACATTTAACCGTCACATTTGCTATGCAGTCACATTCGCAGGGTAAACAAGGTTAACGGCTTGATTTTCAGGCTTAATGGTAACGTTTTGGATTTGAGTATTCAGATAAGCTTTTGCCCAGCCAAGGTCCGCTCTCTCTGTACTAGAAAGCATTGGATATCAACCCCTGTATTAATAGAGCAGCACTTAAAGGGAGTTTGTCTCTTCCAAAGTTTTTTTTAGGCTTCATTTTTTGTGAATCAGTTGATGGCGCCATGAATGGTGCACTGGATGGGGCTCAAAGGGTGTGGTGATTGACTCTTGAAAAATGTTGGAACTAGCACTCTTGGAAATTGGGTGGAACCATGACCCATCAAATAACACGCTTCCCTTCAAAAGCAGTGTAATGTGCACAATGACAGGCAAAAATGAGTTCAGAGTAAAACGTCAATCATAGAACAGTTAACATTATCCCAAAAACAGGCCAACAAAGTTTGGACGAATGGTCAGTTTGGACGAATACAACAAGTTTAATGGTCCAATGTAAAGAGGAGTTCAATGAGGCAAAGAGAACAGACCATTCTACATGTGTTTATGGCTCCATGTGTCATCACAAAAAGGGCCTTACATAAAAACTGATTTGGTGCGTTCTTATGAATGCTTGCACACCCCTGCAGAACATTCCTGCGGGGAAAAAATATTCGGACGGAGCTGCGGAAATGTATGTTTGACCAATTAAATCCTTTGATGTAGCTGATATGAAAAAAATGTTTGACAAATATTGTCCAGAAACCCTCACAGGTACTGCATTTAGCATAAAAAATATGCTCAAATCATAACATGGCAAACTCAAGCCCAACAGGCTGTCAAAGTGTCAGTGTGATGACTTGACTATGACTTGCCCCAAACTATCATAATGAGGGCATTTTAGTAAAGTGGAGACTCGTGGGTATCCATAGAACCCATTTCCGTTCACATATCTTGATGTAAGAGGTCAAGGGACCCCTTTGAAAATGGCCATGCACTTGCTAATGTTATATGTTGGTCACGGAACGGGGCTAGCCACAAATGCTAGCGTTAGCATCAAATTTGGAGTCTGATTAGTTTATGTATTGTGTAGTTAATGTTAGTCCCGTAGACGTTGTCTGTCTGCATTGTTTTTTGTTGTGTGGAGTGGACACGGGAGGAAACTCACTGGGCCTCATTGACGAAAAGACACATTTTCGCATCGCAATTGGTGAGAAACACCAGCTTTGTACTACTACAACTTAGTTAGGTTTAGGAAAAGATTGTGGTTTGGGTTAAAATAAGTATGCTTGTTACATTACTTGTGAAACTTGGCCTTAGTGAAGTACCTAAGTTACGTAACAAAATGGTAACGGTAAAGTGTGTTGACTTTTGATTTCCCACAGGACATGAACAGTCAGACTTTGTCACTATTTATACTACATCACATGACATCCTCCTTTGCTCCCGTCGTTGGCGTCTTCTTGTATTCGTATCGGTGAACAACCATGTGAATAGATTCTGAATCAACTAGTAGGTGTAGCAGGCCCCTTCTAAGTCACATCTATGAGGCTGATAACTTTAGACATTAAAGAAAATTTGTTTTCTGTTACCAGCATTTATCCAAACAGACTGAGACTCACTTACCACGTATAAAATGTTTTTAAGACATTTAATGTAGGGTTGGTAAACATTTTAGAAATAATTTTTGTAATGTTAGTTGAAATTCTCATTACATCCCGACAGCAATCAGTAAATCAAATGCTCCGACAAAAAACCCACAAAGATTTGTATTGTTTGCCATTTGTTATACGTACTGTTACTGTACATATTTTCCCAACTCTGGCTTGGAACAGTCCCGACGGCTCATTGTGGCTGCTCACGTAACCCTTTTTTTGAGAAGACCTCAGATGACACACTGTTGTCGTAAATTTGGTGTTGTAGTAAAGTCAGTGTTAGGGTGACACAAGTGCGAATGAGGCGATATTCGTGCTAAATGGGGGCAGTGCCAACTGGGGTCAACAACACACACGTCTTTCTTCTGCAATTGGTTGAGGCTGAGTTAAAGTTCACTAAAGTTAAACTCAAAGTGATGCGAAGATGCGAATCTCGCGCATGTGTGACCTTGCCCTTATTGTGTAAATGGTAGTAATTGTTTTAAAGCTTTCCAAATGTTTCGGTTTAGTGTGAAGTGAAATTAAATTAATTAATCACATTTGGGAGTAATATGGGAGTAAAAGGGGGTTAAGCAAGTATGAACCAAACCAATCATTTCATTTACATTTTGGACATTCAGTCGGCCGTCCTCTCCAGAACCATGGTTCTACGTCTTGGTCAAAGACACACCATTGGCAATAACATCTGCTATGACAGGAAATGTATGACCTTTT